>NC_082714.1:75356707-75671489 GCF_030144855.1 Hypanus sabinus | reverse complement strand
ACATACCTTCCCTGCTTTGTGTAGTTTTCAATGACCTCTTATGTATCTGACTGCACGGGAGTCCCCCAGACTGAATTAAATTAACAGGGAACTTGTAAACAACAGAAAATCTGCAGATGCTGGAAATCCAAGCAACACATCCAAAATGCTGGAGGAACTCAGCAGGCTTGGCAGGCAGCATCAATGGAAGAGTACAGTGATGTTTGGGCCGAGACCTTTCATCAGCAATGGGAAGAAAAGAATGAGGAGTCAGAGGAAGAAAGTGGGGGGAGAGGAGGAAGAGCCACAAGGTGATAGGTGAAACCAGAAGGGGGGGAGGGGTGAAGTAAAGAGCTGGGAAGCTGTTTGGTGAAAGAAGTACAGGGCTAGAGAGGGGGAGTCTAACAGGAGAGGACAGAAGGCCATGGAAGAAAAAAAAGTGAGAGGAGCACCAGAGAAAGGTAACAAGATAGGGTGAGAGAGGGAAATGGTGAAGGGGGGTGAGGGGATCATTACCAGAAATTGAGAAATTGATCTTCGTGCTATCAGATTGGAGGCTACCCAGATGGAATACAAGGTGTTGTTCCTCCAATTTGAGTGTGGCCTCATTGCAACAGTAGAGGAGACCATGGACTGACACATTGGAATGGGAAGTGGAATTAAAATGGGTGGCTACTTGAAGATCCCGCTTTTTTTGGAGCTTGGTGAAGTGGTCTCCCAATCTGTGTCAGGTCTCACCGATGTGCAGGAGGTTACACCAGGAGCACTGGATATAGTAGATGACCCCTACAGACTCACAGGTGAAGTGTCGCCTCACCTGGAAGGACTGTTTGGGGCCCTGAAAGGTAGTGAGGGAAGAGATGTAGGGATAGGTGTAGCATTTGTTCTGCTTGTCCTATTCTCAATGCTCTGATTTTATAGATCCTATCAGTGTTTTTAGGCTTTGGGGAGTTGGTTTATTTTACAGGCCTAATTATTAGGCTTAGTTTTGACCATTTGGGAGGAGGTTTTATTTTAGGCCTACTTCTTAGACTGTTTGTGGAGTAGGTGTGTGTCAGAGTGGTGTTGAATGGTGATACAGAGGCAGGGGTCAGTGATATAGAATTAATTTGGGTTGAACCTATTAATAGCTGGGGAAAGCAGACATGGATGGGTGGAATCTATAGGCCCCAAAGTGTGACCTTGTGAAAGGGCGGAGCATACATGGGAAGGAATCCAGGGCACGTACGAAGGAGAATATAATTGTCACGGGCGATTTCATCTGCATGTTGATTGGGTTAACTAAGTTAACGGGTACTGTAGAAGAATTTTATGTTTAAAAAACTTGCCTTTGCAATACTATTTTAGATTGAGTGAAGAGCAAGGATAAATGGAAGGTCTTGTGATAAAGGTCCTCTTAGACAACCTGTTTGAAATTGTGTGCCCAAATTGGCAGTAATCTTCTAAAATAAATTTTGCGTGCAATAGTAATTTTGAGCAGAGATTATTATAGATTTATGTATCAGTAACAATAATTAATGACCTTTTTTAAGGAAAAAGGATGAGTCCTTTTGCTTAACATATGTTCATTGTTTACTGTTAATAAAACAATGAGCATAGCTTTCCTCAGCTAGTCATGGTAGAACAAGATAAGACGGCAATAAATCAAGCATTTTAGAGAACTGGTTCAAGGTAAATGTATAATCAACTATATACATATAGTGTATGTCACTATATACAACCCTGAGATTCATTTTCTCGCGGGCATTCAGAGTAAATGCAAGAAAGACAATAGAATCAATGAAAGACCAGCAGAACAGAAAAACAATATGCAAAAGAAAACAAACTCTGCAAATACGAAAAAATAATAATAAACGTCGAGAACATGAGATTTCTGGTTAAAGATGGTGCTGCTGAAGGCAGGAACCAATTTGCTTGGCAGTTTCTGAAGCAAGAAATGCAACTAAATACTTTATTAATACCACTTTTTCTGTTTTTAAAAAAACATTATGTAAAATGATCACTGCGAACAGTGATGAGGTATGAGGGTTGAAGGGTGTGGGTGTGAGGCAGAGTCGGTGAGAGACCAAGGCATGTTTGAGTCATGCGAAGCAGAGAAAAATCAGAGCGGAGGAGATTTGGGGCCCGTCCACCCAAACCAAGAATGAAGTTTCATCACTTTAGGCACTAGGCCAATTTGGAAAGGTGGAATGCCGGTTGGAACGTGGTGGCGGGGTGAAGTGACACGGCCTGGGGTCCTGGAGTGAGGAATGACCCGATGTTTGGGTGATTTAAATGCTGGGTCAGATGGATTGAAAAGGCAGGGTGTTGCAACCAGAAGTGAAGGTCGGGCTGGTTCTGCACACAGCTCTGTGATGTTCATTCTGCTCTTTGTTCTACTGAGGCTGTGGGCCTGCTCCGCTTTTGTGTCTGAGGACTGCTTTCATTCTAAATGCTATTTACTACCTTTTATTTTTGCACAACTTGTTTTTTTTCTCTCACGGCTCATTGGGTGTTTGTTGGCTTCTTTTATGGGTTCCTTTGGGTTTCTTATTTCGTGGCTGCCGGTAAGGACGTATGTCAGGAATGTGCACATTATGTACACAGTGATAATAAAACTTTGAAGAGTCCTTGAAAGTGAGTCCATAGGTTTTGCGAATAGTTCAGTGATCGTGTGAATGAAGTTAACCCCTTTGGTTCAAGAGCCTGATGTTCGAGGGTCAAAAATTATTAATGTAAATCTTTTAAAAAGAGAATTTCAAAATCGTATTTCTGTTGTAACTATTTACTGTCCAAACACTGATGTGTACACCAGGTCTGTGAGGATTTTAAAACACATTATCAAACATCACGTGCTCATGAAACTAGCTAGCCAGCGTGTAACGTTTGTGTGAAATCATCTCACTGCTCTCGGGTTGTAAAAAAAAACACCACTTCATTTGACAGTAAAGGTGATCATTATATATCTTTTTATTATGGATGGTGTTTAAAGAACAGAGAGGGCAGCACTGTACATTGCGTGTCAACAAAGTTTTGTTGCGTGCATCGCAGGTCGCCTCTCCTGTTCTAGGAGATGGTGTTAGGAGTCCAGCTTTGAGTGTGAATGCAACACAACCAAATCCACTGCCTTCACCTTAAATAAGGACATTTGAGGTGGAGTTGTCTGTGGTTGGTTGGGAAAATAAAAGACAGGCCTGGAGGTCAACAGTGGCAGGCATTCAATCAGCAAAGCACAAGAGATGGCAGTTACTGGAATCCGGAGCAACAAGGAGAATTGTGTGATCCAGGACTGAGGGGGGAGATGGCTGGTACAGAGTGGAGAATGAACCTCATCATTCCCCTTCTATTTTGAGAGAAAACTGGCAGGTAATATTGAAACATGCAGGTGTCTCTGTGGGTATATAAATAGGAAGAAGTAGGTAAGGGATCTTGAAGGGCAGTAGCACAATGGTTAGCATAACACTTTACAGCGCCAGTCATCACTGTTTAGAGTTCAGTTCCCACCACTGTATGTAAGAAATTTATACATTCTCTCTGTGACTGCGTGATTTTCCTCAGGGTGCTCCAGTTTCCTTCCACTTTCCAAAGACATATGATCAGGGTTAGTAAGTTGTGGCCATATTATGTTGGTGCCACTTTTGGGCTGCCCCAGCATCATTCTCAGACTGTGTTGGTCATTCATGTAAATGACGCATTTTGCTTATGTTTTGTGGTATATATGACAAATAAAGCTAATCGCTCAAATATTAGATTCTGAAGGGGATTGAAAGCGTAGATGTTGGGATGTTTTGAGAACGCGGTTGGCACAAACAAGGAAAAATAATTATAAAAGTAGGGGGCCAGTCAGAGGGTGGTGAGCCTGGTGGTCTCTTTCCTCAGAAAGGTATCATTAGAGTTTGGTTATATTTGAAAGTTTGAGGAACTGTGGGTTTTAGGGAAACCAGACACGAAGGTTAAGATCAGCTATGGTGATATTGATTGCAGGGTAGGTCAGAGGGGTTAAGTGGCCTACTAGGAGCAGGACAGGTATGAAGGAGTTGGGACAGGAACAGAAGTTGACTGTGGGGTGAGGGGTAGGAGAAGTTAGACTCACTCAATTCTCGGACTAAGAGCTTCTCCTGTCTGTTCTGCAGTGTGTTCTGTACGGGTTATCGCCGAGAGTGATGTGGTGCAGGAGTTCCTCTCAGAGTCCGATGAGGTGAGTGTGGGCTGATGGTTGGTGATGGGGTGACTGGGAGTCCTGGTTCTGGGGACTGGTCACCAGAGGGTAGGAGGACTGCACCCATTACATTTCTCAACACAATAGATCAAAGCCCAAGCCTGCGCAGTCCACTTTGATTTGTCACTATGCTTCCTGGTGGTGGACAGGCAAGAATGACAGCTCAGTCGAGCTAGTGGCCATAATCTTCTGCTTTGTAGCTCTGTTCTCCAATTCACTGGCTACCATCCCCTCTACTCTTTCCTATCATCTACCTCCTATATTTCATTCTTTGCCTCCCTAGTCCAGTCTGTCATGCACCTTTAGAATCTTAATTTTTGAATAAGTCCTATTCTTCCAATCAGTCTCTCCCTCTATTAGGCTCACGCTCTCAGGCCTTTCAAAGGGGATCTGTGTATCCCACTCTTTCCAGTGTTACGAATGTGCCACAACTCTGAGGGGCCGAAGGGTACAAAGTAGCCCCCTCCTTTTTGAGAATCGCAAGATCGCTATTAATTCGGGTCTGGGACCCAGGAAATGAGAGAGAGACATCCAGAATACACAGTGTTTGGAATGTGTCCTGGCCTCAGCAAGACGGAACCATTGATAACGGCTATTGTCTTTTGGAGATGGAATTGTGTATTGAGTACTGTACTATTCATTGAAACCCCTTGGGATGACCAGTGGCTGGTTGAGGGATTGCATCATCCCAACCTGATTGACATCTGAGACCCCATGAGTAAGGATAAAAGAGGGTCTGGGGAACAACCCCTTTAGATGCACCAGGAGAAATGCTAGAAATCCCGTGACAGCGTTTAATAGCGACAGCCGGTGGGGTCCTTTCCCTTTTCCTGGGATTGGCAGCCTCACCACGGAAGAACGGCTTTAGCTAAAGGCGAGGCCACAAGTGAACGGCCACACCAGCGGGACTCCCGAAGGATTGAAATCATAAAGGTTGGAAAACCCGCAGCGGTAACTGTTCCCATTCTATTCCTATTTCTCTCTCTCTCCAACAAAGTGCAACACAGCAACAACCAAAAGGCTGCAGCCTGAATAAACTGAGTGACTTTTATATTTCCATCGGACAATACATTTATCCCCTAGACAACGATAGAGCTATTTCTTATTGATTATTACTATACCCGCACTTCTAGATTTAGTATTGATGACGTATATTATCTGTACGTTTGCATTGATATTATTTTTGTGTATTTTTACTAATAAATACTGTTAAAAATAGTACCATCAGACTTCAACGGACCTCTCTATCTTTGCTGGTAAGTGACCCAGTTACGGGGTTCGTAACACCAGCATGCCTTCTCCCAGCTGACTGCTCCATTATTTGAAGACAGACTCGTTGTCTGTCCAATCCCTCAGTGTGGAAAGAGGTCTTTCCGCCTCAGTGCCTGCATTGACGTAGGCTTTGGGATGTGTCCTTTTAGTAACTGTCCAATTTCTTGCCCCAAGGCAGTACAGCCCAGAGCAGCCCTCTATCTCACCCCTGGTTCTATTGCAGGTTATCATCAGTCTGTGTCCTGCTGGTTATCAACTCTCTACACCTGTGGATATGGATATTTCTGAACTAATTACAGTGGGATCTCAATTAACTGGTAAACTGGGCCAAGGAGTGGCAACTGGAATTTATCAGGCAAATGTAAAGTGTTGAATTTTGGGAAATTGAACCAGGGTTTAAATCACAGTAAATAACAGGGCCCTGAGAGTGTTGTGGAACAGAGAGCTTAGAGATATTGGTACATAGTTCCCCAAAAGTAGCATTGCAGGTAGATGGGGTGTTAATGAAGGTTGTCTTCATCAGGCACTGAGAGCATTAGTTGGGATGTCACTTCTAGCTGTACAAGACATTGGTGAGACCACACTTGGAATTTGTGTGCAGCTGTGTTGATAAAATCACAAGGGATGTTCGCAGCCTTCCTCCCCCCTCCTCCCTCCTCCCTCTGGCATAGGTGAATCTAAAACTACAGAGCACAGGGTTAGGGTGAAAGGGGGAGTTTCATTGGAGATTCCTGGAGATATATTTGTTTTTACACAGAATGTGGTGGAAATCCGGAATGAACTGTCAGAAGAAGTGGTAGAGGAGGGTGCAATTACATTTAAAAAATATTTGGGCAGGTTCATGCATAGGAAATGTTCAGAAGGATGTGGATCAAACACAAGCAAATGGGGCAAGGACAGGTCAATACTGGGTTGGCACGGACGATTCAGACCAAAGAGCCTACTTCCATGCTGTGCAACTGACATTTTGCTTTGACCTGTCCAAGCCACCATCCTCCTTTTTCTTGCTTGCATAGAACTACAATGGGGTCTCAGATGTGGAGTTGAGGATCGCTTTTCCTGATAAGACCACGGTGACGGTGAAGGTGAAGAAGAACAGCACCACTGACCAGGTGTACCAGGTATGTGGCCCCTCTCTGTCCCTGGATGCTCCGTGGGTGCTTAGTGTATGCCCTTACCTAGTTTGTGCTTTCATGCCTCTGTCCACCTGCCTTGGCTGTGTGACTTTTTCTGCCGTCTTGGTTTCCAAGCTGTGGTAGGAGCAGGTCCCAGGAGTGGTCTGGCACTCCTGGAGCACTGTTTGAGCAGGGCAGCTACAGAGAGCCAGCAGTGAGCAATTTGTGTCTAAGAGACGCAGGAGACTGCAGATAACGGAATCTAGAGCAAAAAATAAAGTGTTAGGGGAACTATGTGGGTCAGGAAGGGTGGCACGGTATCGTAGCTGTTTGTGCGACGCTATTACAGCTTGGGGTGTCAAGGTTCGGAATTCAGCTCCAGTGCCATCTATAAGAAGTTTGTATGTAGGGGTGTGCTTTATTTGTTTATTTATTGTGATACAATTGCAGAAAGGGCCATTCCAGCCCTTCAAACCGCACTGCCAACAACCCCTGATTTAACTTTTGCCTAATCACAAGGTTATTCTTTTCTGATTACCCAGTTTCCCTCGGGATCAATAAAGTATGTCTGTCTGTCTGTCTGTATTCACAATATCAAATTAACCTAATGGGACATCTTTGAACTGTGAGAGGAACCTGGAACACCCGGAGAAGCTAGTGCAATTTTTTGAGGAAATTACAAGTAGACTAGACAAGGGAGATGCAGTGGATATTGTGTATTTGGATTTTCAGAAGGCCTTTGACAAGGTGCCACACATGAAGCTGCTAAACAAGATAAGAGCCCATGGAATTACGGGAAAGTTACATCCGTGGATAGAGCGTTGGTTGATTGGTAGGAAACAGAGAGTGGGAATAAAGGGATCCCATTCTGGTTGGCTGCCGGTTACCAGTGGTGTTCCACTGGGGTCCATGTTGGGGCCACTTCTTTTTACGTTGTGTATCAGCGATTTGGATTATGGAATAGATGGCTTTGTGGCTAAGTTTGCTGATGATACAAAGGTAGGTGGAGCGGCCGGTAGTGCTGAGGAAACAGAGAGTCTGCAGAGAGATTTGGATAGACTGGGGGAATGGGGAAAGAAGTGGCAAATGAATTACAATGTCGGAAAGTGTTCGGTCATGCACTTTGGCAGAAGAAATAAATGGGCAGATTATTATTTAAATGGGGAGAGTTCAAAGTTCTGAGATGCAACGGGACTTGGGAGTCCTCGTGCAGGATTCCCTTTAGGTTAACCTCCAGGTTGAATCGGTGGTGAAGAAGGTGAATGCAATGTTGGCATTCATTTCTAGAGGAATAGAGTATAGGAGCAGGGATGTGATGTTGAGGCTCTATAAGGCAGTGGTAAGACCTCACTTGGAATACTGTGTGCAGTTTTGGGCTCCTTATTTAAGAAAGGATGTGCTGACATTGGAAAGGGTTCAGAGAAGATTCACTAGAAGGATTACGGGAATGAGAGGGTTAACATATGAGGAACGTTTGACTGCTCTTGGACTGTACTCTTTGGAGTTTAGAAGAATGAGGGGGGACCTCATAGAAACATTTTGAATTTTGAAAGGCATGGACAGAATGGTTTTGTTGTTTCCCATGGTGGGGGAGTCTATTACGAGAGATACGACTTGAGGATTGCAGGGCACCCATTCAGAACAGAGATACGAATAATTTTTTTAACCAGAGGGTGGTGAATCTATGGAATTTGTTGCCACGGGCAGCAGTGGAGACCAAGTCATTGGGTGCATTTAAGGCAGAGATTGATAGGTATCTGGAGTAGTCAGGGCATCAAAGGTTATGGTGAGAAGGCGGGGGAATGGGACTAAAGGTGAGATTGAATCAGCTCATGATGGGTCGAATGGCCGACTTCTGCTTCTTTGTCTTATGGAGAAAATCCACGCATTCCATGGGGAGGAAGTACAGCCTCCTTTCAGGTGACACTGGAATTGAACTCTGACACTTGGAGCTGTAATAGCATCACTCTAACCACTATGCTACTGTGGTGCCTCCCACATTCCAGTTAGGTTAATTCATTATTGAAAGTTGTCCTGTGATTAGGCAAGGGTGAAATAGGACTGTTGCTGAGCTCTAAGGTTCGTTGGGCTGGAAGGGTCTATTTTGTACTGTTATCACTAAATTCATACATAAAGTAAAGGTAGCATCTGTGGAGACTGAGAGATTTCCTATTGACCCTCAACACTTTTTATCAATGCAAGTGGAAAGCATCTATCCAGATGCATTATGAGTTGGCATGGCAACTGCCTAAAACCACAAGAAACTGCAGAGAGTTATGGATGCAGCTCAGCACATTATGGAAACCAGCCTCCCTTCCCCTCCATGGACTCTGTCTACAATTCTTGCTGCCCATTAAAGTATCCACTATACTCAAAGAATCTCCCACAATAGATATTCTCCCTTTTTCCCCTCTTCCATTTGGCAGAAGATACAAAAGCCTGAAAGTACGTACCACCAGGCTCAAGGACAGCTTCTATCCCACTGTTGTAAGACTAATGAATAGTCGAGTATGATAACATGGACTCTTGACCAACAGTCTACCTTATTGTGGTCCTTGCACCTCATTGTCTGCACTGAACTTTCTCTGTAACTGTAACGCTTTATTTTGCACTCTATTATTCTTTTACTTTGTACAGACTTGATGTAATGATCTGTTTGGATGGCATGCAAAATAATTTTTCACTGTACCTTGGTACGTATAACAGCAATAAACCAATTCACCAATTACATGTATGATTGAGACCCGCTTTGAGACTGAGAGTAGAGGGTAGGTGAGATGCTCAGTGAAAGGGAGTAGCTAGCATATGGTTGAACCAAACAAGGAGATGGGGTGAGGGAGGGAAAGCAGGAATGTTACAGAGATTGAGGTTGACACAGGATAGAATGGATGGTTAAGAAAAACAAAGATGGCGTGCAGTTAGACTGTCAGGAAAGGCAGTACAAAATTACAACCTGCAGGTTGAGTATCAGTGCATTAGGGATGCAAAATGAAAAAGGGTAGCAAATATAACCATATAACAATTACAGCACAGAAACAGGCCATCTCGGCCCTTCTAGTCCGTGCCGAATGCTTACTCTCACCTAGTCCCACTGGCCCACACTCAGCCCATAACCCTCCATTCCTTTCCTGTCCATATACCTATCCAATTTTACCTTAAATGACAATACCGAACCTGCCTCTACCACTTCTACTGGAAGCTCGTTCCACACATCTACCACTCTCTGAGTAAAGAAATTCCCCCTCATGTTACCCTTAAACTTTTGCCCCCTAACTCTCAACTCATGTGCTCTTGTTTGAATTTCCCCTACTACTCTCAATGGAAAAAGCCTATCCACATCAACTCTATCTATCCCCCTCATAATTTTAAATACCTCTGTCAAGTCCCCCCTCAACCTTCTACGCTCCAAAGAATAAAGACCTAACTTGTTCAACCTTTCCCTGTAACTTAGGTGCTGAAACCCAGGAAACATTCTAGTAAATCTTCTCTGTACTCTCTCTATTTTGTTGATATCTTTCCTATAATTCAGTGACCAGAACTGTACACAATACTTCAAATTCAGCCTTACCAATGCCTTGTACAATTTTTACATTACATCCCATCTCCTATTCTCAATGCTCTGATAATTCTGCAAAAATATGCTTTATACTTAATATTGTCAATTGTCTGTTAAATATTATATTTTATAAATGAAGTTAATAGTTTGTATCAAAGACAACATGAACGAAAGTATTTTGTATAACAGCTTAAACTTAATTGCCTTCCTTTTGGTTGACTATAGTATTACCACAGTCATTGTCGAAAAATTTATATTAAAAAAATATAGCACTCAAAGTGTTAAATCTCAACGGATGAAGTATAGGAAGTAGGTGGGTGATCTTGTTGCAGTATTACAGATTGTCAGGGATGATGTTGTGGCCATCACTGAATCATGGCTGAAGGATGGTTGTAGTTGGCAGCTGAATATGCAAGGTTACACATTGTATCGGGGGGATGGGAAGGTAGGCAGAGAGGGTGGCGTGGCTCAGCTGGTAAAGAATGGTATCAAATCAGTAGAAATATGTGACATGAGATTGGAAGATGTTGCATCCTTGTGGGTTGAGTTAAGAAACTGCGAGGGTAAAAAGATCTTGTTGGCAGCTATATACAGGCCTCCCAACAGTAGATGGGATGTGGACCACAGATTACAACAGGAAATAGAAAATGCATGTCAAAAGGTAATGTTATGATAGTCTTGGGAGATTTCAATATGGAGGTCGTTTGGGAAAATCAGGTTGGTAATGGATATCAAGAGAGAGAGTTTGTTGAATGCCTACAAGATGGCTTTTTAGAGCAGTTTGTTGTTGAACCTACTAGGGAATGAGCTATATTGGATTGGGTGTTATGATAATGAACCAGAGGCGACTGGAGCTTAAGCTAAAAGAACCCTTAAGAGGCAGTGATCACAATATGATTGAGTTCAACTTGAAATTTGATAGGGAGAAAGTAAAGTATGACGTAGCAGTATTTCAGTGGAGTGAGGAAAATTACAGTGATACAAGAGAGAAGCTGACCAAAGTAAATTGGAATGTGATGCTGGCAGGGACGGCAGCAGGGCAATAGTGGTGTGAGTTTCTGGGCTATTGAAGTTTTTGAGAAGTTTTAGCTGGAAGATAGGGGATTGGGAAACTTTCAAAAACCTACCAAGAGCAACTAAAAGAATCATCAGAAGGGAAAAGATGAAATATGAAAGCAAGCTAGCAAACAATATCAGAGTGGATAGTAAAAGCTTTTTCAAATGTGTAAAAAAAAATAAAAGATGAGAGTGGATATAGGACCACTAGAAAATGAGGCCAGAAAAATAATAACGGGGGACAAGGAGATGGCAGATGAACTAAATGAGTATTTTGCATCAGTCTTCACTGTGTAAGACACTAGCAGTATGCCAGATGTTGTAGTGTATGGAGGAAGAGAAGTGAGTGTAGTTACTGTCACAAGGGAGAAGGTGCTCAAAAAGCTGAAAGGCTTGAGGGTATGTAAATCACACAGACCAAATTAACTGCACCCTAGGATTCTGAAAGAGGTAGCGGTAGAGAATGTGGAGACATTAGCAATGATTAGGAGAATAGGCGAGAAAGTAGCAAATGAATAGCAGTGTTGGAAAATGCATGGTCATTCATTTTGGTAGTAGAAGTAAATGTGCAGATTATTTTCTCATTTTTAGCATCTTTTTATTGGTACGTAATCATCAACAGCTATAAAATGATACAAAACTTTAACAGATTAATATGCATTCAATTAATAAAGCTGATGAAAAGAAAAAAACTGATCTTGAAATATAAAAATGGGAAAAAAAATTATATATAGAAAAAAAGAAGGAAAAACAGAACCCCATCTAAAAAAAAACCCATTAGGAATCGACCCCCCAGAGCAATACATTTGACTATCATCTAAATATATTAAAAAAGTCATCAACTGTCATTTCCTATTTATATAAAAAAAATAAAATTGGAAGAAAACCATATAACTTAATTCAAATTAAATGATAATATTTGACAAAAGAACCCCATCTCTCTCAAAATCAAATTGAGGATCAAAAGTTCTACTTCTGATTTTTTCCAAACTAAGACATAACATCACTTGAGAAAACCGTTCAATTAATGTAGGGGAAGAAATATCTTCTGAACCCTCTCCAATGCCAGCACATCTTTTCTTAGATAAGGAGTCCAAAACTGTTCACAGTACTCAAGGTGAGGCCTCACCAGTGTCTTACAAAGCCTCAGCATCACATTCCTGCTCTTGTGTTCTAGACCTCTTGAAATGAATACTAACTTTGCATTTGCCTTCCTCATCACAAACTCAACCTTCAAGTTAACCTTTTGTGTGTTCTGCACAAGGACTCCAAAGTCCCTTTGCATCTCAGATTTTTGGATTTTCTCCTGTTTAGAAAATAGTCAAAATAGATTTATTTTGTGATGGTCGATTGATGACTTTTGAGGAGTTGATTAATAAATTTTCTCTCACTCATACACATCTTTTGCAATATTTTCAGGTTAGACATTTTTTACAACTTTCCATTTTAATAAAATAGCTCTTCTCGCCAGCAGTGTAACAAATGCAATTACATGTTGATCTGAAGATGAGATACCCTGAATATGATGCGGAACTATTCCAAATAGAACAGTCAATCTATTAGGTTGTAAATTAATTTTCAAAGCTTTAGAAATTGTAGAAAATAAAGATTTCCAAAACAATTTTAAAGAAGAACATGACCAGAACATATGTGACAAAGTAGCTACTTCAGTTTTACATCTCTCACAATAGTTATCTATACTAGGAAATATTTTAGATAGTCTCTCCTTTGTTAAGTAATAACGGTGTACAATTTTAAATTGAATTAAACAATGGTTGGCACATACAGAAGAAGAATTTACATTTTTCAAAACTCGAAGCCAATCTTCATTAACAAAGGTCATATTAAGTTCTCTTTCCCAATCTTGTTTAAGCTTTAGTGATAGGTTCTCTTTTTGTAACAAAAGTAAATTATAAATTCTGCTAATGGAACCTTTCACTAAGGGATTCAATTTCAAAATGGTATCCAACAAATCAGATTCTTATAAATATGGAAACTTAGGTAAGAATGAAAGGGAATCTCATTGAAAGCTTTCTAATATTAAAAGGCCTAGACAGAGTAGATGTGGAAAGGATATTTCCCATGGTGGGGGTGTCTAGGACAAGAGGGCATAGCCTCAGGGTAGAGGGGTATCTATTTAAACCAGATGTGGAGAAAGGTGGTGAAGTTGTAGAATTTGTTGCCACATGCAGCTGTGGAGGCCAGGTTTGTTTAGACTGATAGTTTCTTGTTTGGACATTGCATCAAAGTTTACGGTGAAAAGGCTGGGGAATGGGGTTGAGGACGGGAAAAAGAATCAACCATGATTGATAGGTGGATCAATCTTGATGGGCCAAATGGCCTAATTCTGCTTCTATGTCTTATGGTCTTATAGTCCCGTGCAAAAAGATTTGGAGATATATATGTAGCTAGGGAGCTTAAGACTTTGTCACATTACTGTAGTAATTTTATGTATTGCACTGTGCTGCTCCAACAAAAAAATTTCATGATAAACATCAGTGGTGATGGACCTGATTCTGATCTGGGTCTCTGTTGTGGACTTAGAGTGGGAAAGGGACAGGAAGAGGGCAATGACAAATCAGAGGGAATCTGCAGATGCTGGAAATCCAAGCAACACAGAGGCACCCAGCAGGCCAGGCAGCATCGATAGAAAAGAATATAGTCAACATTTCAGGCTGAAACCCTTTATCCGGACTGGAGAAAAAAAATGAGGAGTGAGAAGGTGGAGGGAGGGGAGGAAGAAGCAGAGGTGTTAGTTGAAACAGGGAAGGGGGTGAAGTACAGCTAGGAAGTTGATTGGTGAAAGGGATAGAAGGCTAGAGAAGGAGAAATCTGGTACGAGAGAGCAGAAGGTCACGGAAGAAAACGGGAGGGGCACCAGAGGGAGGTTAGAGAATCAGGTTTATCATCATTGGCATGTGATGTGACATTTGTTAACTAAGCAGCAGTTCAATGCAATACATAATATAGAAGAAAAAATAATAATAAATAAGGAAATCAATTACAGTATGCGTATATTGAATAGATTTAAAAAAGTGCAAAAAACAGAAATACTGTATATTTAAAAAAAAGTGAGGTAGTGTCCAAAGATTCAGTGCCCATTTAGGAATTGGATGCCAGAGGGGAAGAAGCTGTTCCTGAATCGCTGGGTGTGTGCCTTCAGGCTTCTGCATCTTCTGCCTGATGGTAATAGTGAGAAAAGGGCATGCCCTGGGTGCTGGAGGTCCTTAATGCTGCCTTTCTGAGACACCTCTCTCTAAAGATGTCCTGGGTACTTTGTAGGCTAGTGCCCAAGATGGAGCTGACTAGGTTTACAACCCTAGCAGCTTCTTTCAGTCTTGTGAGGTAGCCCCCCCCCCCCACCCCCCCATACCAGACAGTGATGTAGCCTGTCAGAATGCTCTCTGTGGTACATCTATAGACATTTTTGAGTATTTTTGTTGACAGACCGAATCTCTTCAAACTCCTGAAAAAGTATAGCTGCTGTCTTGCCTTCTTTATAACTGCATCGATATGTTGGGACCAGGTTAGATCCTTAGAGATCTTGACACCCAGGGACTTAATACTGTTCACCCTCTCCACTTCTGATCCCTCTGAGGATTGGTATGTGTTCCTTCGTCTTATCCTTCCTAAAGTCCACAATCAGCTCTTTCGTCTTACTGGTGTTGAGTGCCATGTTGTTGCTGTAACACCACTGTACTAGTTAGCATATCTGTATGCCCTCTCATCACCACTTGAGATTCTGCCAACAATAGTTGTATTGTCAGCAAATTTATGGATGGTATTTGAGCTATGCCTAGTCACACCGTCATGTGTATATAGAGAGTAGAGCAGTGGGCTAAGCACACATACCTGAGATGCGCCAGCGTTGATGGTCAGCGAGGAGGAGATGTTATCACCAATCGGCACAGACTGTGGTCTTCTGTGTAGAGAATCCAATTGTGGATGGAGGTAATAGGGAATGGTGAAGGGGGTACACAGCCAGTCACACCTATCTGCCTAGGGCTTTTGCACAATTCTGTGTCTGTGTATGCTGCCTGGACCCACGAGTAGCCACGTTGTCCAGGCCCAGCCGCAACCAGCTAGGACATCCACCCATGCCATCAGCACTGGGTGAATGGAGATCAGAACCATCGTCTTTGCCACGTTTTGGAATATTCTGGATAATTTATTCTGTTTTTGTTCATTTTCATCTGCTAACTGTGGCTGTATCTCTTCTAGACTTTGTGTGTGTGTGTGTGTTCTTCTTCCTCTGGGCACGACGTAAATGTGGTAGAGAGGAAGGCAGCTGGCTTGGGCAGAGCCGGCACTGCCCTCTGCCTGGACTGATGAATGGCCAGCTTGGCCAGGCCCAGCAGCAAACCGACTAGGACATCGCTCGTGCCCCTCAGCACTGGGTGAATGGAGATCAGAAGCGTCTCCTCTGTCACGTTTTGTAACGTTCTGGTCATTAAGTCTGAGCTTTTGTTCACTTTCAACTGCTAACTGTGGCTATATGTTTTCTAGGCTGTTGCATCTCAGATTGGCATGGACGGTGTCACAGCAAACTACTTTGCTTTGTTTGAAGTGGTAAATCACTCATTTGGTAAGAGTTCCTTTCAGAAATCTGTGAATTATTTGGTCCTTTCCAGCTACCAAGTTTCTTTTTGGGTTCTCAGAAGGGTGGAGGTAGCTGAGTATCACATTTGGTTCAAAGGTTACGGTGTAAAGGCAGGAGAATGGGGTTGAGAGGGAAAGTGTAATTAGTTATGACTGAATGGTGGAGTAGGATCAATGGGCCACCTGGCTTCGTTTTCTGTTCCTTTGTCTTATGGTCTTAATGCTCCCACAACACTGTCTAGCTACATATTTCCAGGGTAAGGACAACTCGGGTTATAGATGCATTGAGTTACACAACATGGTAACAGGCCCTTTTACCAATCTGCTTATCTGAGCTAGCCCTATTTGCCCACATTCTGCCCATATCCCTCAACTTCTCTTATTCACATATCTAAAAGGCTTAACCATTATAACTCGACCAGCCTGTGCCACTTCCGTTAACAGCTTCTTCCATTTACCCACCACTATTTGTATAAAACTTGCCATTTTAAAATTTTTTTCCCTTTTAGACTGTCTTTCCAGGGAAAAAGATTGTCACCATCCACCTTATAATAATTATATAAGGTGGCCCCCCCCCCCCCCCCCCCCACCTCAGCCCACTTGGTTCCAGGAAGTACAGTCCCAACCTGTCCAGACTCTCCCTATAATTCATCCGATAACATCCTTCTGAATCTTTTCTGTATCCTTTGTAGTTTAAAGTGGGTTAGACACAGAGCAAAGCTGAAGTGACTGCACTGTAAAACCTCAGCAAGTTAGGCAGAATCTGGAAAGAATAACAATGAATGTTTCTGGGAAGGTTCGAAGGGTAGTGGGTGAAGTAAATGATTTTTTCTGGGGTGAAATAACAGGGAAGTTAAAATAGTATTGAGGTTTTTGCATGCATAATGAGATGCTGCTGCTGCTGTAAATGGTGGGGAAAAAATTCAGAAATCAGAGAAAAGGGCTTGAAAATCCTAGTTCAGGATTCCCGTAAGGTTAAGTCAGTATTAAAGAATGCAAAATGTAATGTTATCTTTCATTTTGAGAAGACTAGAGTATAACACTAAAGATATACTGCTGAGGTTTCATAGGGCATTGATCAGACTGTGTAATGTGAGTAATCTTGGCCTCCATATCAAGAAGGAATGTGCTGGCTCTCCATCGTATCCAGAGAAGGTGCACAAGATGATCCCAGCAACTAAAGAGTAAGATTTTTACACAGTGGGTGGTAGGTGCGTGGAATGTGCTACCAGGGGAAGGTGGTAGAGGCTGATACTTTAGGGACATGTAAAAGACTCATAGGCACATGAACTAAAAAAAAGAGTGGTACATGAGAGGGAAGGGTTAGATTGATCTTAGAGTGGGTTAAAAGGTTGGCACAACATTGTGGGCCTGTACTTTGCCATAATGTTTTATGTTCTTCTGGACCTACACACAAATGCTGGAGGTACTCAGCATGTCAGTCAGCATCTACGGAGGGCAATAAACACTGGATGTTTCAGGCCGAGACCCTTCATTGGGAATGGAAAGGAAGGGGCAGAAGCCGCAATGAGGCATTAGTAGGGGGTGGAGGGAGAGGAATACAGGCTGGCAAGCGATATGTGGGGGAAGGAGTCCTTAGATGATGGCTGAGGAAGAGGAAATCCGATAGGAGAAGACAGTGGTGATGGAACGGGGAGCTAGAGGGGCAGCTCATGAAGGTGGGGTAGAATAGAGGGGTAAGAAGCATTTGATTGGGGGACAAACTATAAAAAAGGGGTGGGGTAGCAGAGGGGAGTGATTACCAGAAGTTAGAGAAATTGATGTTCATGCCATCAGCCGAGGTTATAGAGTTGAGCAATACAACGCAGTCCCATCTTGTCCATGCTGACCCAGTTGTGTATCTGAGTTAGTCCTACTTGCCTGTATTCGGCTTACATCCCTCAACCTTCCCTTTCCATGTATCTTTCTAAAAAGATAAAGCATTATATTTGTACCTGCCTCTGTCACTTCCTCTGACAACTTACTCCATATATCCACCACGTTTTCTGTGGAAAAACTTGCCACTTGGGTACCCTTTTTAATCTTTTCCCTACACTGAAAACACTCTGTAGGTTGGGCAATATCTGTGAAAAGAGAAATAGTTAATGTTTCCAAGAAAGTTTCCTACTTCAGGATCCCTTAATATTAACTTGGTAGTAAAGGCAAATGCAATGTTGGTATTTATTTTGGGAGGGCCAGAATATAAAACCAAAGACATACTGCTGAGGCTTTAGAAGGCATTGATGAGACAGTATTTGGAATATTGTGAGCAATCTTGGGCACTGTCTCTAAGGAGGGGTGTGCTGGTTCTGGAGAGGGCCCAGAAGACGTTCACAAGAATGATCCCAGGAACAAAAGAATTAGATTTTTACACAGAGTGGAACAGACTACCGGGGTTAATATTACAGGCAGATACATTAGAGACATCTAAATGACTCCTGGGCAAGTGGATGAAGGTAAAATGGAGGGCCGTATGGGAGGGAAGGGTTAGATTGACCTTAGAGCAGGTTAAAAGGTCGGAAGAACATCATGGGGTGAAGGGGTTTTACTTTGTTGTCGTGCTTTATGTTTTTCTGGGGCTACACACATAATGCTGGAAGAACTCAGCAAATCAAGCAGCATCCATGAGGGGAATAAACTGTCAGTGTTTCTGGCCAAGACACTTCATCAGGAAGGGGGCAGAAGCCAGAATAACATGATGCGAGGAGTGGAGGGTGAGGAATACAAGCTGGCAGGTGACAGACAAAAGCAGGTGAGCAAGGATGTGGGGTGGGGTAGGTGGTGATGATGTGAGGAGCAGGGCATTGATAGATGGAAGAGGTAAGGGCGAAGGAAGAAAGAAACTGATAGGAGAGGACTGTGGCTATGGAATAAGTGAAGGAGATAGGGAACCAGAGGGAGGTGATGGGCGACTCATGAATGTGGGGTAGGGGGTGAGAGGACCACTGGAATGCGGGAATTAACACAAAACGGGTGGGGGGTGATGGGAAGTGATTACCAGAAGTTGATGTTCACACCATCAGGTTGGTGACTACGTTGCTCTTTCTGGGCTGTTGGTTCTTTTCTGATGCTCTGGCCAACTTCAGCATTATGTCCATGTTTCACGTTTTAACCTCTCAATACTAACCCCACTATTTGGCTGACAGTTATGTTGTGCAGGATACAAAGGGTATTCTAGCTCAAATGCCTGTATTAGCCATTATGTACGCCGCATTAAGCCATGTCATTCTGAGCAAATCCCCACCAGCTCCTCCGATTCTGAGCAAATCCCCACCAACACCAGATTTCCAGCAAATCCCCACCGGTTCTTAGCAAATCCCCACCAACACCAGATTCTACCCCTCATTGGGTAGGGGAGTACACTTGGGTACACTTGTGGAGGGGAAGCATCTAGCTCACAGCGGCTGATTAACCCACCCATCCTGCATGTCATTGAGAGGCAGGAAGGAAAGGATTTTTAAAGAAGAAAATTAGCTTTGTTTTGTCACATGAACACTGAAACATACAGCGAAATGCATCATCTGTGTCAAAGCAAATCTAATCAGCTAGGATTGTGCTGGGGATATTGCCACACGACTGCTGCCAACATAGCATACCAACAACTTACTCATGCTAACTGTATGTCTTTGGAGTGTGGGTGGAAGCTGGAGCACCCAGAAGAAACCCATTCAGTCACAGGGAGAATGTACAGACTCCATACAGACAGTAGTTGGGAATGGAACCCCAAATTTACAGCTGGAGCTATAGTAGTGTTACGCTAACTGCTACACTACCTGGAGCACCTGAGGGAACCCCCACAGTCACGGGGGGAATGTGCAAGCTCCACATATAGACAAGTGCAGCACCAGAGTATGGGATCGAACGAGGGTTTCTGGAACTGTAAGGCACTTCTTTCCTCCGGACAATATTAACTTGCGTCACAAGGAACAAAAGCAGGAGCAGGTCATTTGGCTCCTTCGATCTTGCTCTTTTCCCTGCACTTATCCCTGTATTGCTCGTACCCTTCCTTCTTTCTCTTAAGCCTATCACCCCAACGGAAGGCGTAGGCCTCCGTCAGCAGCTTGCGAGGGTCCTCTGTCCTGGGCCAGACTTTAAGTCTTTCAAGATGTAGCCCATCGAAGATCCTTCCTCTCCCAGGGATGAGGTCTTGGAACCTCTGTTGGTCTTTCTGTAGTGCTAAATTTTCACCCCATGACCAACCCTACTCCTTTCACAGCTGGACGTGAGTTTAATTTTAATTAAACCTTGGCAAGTTTAATTTCCTTTGTTATCCAGAAACCTTTTGATATTCCTTTTAAACACAGCGCGTGACCAGGGTCTCCGTAGGCTACTGGAGGAAAGAATGTACAACTTCACCATCCCAAGTGAAGATCACCCCACTCTGTCTCTGAAAGTGGTCAGAGAGCTGAAACAGGCCCTTCAGCTCAAAGAGTGCATGCTGACCATCTACACCAACCATACACTGTGACTTTCACCTTTTCTGCCACTTTCAGAAGTAGCACCAAATACACTTCCAAGTTGCAGCTCTCTGCCTTAAGTTTTCTACAGTTTCTCACTTCTTGTTAATCTCATTTCTTATTAACCCTGCATACTCTCTGCCCTATCAAGGAGACACTGCCAGGGGGATTTGAGGGAGGGTGAGGAGAAAGTATTTCTGCAAGTTAATATTACAATCTCCAATGCATTAGGTGTTGGTCTATGATATTGCGCCGATCTTTAAACCAACTTTAAGATCAATCTAAACCTTCCTTCCTACGTAGCCTTCCATTTTTCTATCATCATTGTGCCTATCTAAAAGTTTCTGAAATGCCCCTTAATATATTTGCCATCCCTGACAGGGAGTTCTACTCACCTGCCACTTTCCGTGTAAAGGACAGAATACCCCTCTGATATCCCCCCTATATATCAACTTAAAAGTCAAGCTACCACTTGATCTATGCCTCTCTCATAAACCTTTATCAAGTCATCACTTTTCCTCCAGAGGAAAGCCCCAGCTCACTCGACCTATCTGCGTAAGGTACGTCTTCCAGTCCAGGCAGCATCCTGATATATCTCCTTCTGCATCCTCTTGAAAGTTTCAAGATCCTACAATGAGTATTGGAATGCAAACTTAAGAAGAACTTTCAAAAGAAAACCTGATAAACAATTGAAAGGCAATTTCATTGTAGGGCACGGGAAGAAGACCATCATGATGGGATTAATTGGGGCACCAAAATAATACAGTGCTTAGCGTGATACTATGACAATTCATGGTGTCAGAGTTCGGAGTTCAATTCCAGCATCCTCTTTAAGAAAGTTTATACCATCCCCCTGTGAGTGTGTGGGCTTCCTCTAGGTACTCCAGTTTCGTCCCACTGTCCAAAACTATACAAGTTAGTAGGACAATTTACAATGAGCAATTAACCCGTGATTAGGCTGGGGTTACATAGGTGGGTTGCTGGGCAGCCCGACTCATTGGACCAGAAGGATTTGTTCCGAGCTGTATCTTTAAATAAAAATAAAATTATAATTTGGCTGTCTTTCAAAGAGGTAGTATAGGCATGATGGGTTCAATGGCCACATGCTGTAAATTTCTGCTGGCATGCCCGTCAGCACCATATGCATCTGTACTCTGTCTCCCTCTAGTTAGAGCAGTTCAGCTCTCATGGCATTGACCAGATGATCCTCTTTGCCTCTCACAGCACGGAAGCTGGCACCCAATGAGTTCCCCCACAAGCTGTATGTCCAGAATTACACATCGGCCATGCCTGGCACCTGCCTCACCGTCAGAAAGTGGCTCTTTACCATTGAGGAGGAGGCCCTTCTCAACGACAGTGCTCTGGCCGTCATTTACTTCTTCCACCAGGTAACAGCTTATCTGAAGGGTTAAGTCATCAGCGCTGGTTCCTCGGACCTGGGAAGGGTAGAAAGGGGTGTTTAAAGTGATTGGAGGATGTGATCAGAATAGTGTCCAGTGTGTCTCACCTGGGAGGAGGAGGGGCATGGTTGGGTGAATAGTCTGGAGTTACAATTGAAGCGCAAGTTCATAAAAAGTTAAAGGGTTAAATGGTGAGGGTGGCTGACTTGGACTGGGTGTGCAGTTCCACATATTTAGACAATCGCAGGCCAGTGCACTTGAGAAAGGACCGATAAAGAGTGCATTAGCAATCAGGAGTTGTGCTTGAAGAACAAGTTTTCAGTAGCTCATCAGATACTTAATAGAACTTTGACCAGTGACAAATAAGAACATCGGAAGTTTGAGAGGAGGTGATAGCCAGTGTTGTTCCACTGTTTAAAAAAGGCTCTAAACAGAAACCAGGAAATTTTAAGCTGGTGAGTCTGACATTACTTGTGGGAAAGTTATTGGAAGTTTCTCTAAGGGACCAGATATATAAGTATTTGGATAGACATGGACTGATTAAGGATAGTCAACATGGCCTTGTGCGTGATAGGTCATGTCTAACCAATTTTATAGAGTTTTATGAGGAAGTTTCCAGGAAAGCAAATGAAGACAAGGCAGTGGATGTTGTCTACGTGGAGCAGTTGACATGGTTCTGCATGTGAGGTGAGTCAAGAGGGTAAGAGGGTTCAGTCGCACGGAATTCAAGATGAGCTAGTAAATTGGATTAGACATTGGCTTTGTGGGAGAAGCCAGAGAGTGGTAGTAGAGGGTTGCCTCTCTGACTAGAGGCCTGTGACTAGTAGTGTGCCACAGGTATTGGTGCTAGGTTCTTTGTTGTTTGTCAAATACTGTATATTTCCATTTTTGCACGATTTTTAATCTATTTGTTATACGTATGCTTATTTATTATTTTTAATTTTAAAAAAATTCTTAATATTATGTATTGCATTGAACTGCTGCTGCTAAGTTAACAAATTCCATGACACATGCCGGTGATAATAAACCTGATTCTGATATCAATGATTTGGATGATAATGTGTTAACTGGATCAGCAAATTTGTGGTTGACGTCAAGATTGGGGGTGTAGTGGACAGTGAGGAAGGCTATCAGTTTGCAGAGGGACCTGCATCAGCTGGAAAAATGGGGTGAAAATGGCTGATGGAATTTAATACAGACAAGTGCGAGGTTTTGCACATTGGTAGGACCAACCAGGGTTGGGCTTACACAGTGAACATTAGGGCACTGGGGAGTGTTGTCGAACAAAGGGATCTGGGAATACAGGTACATAATTGGCTGAAAGAGGCATCACAGATAGATAGGGTTGTAAGGAAAGCTTTTGGCGCATTGGCCTTCATAAATCAATGTATTGAGTACAGAAGATGGGATGTTATGTTGAAATTGTATGAGACGTTGGAGAGGCCTAATTTGGAGTATCGTGTGTAGTTTTGGTCACCTACCTACAGGAAATATGTAAACAAGTTAGAAAGAGTGCAGGTAAAAATAAAAAGGATGCTGCCAGGTCTGGAGGACCTGAATTATAAGAAAAGATTGAATAGGTTCAGACTATATTCTTTAGAATATAGAAGATTGAGAGGAGATTTGATAGAGGTATACAAAATGATGAGGGGTATAGACAGGGTAAATGCAAACAGGCTTTTTCCACTGAGGTTGGGTGTGACTGCAACTAGAGGTTATGCCATAAGGGTGAAAGGTGAGATGTTTAATGGGAATATGAGGGAAACTTCTTCACTCAGGGGGTTGCAAGCGTGTGGAATGAACTGCCAGCACAAGTGGTACATGTGAGCTCAATTTCACCATTGTAAGTTTGCATAGATATATGGGTGCAGATGCAGGGTAGGAATGGCTGTTGTCCCAGGGCAGGTCTTTGGGAGTAGGCAGTTTAAATGGTTTTGACTTGAACTAGATAGGCTGAAGGACCTGTTCCTATGCTGTACTTGTGTATGACTCTGACACTGTCAAGGCAGCAGCAGGATATTCAGGCGATCGTTAGATCATTGAACAGCCAGTGTGGATTTGGAAGTGAAACTGTATTTGATAAATTAACCCAAGTCCCTTGAGAATGTAACAGGATGGGTCAGGAGGAGCAAGTAGAGTTTTGGAATCCGTTTAGTAAGATGAACAGCCAGCTCCTTGTTCCCAGGGCAGTAAAGGACATCATTTTAAAGTTTAAGGGAAATGTTGAGGTAGTTTTTTTAACACAGTTATTAGTGCTTGGAATTCACTACCATGGTGATGGTAGAGGCTGATACATTAGGGACATTTAAAAGACTCTCAGGCACATGGATGTAAGAAAAATGGAGAGTTATGAGCTATGTAGGAAGAAAAGGTTAGATTGATTGTGGAGTAGGTTAAAAGGCCAGCACAACATTAGACCATAAGACAGGAGCAGAATTAGGCCAATTAACCCACCATGTCTGCTCCACCATCCTGTTGGCTCTGATTTATTATCCCTCGCCTGCCTTCTCACTGACTCCCTCACTAATCAAGAACTTAGCAACCTCTGCTTACATGTACCCAATGACTTGACCTCCAGGGCCATCTAGCAGTATTCCCTCTGGTGCTGGAGTCCCCCACTATAGGAAACATTCATTCCACATTGGCCTTTCAATTTTAACTAGGTTTTAATGCAAGTTTCCACACACACCCCCCCCCCCCCACCCCCATTCTTCTAAACTCCAGCCAGTACAGGCCCAGAGCCATCAAATGCTCCTCGTATATTAACCCTAAAATTACAGGATCATTCTTGTGAACCTCCTCTGGACCCTCCAAATTCAACACAACCTTTCTTGGATAATGGCACCAAATCTGCTCACAATACAGACAGACAGACATACTTTATTGATCCCGAGGGAAACTAGGTTTCGTTACAGCTGCACCAACCAAGAATGGTGTAGAAATATAGCAATATAAAACCATGAATAATTAAATAATAATATGTTAATCATGCCAAGTGGAAATAAGTCCAGGACTCCCAAGTCAACTACCGAATGTTAAAAGGACTAGGTAGAATGGATGAGGGGAGGATGTTTCCTGTGGTGGAGGTATCCAGAACTAGTGGGCACAGCTTCAAAACTGAGGGGTGATCCTTTAGAACAGAGGCAAGGAGATATTTTTTTTTCAGCCAGAGAGTAGTGAATCTCTGCAATGCTGTGCCACAAACTTCAGTGGAGACCAAGATGTGGGTATGTTTAAGGCAGAAGTTGATAGTTTCTTGATTGATCAGGGCATCAAAGGATATGGGGAGAATGCAGGTGTATGGGGCTGAGTGGGATCCAGGATCAGTCATGATGGAATGGCAGAGCAGATCTGATGGGCTGAATGGCCTAATTCTGTTCATATGTCTTATGGTTTAAGTGCAGTCTGACCAATCCGAAGCCTCAGCATCTGATCCTTGCTTTTATATTCTTGTCCTCTTGAAATGAATGTTAACATTCTATTTGCCCTTCTTACCACTGACCAACCTGCAAGTTAACCTTTAGGGATTCCTTCATGAGGACTCCCAAGTCCCTTTTCACTTAGGAGTTCTGAACTTTCTCCCTGCTTAGAAAATAGTCTACGCCTTTATTCCTTCTGCCAAAGTGCAAGACTGTACACTTCTCTACATTGTATTCCATCTGCCACTTTGCCCATTCTCCTAATCTATCCGAGTTCTGCAGACTCCCTGCTTCCTGAAAACTACCTATACCTCTACCTATCTTTGTATCATCTGCATACTTGGCCACAAAGCCATCAATTCTGTATCCAAGTCATTGACATACAACGTGAAAAGAAGCAGTCCCAACACCAATCCATGTGGAACACCATTAGTCACCAGCAGCCAACCAGAAAAGGCCCCCATATTTCCACTGTTAGCGTCCTGCCAGTCAGCCAATCTTCTATCCATGCTAGTACCTTTCCTGTAATTCCATGGGCTCTTGCTTGGCAGCCACATGTGGTACCTTGTGAGAGGCTTTCTTAAAATCCAAATAAGCGACGTGCACCGATTCCAACAGACATTGTGGGCCGAAGGGCCTGTACTGTGCTGTAATGTTCAATATTCTAAAGATACCACATCAAGTTCAAGTTTGTTGTCATGGTCAGATGATCCCATAGTATAATTGCCATGAAAATTTACTTTTTGCAGCTGCAGCGTAGTTCATTACAAGCATAACAAACTTAAAGTTAATGTAAACTAATTAATTAGAATCAGATTTATTAACACTGACATGTCATGATATTTATTGTTTTACAGCAGTCCAAAGCAGTACATAGCAGTTACTATAAATTATAATAAGAATATATTGTAGCGATGTGCTACACACAGCGCTGAAATAACGACATGCAGTCGGTAAGTCGTTTCGAGAATAGTTTATTCATACTTCGCGGCGCTGGCATTTAATCTCTAGTGCCCGCCCTCTCCGGGTGGAAATGACGTCAGAGGTGCATTACCAAAGTCTCTCCCTGCGCGTTGGCTATTTGTAAGCCTGTGCAGAAAGTGGGTCGCCACATAATCCCCCTCCCCCACCCCCTGGCAGAACCGGCGATACGCCCCCCAATGTCCACAGTCTGGATCAGCCTCTGTTTGGGAGGTCTGCCTCTGCGCCATGGTGCCTGAACCTCGACTGGCTGTGCCAAGTCCACATGGGCTGGTTTGAGTTGGTCCACCCTTAAAACCTCCTCTTTCCCCCCAATGTCCAGAACATACGTGGACCTGTTGTTGTTGATCATTTTGAACGGCCCCTCATACGGCCGCTGTAGCGGTGCCCAGTGTCTGCCCCTTCGTACAAACACAAACTTACAGTTCTGCAGGTCTTTGGGTACATGGGTCTGTGCTGTGAAGTTGGTACGGGGGCCAGGTTGCTGAGCCTTTCGCGTAGCCTGTCCAGGACTGCTGTGGATTCTTCCTCTTGCTCCCTTGGGGCTAATATGAACTCTCCTGGGACGGTCAGGGGTGCGCCGTACACCAACTCAGCTGACGAGGCGTGCAGATCCTCTTTGGGCGCTGTGCGAATTCCAAGCAGGACCCAGGGAAGATCGTCCACCCAGTTAGGTCCTCTCAGGCGGGCCATGAGAGCCGACTTCAAGTGATGATGGAAGCGTTCCACTAGTCCGTTCGACTGTGGGTGGTAGGCAGTAGTATGGTGTAGCTGCATTCCCAACAGGCTGGAGGTGAACTGGGCATCTCTGTCAGAAGTAATGTGGGCTGATACCCCGAAGCGTGCTACCCAGGTTGCGATCAGTGCTCGGGCGCAGGAATCGGCAGATGTGTCGGTGAGCGGGACCGCCTCTGGCCACCTCCTGAACCTGTCTACCATAGTTAGGAGGTACTGCGCTCCTTGGGACACTGGTAGGGGGCCCACGATATCCACATGAATGTGGTCGAACCTCCGGTGGGTGGGTTCGAACTGCTGCGGCGGGGCTTTAGTGTGCCGCTGCACCTTGGCTGTTTGGCACTGTGCGCACGTTCTGGCCCATTCACTGACCTGCTTGCGAAGTCAGTGCCACGCGAACTTGCTGGAGACCAGCCGGACAGTTGACCTGATAGATGGGTGCGCCAAACTGTGTATGGAGTCGAAAACTCGCCGCCTCCAGGCTGCCGGGACAATGGGGTTGGCCGGTAGCCATGTTGCACAGGAGGGTCCTATCACCTGGTTCGACAAGAAAGTCTTGCAGCTGCAAACCCGAGACTGCGGTCCTGTAGCTGGGCATCTCATCGTCTGCCTGCTGTGCCTCCGCCAGTGCTGCATAGCCCACCCCCAGGGACAGGGCCTGGACAACTGGTCTGGAGAGTGCGTCCGCCACGACGTTGTCCTTCCCCGAGACATGCTGGATGTCCGTCGTGTACTCGGAGACGTAGGACAGATGTCGCTGCTGGCGAGCTGACCTGGGATCGGACACTTTCATGAACGCGAAGGTCAACAGTTTGTGGTCCATAAACGCGGTGAATGGCCTGCCTTCCAAGAAGTACCTGAAATGCCGGATTGCCAGATACAGTGCCAACAGCTCCTGGTCGAAAGCACTGTACTTGAGTTCGGGTGCTTGCTGAAGAACACCAAGGGTTGCCAGCGCCCCTCGATGAGCTGCTTCAGCACCCCCCCCCCCCGAATGCTGTGTCGGATGCATCCACTGTGAGGGCGGTCGGAATGTCCGTTCTGGGGTGCACCAGCATCGCGGCATCTGCCAAAGCTTCCTTGGCTTTAACTAAAGCAGCCGCGGCCTCCTCGTCCCAAGTAATGTCCTTGCCTTTACCCGACATCAGGGTGTACAAAGGGCGCATGATACGGGCTGCTGAGGGGAGGAAACGGTGGTAGAAGTTCACCATACCAACGAACTCCTGTAGGCCTTTGACCATGTTGGGCCAGGCAAAGTGGTGGATCGCATCTACCTTGGTGGGCAGAGGTGTTGCCCCGTCTTTGGTAATCCTGTGGCCCAGGAAGTTGATGGTCTCGAGACCGAACTGGCATTTGGCCAGGTTGATCGTGAAGCCGAAATCACTCAGGCGGGAGTAGAGCTGGCGGAGGTGGGACAGATGCTCCTGATGACTACTGCTGGCTATGAGGATGTCGTCCAAATAGATGAACGCAAAGTCCAGGTCGCGTCCCACCGCATCCATTAGCCACTGGAACGTCTGTGCGGCATTCTTCAGGCCGAGCGGCATTCGGAGGAACTCGAACAGGCCGAATGGGGTGATGACTGCTGTTTTGGGGATGTCTTTAGGGTGCACCGGGATTTGATGGTATCCCCAGACGAGGTCTACTTTGGAAAAGATTCTTGCCCCGTGCAGGTTTGCTGTGAAGTCCTGTCTGTGTGGCACGGGGTAGCGGTCTGGAGTTGTAGCCTCATTCAGTCTGCGGTAGTCGCTGCATGGTCTCCAACCCCTGGCTGCTTTGGGCACCATGTGCAGGGGGGAGGCCCATGGGCTGTCGGACCTCCGTACGATCCCCAATTCCTCCATTCTTTTGAACTCCTCCTTTACCAGGCGGAGCGTTTCCGGGGGGAGCCATCGTGCGCGGGCGTGGAGTGGTGGTCCCTGGGTCGGGATGTGGTGCTGTACTCTGTGTCTGAGCATGGCTGCCGTGAACTGCGGTGCCAGAATCGATGGAAAGTCTGCCAGGATTCTGGTGAATTCGTTGTCAGACAGTGTGATGGAGTCCAGATGTGGGGCTGGCAACTTGGCTTCACCCAGGGAGAACGTCTGGAAGGTCTTGGCATGTACCAGTCTTTTCCCTTGCAAGTCGACCAGCAGGCTGTGAACTCGCAAGAAGTCCGCCCCCAGGTGTGGTTGGGCCACGGCGGCCAGTGTGAAGTCCCACGTGAACTGGCTGGTGCCGAACTGCAGCTGCACTGTGCGGGTGCCGTAGGTCCGTATCGTGCTGCTGTTTACGGCCCTCAGGGTGGGTCCTGGCTTCCTGTTGCGGGTGTCGTGCCCCGTCGGGGGCAAGACGCTGATCTCCGCTCCGGTGTTGACCAAGAAGCGGCGTCCCGACTGTTTGTCCCAGATGTACAAGAGGCTGTCCTGGTGGCCAGCCGCCATAGTCATTAGTGGCAGCTGCCCCTGGCCCTTGCAGGATGGGCGACAACGGTGGGGTTTTGTGCCTCACCACTGGTGGTAGAAACACCACTGTTTGCTGGCCTGCCTCTGTGTTGTGTGCGCGCCCCTGCCGGGCCTGTTCTGGTCCGCTGTTGGGTGCGTGGCCTGGTAACCTGACTGACGGACGCCACGCTCTCCCTCTTGGATTTCCACAGCACGTCTGTCCGGCCACCTTCTGGGGGTCGCTGAAATCTGCGTTGGCCAGCAGCAGATGCATGTCCTCGGGCAGTTGTTCCAGGAACGCTTGCTCGAACATGAGGCAGGGCTTGTGTCTGTCAGCCAGGGCCAGCATCTCGTTCATCAATGCTGACCGCAGTCTGTCTCCCAAACCGTCCAGGTGAAGCAGGCGGGCACCTCGCTCATGCCGTGAGAGGCCAAAGGTTGCAATAAGCAGCGCTTTGAATGCTTCATATTTGCCTTCTTCCGGGGGTGACTGTATGAAATCCGCAACCTGGGTGGCCGTCTCCTTGTCAAGGGCGCTTACCACGTGGTAGTAACACGTGGAATCAGAGGATATCTGCCGAATCTGGAACTGGGCTTCTGCTTGGCTAAACCACACGCATGGTCCAGGAAGTCGGCAGTTTTAGCGAAACTGAGTGAACAGATGAAGAGTTGGTCATCTTTGGTCCAAATCCCGTTTGGACCGTCGGGGTCACCAATGTAGCGATGTACTACAGACAGCGCTGAAATAATGACACGCAGTCGGTAAGTTGTTTCGAGACTAGTTTATTCAAACTTCGCGGCGCTGGCATTTAATCCCTAGTGCCCGCCCTCTCCAGGCAGAAATTACATCAGAGTCCCTCCCCGCGTGCTGGCTATTTGTGAGCCGGTTCGCCTGCACAGAAAGTGGGTCGCCACAATATATACAGTGGCATGCAAAAGTTTGGGCACCCTTGGTCAAAATTTCTGTTACTGTGAATAGCTAAGCGAGTAAAAGATCACATGATTTCCAAAAGGCATAAAGTTAGAGATGACACATTTTTTTAATGTTTTAAGCAAGATAACTTTTTGATTTCCATCTTTTACAGTTTCAAAATAACAAAAAACAAAAAGGGCCCAAAGCAAAAGTTTGGGCACCATGCATGGTCAGTACTTAGTAACACCTCCATTAGCAAGTATCACAGCTTGTAAATGCTTTCTGTAGCCAGCTGAGAGTCCTTCAGTTCTTCTTTGGGGGGGATTTTCACCCATTCTTCCTTTCAAAAAGCTTCTAGTTCTGTGAGATTCTTGTGTCGTCTTGCATGCACTGTATCCACAGATTTTCAATGATGTTTAGGTTGGGAGACTGTGAAGGCCATGGTAAAACTTTCAGCTTGCACCTGTTGAGGAAGTCCATTGTGGATTTTGAGGTGTGTTTCGGATCATTATCCTGTTGTAGAAGCCATCCTCCTTTCATCGTCAGCTTTTTTACAGTTGGTCTGATGTTTGCTTCCAGAATTTGCTGGTATTTAATTGAATTCATTCTCTCCTCTACCAGTGAAATGTTCCCCTCGCCACTGGCTGCAACACAAGCCCAAAGCATGATCAATCTACCCCCATGCTTAACAGTTGCAGAGGTTTCTTTTCTTTTCATGAAATTCTGCACCCTTTTTTCTCCAAACATTGTGGTCATTGTGGCCAAAAAGTTCTATTTTAACTTCATCAGTCCACAGGACTTGTTTCCAAAATGCATCAGGCTTGTATGGATGATCCTTTGCAAACTTCCGATGCTGAATGTTGTGGTGAGGATGCAGGAAAGGTTTTCTTCTGATGACTCTTCCATGAAGGTATATTTGTGCAGGTGTCGCTGCACAGTTGGACAGTGCACCACCACTCCAGTGATTGCAGTTCTCTTGGAAAGTTTTCCTGGTCTTCCAGACCTCAACTTGACCTCCACCATTCCTGTTAACTGCCATTTCTTAATTACATTATGAACTGAGGAAATGGCTACCTGAAAAAGCTGTGCTATCTTCTTATTGCCTTCTCCTGCTTTGTGGGCATAATTTATTTTGATTTTCAGAGTGCTAGGCAGCTGCTTAGAGGAGCCCATGGCTGCTGATTGTTGGGGCAAGGTTTGACGAGAGTCAGGGTATTTATAAATCTTTGAAATTTGCATCATCTGGCCTTTCCTTACGATGACTGTGAACAAGCCACAGCCCTAACAAGCTAATTAAGGTCTGAGACCTTGTTAAGTTCTCTGAGAGCTCAGATCTATTGGGTGCCCAAACTTTTGCATGGTGCTCCTTTCCTTTTTTTCCACGCTAAAATTGTACAAAACAAAAATAATACACTAATCTTGCTTAAAATGTTGAAAAGAATGTTTCGTCTTTAACTTTATGACTTTTGGAGATCAGTTCATCTTCTACTCACTTAACTATTCACAGTAACAGGAATTTTGACCAGGGGTGCCCAAACCTTGCATGCCACTGTAAATAATGAAAAAGAGAGCAAAGTAGTCAGATAGTGTTCGTGGAGCATTCAGAAATCTGATGGCGGAGGGGAAGAAGCTGCTCCTGAGTATGGGCCTTCAGGCTCTTGTACCTCCTCCCTGAGGGTAGTAAGGAGAAGAAGACATGTTCTGGATGGTGAGGGTCCTTCATGATGAATGCCTCCTTTTGAAGACATCCTCAATGGTAGGCTGGCTAGTGGGCATGATGGGGCTGGCTGTCTACAAAATTATCCATGAAATAAACATATTAGTGCAAGTTGGAAGGGAAATAGAAAGTTATCGTGGAAGAAGCCGGCATGCTGTTGGGGTTTGTATTGGCACAGATAGGGAGTGGCTCACCAACACAACTCAGTCAGCACAAAGGGATCACTTTCTGACTGATGGTGAGTAATTACTGGGGCCTCACCCACTCACTATTTGTGTGACTGTGTTAAATGGAGGAACCAAGTGCACCGATTGGACAAACTTATGCAAGGTCGTAGTAGCAGAAAGTAGGTCCCTTTGCCCATCAAACCTGCCCTACCGTTCCCTATGAATATGGCTGATCTGTCCCAGGGCTCTGTTCCTCCTGTACCAGTTCCATATTGCCCTCATGTCCCTAAGCTTCTGAATATTTATTTACCTCTCAAGATCTGGCCTCCGCCATGCTGCAGGGTATCCCACAGGTTCACCATCCCCATGTAGTCACAGGGAGAATGTACAAACTTCTTACAGACAGTGGTGGGAGTCAAACCCCAGTTAGTGATCACTAGTGCCATAAATGATTGTGCTAACTGCTACGTACTATACTATACCAAGCTTCTTGTAAGGAATGGGAAATTTAAAAAGGAAAGCCTTTTGGGACTTTCTATTTTAAATTGATTGGTTACTTAAGCAATTGGCAAGGATCAATAAGAGGAAGTCATGTATGAGCAGAATGGCCATTGTGGTAGTGGGCAGGTTTAGAGGCAGACTCCAGGGTGAGGTTTTGGACAAGTTTATTTTTATTTATTATTGTAGAGATAGAGCAGTGAAAATGGTGGAGGTGTGCTCCTCTTGCTTGATGTTGGAGTCATGGAGATCTCCTATATCCCTGATGACTAGACCTGAAGAAGTGCAAAAACAGCAGCGTTGTTCTCATGGGTGACTTCAACTTCCCTAATAATGATTGCTACCTCCTTAATGCAAAAGGTTTAGATGGGGCAGAATGTGTTAATATGTATCCAGAAAGGAGTCCTGACTCAATATATGGATGACAGGCTGACTAGAGGAGAGGCCTTACTGGATCTAGTACGAGGCCTGGTCAGGTGACAGATCTCTCTGTAGATAAGCATTTCGGAGGCAGTGACCACACCTCCCTAACCTTTAGCATAGCAGATGCTATGGAAAAATATTTAATTGGGGGATAGTGAATTATGATGCTATTGGCCAATAGTTGGGAGCATAAATTGGGAACAGGCAGTACTGTGCAAAGGTCTTGGGCACCCTATATTTATTATATAAATTTTGTTTTAGATTTTTTTTGTCTTCTGCAAAAGTGTCAACAGAAAACAGCAAATTTTAGATTTCCAAGCCTTTATTTTCCAAATAAATTAAATGCTACAGAGAATTATTTTTCTACTTTGTTAAAGTAACATAGTAAATAATAGACCAATAAAAACCTGATGACTTTGTAGGTACATAGCCCGGTACATGATTAAACAAAGATAACTGTCACGTTCTCCTTCGGGTGTAACGAAACGCCGAATTTAACGTCCGGATAAACCACAGTTAATAAGAACCAGATCGCAGTAAGATTAACCATTTACTGTTCACTCTTCACATTAACATATGGTGAAAACTGTTGATAAAACAATACAAGATTGATACAGTATTTGTTCCTTCCTTAATATCACATTTCAAGTGTAAATACTTGCAAAGGTGACTATAACTACATTACACTAAGGTGCAGTATACAGGGAGAGTTTACCTGCTCCATTGACTACTTTAAATACACTTCCATGCAAACTATCCGCGACTCTTTAACTAACGAAAGCATAAACATTATCTACCGACGTTACCTCTAACAGGATCAGCATTAATATCTTAGTTCAATATATCGATTATCTATTAACTTACAGCGTTGCTCTCACTGTGATTTCTCATGCCTGCAAACTGCTTGTGCTCAGGTGTGCCTCGTGGAAAGCCCCCACCCTCGCGCTAATTTCAAACCGGTGTTTTCCCACAAGACGCGGCGAAACCGGATGTGACGTCATCGCATGCCGATATATTTTACATGCAATGAATATACTTTAAACACTTCTAATTCTAACTAGAAAATACTATTGAATGAATTACTAAGCGAAAATATTATAAACTAAATAACTGTCGTAAAGACAGCACACTCCCCGCTTGACCTTCGTAAGGTCACAATGAGCAGAGTACAAAACTTAGTCTCTTAATCAGTCATTGGGTAGAAGTAGAATAACTTCTGTAACTGGCCCTTGGTAAATTTTCACATCGCCTTGGTCGGTAGTCTTCAATTCGATCTTCCTGACATGTCCATCCCCGATAGGGAATGTAGCAGTGATTCTGGCCGTTGGCCAGCTGTTGCGAGCGACTTGCTTGTCCCTGAGCAGGACTAAGTTTCCAACTTGAAGATTCCTACGGGGTTCTGTCCACTTTCGTCTCTGTTGCAACGAGGGTAGATATTTCTGTCTCCAGCGGGACCAGAACTGATTTGCCAGAGCCTGGACTTGTCTCCATTGCTTTGTGTACAAATCCTTGTCTGAGAAGTCTCCTGGTGGAGGAGGTGCTCCTGCCTTCTGCGTAAGGAGCGTTGATGGCGAAAGTATAAAGGGGTTTTCTGGGTCAGAAGACACAGGTAGGAATGATTGTGCGTTTATAATGGCTGTGACCTCTGCCATTAGGGTGCACAGTACCTCGTGGGCCAATCGGGTGTGTTGCTGCATCTCAGGTTTCCTTTTCCGGGTTTTCCGTAAGGACGTGAACCGTTTGACTGCCTGCTCTTTGTTATCTGGTGAGCGCTGGCGTGGTTCTCTGATTGGCAATGGGGCAACCCCATTATTTGCTTCATCTCTGAAGACCTTGGTGTCTTTGATTTTTAAAGAAATGGTATCTTGAGCTGATTGTGCAAGTTTGTTGTCATACTTCGTTAGAGCGAAGACTGACTGGCCCAGCGACTCGTCGCTTGCCTCGCGCTTGTTAACGCCTTGTTGTGCTTCCTTGATGCACGGGACACTCGGGCAGGGTTGAAAGATTGAATGGCGGCCACTCTCTAGCACATTGGTCTTGAGTGTGTTAACCATCGGTTTGTGTACGTCACCGAGACACACCTCTCCTATCACCACCCAGCCCAGATCCAGACGTTGCGCGAAGGGGGCGTTGAGTGGTCCATTGATCTGCTGCCTAACCTTGTGTACCTGGATAACATCTCTTCCTAATAGCAGGAGTATTTCCGCTTTCGGATCCAGTTCTGGGATGTGTTTGGCGATGTGGTGGAGATGCGGCTGGTGTAGCACCGCACTTGGTGTCGGGATCCCAGCGCGGTTATTCATGATTTCATTGCACTCTAAGAGCGGAGGGAGACAGATGACGACTTTACCATCCAGGGACTCGATCTGGATGCCTTCTGCCTTCCTTCCTTGGGTTTTCATGTTGCCTGAGCAAGTTTTGAGGTAGTATGGGAACCGCTCACTCTCAATGTTGAACAATTTAAAGAACTCTGGACTGACTAGTGAACGATTGCTCTGATCATCCAGAATCACATAGGCTTTGATGGCCTTGTCTTTGGCTCCTTTAGGGTACACCTTAGTGAGGCAGATCTTGGAACAAGAACGACTTGACTGAGCTTGACCGCAAACTTCTGTACAGTTCGTGCTGACAGCTATTGACCTAGAGTGAGCCTCTCCCTCCCCGCCGTCCCGTTGTGGGGGTGAAGGAGTACTCTCGGTTTGCGGTGACAGGTCGGGATGCATGGCCTCGACGTGATCTGGGCTGCCACATTCCGGACACTTCACGGCGATCGTACACTCTCTGGCGAGGTGAGAGGTTGAGGAACAGCATCTAAAACATATTCTTTTCTCCTTGAGAAGAGCCGTCCTCTCTTCAAGGGTTTTTTCCCTAAACATTCTGCATGCTTTCAGGGGGTGAGGTTTGTTATGCAATGGACAATACTTGCCAGGGTCGTTGTTAGTCGTAAGGGCTTCGGTCTTGAGCACTGACACGGGTTTATCAATGTTGAAAACATTCGAAACGGATCTGCCTGGCTTGGTGTAAATCGAACTGCTTCCTGGACCTACAAGGCTAGGGTCGTTTCGCCTCTTCGCCTCCTTGCACACAAACCTAGTGAGGAGCTCAAAGGGAGGAAATCGACCATCGTGGTCTTCCTTGTACTCTGAGGCAACAGTCAGCCACTTGTCCTGCAGCCCAAATGGAAGTATGTCCACAATTGGTCTAATCCCGGATGGAGTATCTAGGAATACTAAACCAGCTGAATAGCCATCTTCTTTGGCGCCTCGGATCTCCATGAGTAAATCTCCGAATTCTCTTAACTTAAAGTGATCTTTGGCTGACACCTTAGGAAAGTTTTCCAGACGTCGATATAGCGCCCCTTCAATAATGTCGGGGGACCCATATCTCTCCCAAAGTCTCTCCCACGCTTCGCTTAAGGCTAGCTCAGGTTTGTTGATGTACACTGAACGCATGCGTCTCACCTGGTCGCGTGATTCTTTCCCCAGCCATTTCGCCATAAGGTCCAACCTTTGGGTTGCACTGAGCTGGACCCCGTCAATCACGTTGGTGAATGTGGAGAGCCAAGCACGGTAATTTTCGGGTTTATCGTCAAACTGGTACAGTCCCGAAGTGACGAGATCCCGTCGTGCTAAATACTGCAGCGTGGGATCGGCTGCAAGCGGCATGCGGGCTGGAGAAGTACGTTGGCGCCCATATGACTGAGAACGCACGTTTCTCATGGAATTTGCCATCCTGGATTCAACCTCCGCGTCTCTTCGCATCGAACTTTGTAACTTTGGTGTCAAAGTATATCGGTTGTCAGCTCTTTCATTCTTGACTTCATCGCGGGGCCGCGAGGGTAAATTCTCTTCCTCGTAGCTGGGGAAGTTATCGAATAGGTATGGAGAGGGGAGACGAGCCTGCCTGTCTGCTTGATATTGTACATAGTCGCTCGTGCGTTCCAGTCTGGTCCTTTCCAAAGCAGAGCTTGTTTCGGTCAGATCACGCGACCCTTCAGCTTCTTCTATGTACTCTGCTTCCACCCTGGCAGCTTCTCCTTCTCCTTCTAGCTGCAGCACATGCAACTCTGTCGATATTTTTGTCATTTCCAACTGGGTTTCGGCTTCTCTGGCGGCCTGTTCTCTTTGTCTGGCAGCCTCTTCTTTCTGGATTTCGGCTTCTCTGGCAGCCCTTTCTTTCTGGATTTCGGCTTCTTTGGCGGCCTCTTCTCTTTGTCTGGCGGCCCTTTCGGCTTCTTTGGTGGCCAGTTTCATTTTCAAAACTGCCTCTTGTTTGGCGTAATGCAGTCGCACCTTGGCGGCTTCTGCCTTGGCTCTTGCCTGTGTGGACTTACTTGATGTCGTTCTACTGCCCTTGTCGCTGGGCGCCATCGACTTGATCCCGGATCGAGCTGACATTGCAGCACTTGGAACACCTGATAACGCCTGGGTGGGCTTACTTGATGTCGGTTTACTGCCCTTGTCGCTGGGCGGCGTCGACTTGATGCTGGATTGAGCTGACATTGCAGCACTTGAAACACCTGATAATGCCGCTTTTTCACTGTCACGTTCTCCTTCGGGTGTAACGAAACGCCGAATTTAACATCCGGATAAACCACAGTTAATAAGAACCAGATCGCAGTAAGATTAACCATTTACTGTTCACTCTTCACATTAACATATGGTGAAAACTGTTGATAAAACAATACAAGATTGATACAGTATTTGTTCCTTCCTTAATATCACATTTCAAGTGTAAATACTTGCAAAGGTGACTATAACTACATTACACTAAGGTGCAGTATACAGGGAGAGTTTACCTGCTCCATTGACTACTTTAAATACACTTCCATGCAAACTATCCGCGACTCTTTAACTAACGAAAGCATAAACATTATCTACCGACGTTACCTCTAACAGGATCAGCATTAATATCTTAGTTCAATATATCGATTATCTATTAACTTACAGCGTTGCTCTCACTGTGATTTCTCATGCCTGCAAACTGCTTGTGCTCAGGTGTGCCTCGTGGAAAGCCCCCACCCTCGCGCTAATTTCAAACCGGTGTTTTCCCACAAGACGCGGCGAAACCGGATGTGACGTCATCGCATGCCGATATATTTTACATGCAATGAATATACTTTAAACACTTCTAATTCTAACTAGAAAATACTATTGAATGAATTACTAAGCGAAAATATTATAAACTAAATAACTGTCGTAAAGACAGCACAATAACAATGATCAATGACATAATGAGTTGAGTGAACTAAACTGATTATCCGAAACAGAAATGGGTGTAGAGGGAATCAAACTGAGCAAAGGACAACCAAACTAAAAGGTGAGGGTGTGACAGATGTAGCAGTTAAACCTTCAAATCATCAGTTCTTATCCCATGGCAAGAGAACTCAGGAACAAGACACAAGGTGGTTATCCCGCTCTGCAGGGTCTCTCCTAAGCAGACAATTTGCGGCAGACAGGAGTTTCAAGGTGAGCTGCCCAAGCTCTTCTGAAGAAGCACAAGGAGATGTGCAAGGTTGTGGATCAAAAATGCAGTTGTCAGCTGAGGAAACTGCAGCAGACGAGAGATACATCAAATAGTTGTCCCTTTCAAATCAGAAGTTGTCCAGCACTGCTATCGGCTGTAAACTAATAGAAACCATTTGAACCCAAGTCACCCCTCTACAGTCTGAAGAAGTCTTGTTAGAAGTCATCTTTATGGAAGAGTTGCTGCCAAAAAGCCATTCCTCTAAAGTGCAAACTGAGCCAAGGTACTCACATACACGAGGACAAAGGTGGTAAACAATGGCAGAAAATGGAGACACCTCCTTCTCCCTTTTTAGGGAAAGAGAGGGAGAGCTTGTTGTATGTCGAATACCAAATGAAACGCAAAGTCTTTGGGGTAACTGGAAGTCCGTGTCTTTGCTATTGTTTTGTTCACGCTTGATGCTTGGTGGCAGTGCCAATGCTTTTTCTTGCTGGTGGGGGGAGGAGGGATTGTTGCTCGCTGAAGCTTACACACGTGAGGGAAGAGAGCTGGGGGGGACTTTGAGGTTCTAACATTTAATGGTCATTCATTCTCTGGGGCACTCCTCTGTTTTCGTGGATGGTTGTGAAGAAAAAGCATTTCAGGATGTATATTGTATACATTTCTCTGACATTAAACTGGACAGACCTTTGAAGTGCTCTGGACTGATGAGTTAAAATTTGAACATTTTGGCTCAAGCAGGAAGCACTCTGTCCGTAGAAGAGCTGGAAAGCACAATGTGGATGAGCGTTTGCAGCAGGCAGTGAAATATGGTGGACGTTCCCTGCAGTTTGGGCTATATTTCTGCAAATGGAGTCGCTGATCTGATCAGAACTCAATGCTGAAAAGTACAAGCAGATTTTCATTCATTATGCAATACCATGATGGCTGAGAGGCCTCTGACTGGTTTCAACTTCATTCTGCTGCAGGACAATGATGCCAAACACACAGCCAATGCTATAAAGAACTATCTGCCGTGAAAAAAAGAACAAGGAGTTCTGCATTAGATGATATGGCTCCACAGAGCTCTGATCTCAACATCACTGAGGCTGTCTGGGATTACCTGGAGAGTCAGAATGAGGCGAGACAGCCAAGGTCTGCAGAAGAACTGTGGCAAGTTCTCCAAGATGCTTGGAACAACCTACCAGCTGATTTTCTTATAAACACGTACAAATCAAGCTGGAGGAACTCAACAGATTGGCCAGCATCCGTTGAAATGAGCAGTCAGTGTTTTGCGCCGAGACCCTTCGTCAGAAGGTGGGGGAGGGTGGAAGGTGCCCGGTGAAAAACCAATCAGAGGAAAGATCAAGGGGTGGGAGAGGGGAAGCAGGGAGGGGATAGGCCGGAGAAGTGAAGAAGGAATGGAAGGGGAAAGCACTATGGATAGTAGCAGAATCATGAGAAGGCAGAATCATGAGAGAGGTGATAGGCAGCTAGAAGAGGAGGCAGAGTGAAAGTGGGATAGGGGAAGGAATTACCGGAAGTTGAAGAATTCGATGTTCATACCAAGGGGCTGAAGACTACCCAGACGGTATATGAGGTGTTGCTCCTCCAACCTGAGGTTGGCCTCATCACGGCAGTAGAGGAGGCCATGTATGGACATATCCAAATGGGAATATGAAGCAGAGTTGAAGTGTGTGGCAACCGGGAGATCCTGTCTGTTGCGGCGGATGGAGCGGAGGTGCTCGATGAAGCTGTACCAGGAGCACCGGATGCAACAGATGATCCCAACAGACTCACAAGTGAAGTGTTGCCTCACCTGGAAGGACTGTTTGGGGCCCTGAATGGTGGTAAGAGAGGAGGTGTAGGGACAGGTGTAGCACTTACGCTTGCAGGGATAAGTACCAGGTGGGAGATCTGTGGGGAGGGATGTGTGGACCAGGCAGTCATGGAGGGAACAATCCCTGTGAAAAGCATAGAGGGATAGAGAGGGAAAGATGTGCTTGGTGGTGGGGTCCTGTTGAAAGTGGCGGAAGTTGTGGAGGATAATATGCTAGATCTGGAGGCTGGTGGGGTGGTAGGTGAGGACAAGGGGGACACGGTTCCTGTTGTGATGACGGGAGGATGGGGTGAGGGCTGAAGTGCGGCAAATGGAGGAGATGCGGGTGAGGGTATCATTGATGACAGAAGAAGGGAAACCACGATTCTTAAAGAAAGAGGACATTTGAGATGTCCTGGAACGGAAAGCCTCATCCTGGGAGCAGATGCGGCAGAGACGAAGGAACTGGGAATAGGGAATAGCATTTTTACATTTGGCAGGGTGGGAAGAGGTATAATCAAGGTAGTTATGGGAGTCAGTGGGTTTATAGATGATGTCAGTGGATAGTCTATCTCCAGAGGTGGAGACTGAGAGATCAAGAAAGGGGAGAGAAGTGTCTGAGGCGGACCAAGTGGATTTGAGGGCTGGGTGAAAGTTAGAGGCAAAGTTGATGAACTTGATGAGCTCAGCATGGGTGCAGGAAGCAGCACCAATGTAGTCATCAATGTAGTGAAGGAAAAGCTGGGGAGCAGACCAGTATAGATTTGGAGCATAGACTGCTCCACATAACCCACGAAGAGGCAGGCATAGCTGGGGCCCATGCTACACCCTTGTCTGAAGAAAGTGGGAAGAACGGAAAGAGAATTTATTAAGTGTGAGTAGCAGTTCTGCCAACTGGAGGAATGTGGTGGTGTTGGGGAACTGGTGAGGTCTATTGTCAAGAAAGTAGCAGAGGGCTTTGAGGCCACCTTGATGGGGAATTGAAGTGTATAAGGATTATATATCCATGGTGAAAATGAAGCGGTCAGGACCAGGGAACTGGAAGTTATTGAAGAGGTGGAGGGCATGGGATGTATCCCGGATGTAGCTGGGGGAGGGATTGAACTATGGGTGACAAAATGGAGTCTAGGTAGGCAGATACAGGTTTGGTGGGGCAGAAGCAGGCCAAACCTATAGGCCTACCAGGACAGTCAGGCTTGTGGATCTTGGGGAGGAGGTAAAACCGAGCAGTGCGGGGTGTGGGGGTTTTTGGCTGAGGATGGAAGGTCTCCAGAGTTGTTAAGGGCAGTGATGATATGGGAGACGATGTTTGATGTTTTTTGGTTGGGTCCTGTTCCAGGGGTAAGTAAGAGGAGGTGTCAGAGAGCTGCCGTTTGGCCTCACTGAGGTAGAAGTCCGTCCGCCAGACTACGACAGCACCACCTTGGTCTGCGGGTTTGATGGTGAGGTTAGGATTAGTGCAGAGAGAGTGGAGGGCAGTGTGTTCAGAGGGAGTGAGGTTGGAACAGGAGAGAGGAGTGGTGAAGTTGAGACGGTTGATGTCTCAGCGACAGTTGGAGATTAAAAGATCGAGTGCAGGTAGAAGGCCTGGAGGGGGTGTCCAGGAGAAGGAGGAGGGTTGAAGACTGGAGAAGGGGTCATCAATAGGGGGAGGGGAATTTTCGTTGAAGTAGTGGGCTCGGAGACGTAGGCGACGGAAGAAGAGTTCAGCGTCAAGCCGGGCATGGAACTCACTGAGGTGTGGACGGAGGGGGGCAAAAGTGCAGCCCTTGCTAAGCACAGAACTCTCTGCCTCAGAGAGGGGAAGGTCAGAGGGGATGGTGAAGACATGGCAAGGGTTGGGGCTGGGGTCAAAGGAGGGTAAAGAGTGGGAGGTCTCAGGAGGGAGAAGGGGGTTGGGATGTTCAGGGAGAGCGGGCTGACGGGAGGATGAGGGATCAGAGGAATGGAGGGGAGATGAGGGGTGGAAGGAAGGTTGGGAGTCGTGGGGAGGATAGGGGGTGGTAGAGGAATAAGACGACTGGTAGGACCCAGCGGCAGTAAGAGTGGTTCCGGTGTGGATAGGGTCAGGATCTCGGACCGAGCTGGATCTAGAGCTATGGGTGTTGGAGCCTGTGGCCTGCAGGGTGCCAGAACTGAAGTCCGAATCAGAAGCGAGTGAGTCAATGGCCTGCCGGGGGCTGATGCCCATGTCCGGGAGGCTGTGGTTCCAGTCGGGGTTAGAGTCAGAGGTGGATGGGTCTTCAGCCTGCCGAAGGCCTGAGAAGTCAAAGTCCGAGAGGTCGGGGACCGGGCTGGAGGGGGTCGTCATGGGCTGCAGGCAGGTGAGCTTGTGATCCTTCTTGGACGCGAGGAAGGAGAAGAAACGGCAGTTGGAGGCGTGAATCCGGCAGAGAATGAAGTGTAAGAGAGGTCCATGGCAGACAGTTGAGAACGAGACCCATAGTGGTGGCAGAGAGAAAGAGAGGTTGGTACCTCCGCATGTCGGTGAGTGTGGCTCGGAGAATCTGGCGGGAGCAGCATAGAGAGCAATGGTCAATAAAACAGAGGTACCAGGGATCCTCGCTGGGCCCGAACTGGAAGGCCTGGAACCGGAGCTGGAATCCCTGTGGTACGAGATGGCGGCAGAGACACGTTCCCAAAAACGAGATGTAGCTGTGGTGCCGTGTTTGGGTCAGGACATGATCAAAGAGCCGAAGAGAGTTGGAGATCAGAGGGTGAGCAGCGAGAAAGGGTCTCACTGAACTCCCGTCGAAGAGAAGATTTAAACTTCTTCAGGGTAGGCATACCTCGAAGAGACTTCTCAACGGAGTAATGAATAGTAAACGCAAAGTACACTGCAGATGCTGTGGTCAAATGAACACGTACAAACAAGCTGGATGAACTCAGCAAGTCAGGCAGCATCCGTTGCAATGAGCAGTCAACATTTCAGACCCCACCACTAAGGACATCTTTCCCACTCTACCCCTCTATGCTTTTCGCAGGGATTGTTCCCTCCATGACTGCCTGGTCCACACGTCCCTCCCCACAGATCTCCCACCTGGTACTTATCCCAGTGTTAGTGCTACACCTGTCCTACGCTTCCTCTCTTACCACCATTCAGGGCCCCAAACAGTCCTTCCAGGTGAGGCAACACTTCACTTCTGAGTCTGTTGGGGTCATCTATTGCATCCGGTGCTCCCGGTGCGGCCTCCTCTACATCGGCGAGACCCGACGGAAATTGGGGGACCGCTTCATCGAGCATCTCCTCTCCGTCCGCCGCAACAGACAGTATCTCCCAGTTGCCACCCACTTCAACTCTGCATCACATTCCCATTCGGATATGTCCATACATGGCCTTCTCTACTGCCGTGATGAGGCCAACCTCAGGTTGGAGGAGCAGCACCTCATATACCGTCTGGATTGTCTCCAGCCTCTTGGTGTGAACATCGAATTCTCCAATTTCTGGTAATTCCCTCCCTCTCCCTTCCTCCATCCCACTTACCTCCTCTTCTAGCTGCCTATCACCTCTCTCATGATTCTGCCTTCTACTACTACCCATCGTGCTTTCCCCTTTCATTCCTTCTTCACCTCTCTGGCCTATCCCCTCCCTGCTTCCCCTTCCCCACCCCTTGATCTTTCCTTTGATTGGTTTTTCACCTGGCACCTTCCACCCTCCCCCACCTTCTTTATAGGGCCCCTGCCCCCTCCTTCTTCAGTCCTGATGAAGGGTCTCAGCCTAAAACATTGACTGCCCGACCTGCTGAGTTCATCCAGCTTTTGTACGTATTGATTTGACCACAGCATCTGCAGTGTACTTTGTGTTTGATTTTCTTATAAAACTGCTTGACTGTGTACCTGAGAGTATTGATTCAGTTTTAAAGGCGTTGGTGGGGTGGGGGGGAGTCACACCAAATGTTCATTTGATTTAGTTTTTCACTGTTTACTGCTCTTTATGGTAATTTTTTGAGATTTAGAAACTTTTCATTATTTTTGAAAGCATCTTTGCTTTCCAGAATACTTTTACGTGTGTCTAAGAGTTTTGCACAGTACATGTTTAATTGGAAGAGAGTGAATTATGATGCTTTTAGCCAGTACTTGGGAGTGTAAATTGTGATCAGATATACAACAGGAATGTGGAGGTTGTTTATGGAGCACTTGCTTGGAATTCTGGATAGGTTTGTCCCATTGAGTCAGTGAAAGGATGGTAGAATGAAGGAATATTTGGTCAAAAGAAAGAAGGAAGCATACTTAAGGTTTAGGAAGCAAGGATCATATAATGTAGCCAGGAAGGAGTTAGGAGGGACTTAAAAGAGCTAGAAGGGGACACGAAAAGGACTTGTCAGGTAGGGTTAAGGATAACCCCAAGCCATTGCTGATTCTGGGCACTGAACTCAAGATATTTCACCTTTAAAGGTTTGCCAGAGTTGTCTGAGGAAAAAGTCACCCCAGTCCGTGGGGAGAACGGAAGAAATGGGGCTGTTCTCATTGTAGCAGAGAAGATTGAGGGGAGATTTAAAGGAGACATTCTCAATCACAAGTGGTTTCTAAGTCAGAAAGAACTGCCTTTAGTGACAGTAGGTTCAGTGAACTGATGAAGGTTTTTATGCAGTACATTGGAAGTAGGTTCAACGGGAAGACAGCAGGATAAATGGGAGAAGAGCTGACTTATGGGAGCAACAAGGGCTGAGCTGGGTATCAGTAACTTGTTTGGCAGAAGATACATGCAGAGGCTTTAGTATCTGATGATTTTATTCCTGTCTTGGCATCTTTTGCTCCAAAAGGCCGTTGAAGACGTGAAGCAGGGCTCTGTCAAGCTGGGTGAGAAGACGTACCAATTGCAGAGACTGGCTGAGCAGCGTAAGATGGTCATGGTAAAAATGTGCTTTCATTGCTGTCTGCTCACTGTTGTCACTGGGGTTTCAGGGCCTGCAGTATGACTGTGTCACCTGTTGATTTGCATGCTAACGGAAACTAGGGTTAGAGATTTGGGATTTAAAAACTAGATTGCACTGGTTTTGGATTGGAAGTCTGATTCAGACTGAGTTGGACTCAGATTGTCAGCCTGGTACAGAGGATTTTATGTAGAATTGGTTGGTCAGGGTTGGACAGAAGTTGTCAGTTGCCACGGCCAGGATGTGATTGGTGTGGGGATGGTCACTCCAGGACTGGTCTGTGATAGCTGATTTAGCAGTAATGATCCACAGCTGTGTCCTGATAACATAGAACTGAAACACGAGAGATACAGCTGTGGGTTTCTGCTGGTGGAGCTCAATGGGTGAGGTGGCATCTGGGCAGAGGTGGTTATGTTCAGTGGAGACCTTGCCTCAGGGTGACTAAAAACACGGAGCTGGCTGGGTTGGTATGGGTGGTCCAGGATGTTGGCTGGAGAATGTTGATCACTGTGGCCCTGATGACTTTGGTTTTGTCAGTCTGTGATTCCTGATCCAGTGTTGGTCAGTCTGCAAGCAATGTTGTAGGGATGGTTTACGGGGTGTGGGAGAACATGACTGTGCTGCATTTGGTCTGGTTGGGGCCAGCCAGTCTGCAATTACTCCAGTGGGAGAGGTATGCCAGTCTGTAGTTGGCCCAGTGGGAGGGGTGTGCCAGGCTGCAGTTGGCCCAGTGGGAGGGGTGTGCCAGGCTGCAGTTGGCCCAGTGAGAGGGCATGCCAGGCTGCAGTTGGCCCAGTGAGAGGGCATGCCAGGCTGTAGTTGGCCCAGTGGGAAGGGTGTGCCAGGCTGCAGTTGGCCCAGTGGGAGGGCATGCCAGGCTGCAGATGGCCCAGTGGGAAGGGTGTACCAGGCTGCAGTTGGCCCAGTGGGAGGGCATGCCAGGCTGTAGTTGGCCCAGTGGGAAGGGTGTGCCAGGCTGCAGTTGGCCCAGTGGGAGGGCATGCCAGGCTGCAGTTGGCCCAGTGGGAGGGCATGCCAGGCTGTAGTTGGCCCAGTGGGAAGGGTGTGCCAGGCTGCAGTTGGCCCAGTGGGAGGGCATGCCAGGCTGCTGTGGTTTGAAAGTGGCTGGCCACACTGCATTTGGTCTAGGACGGGGAATTGCAAATCTGCGATTGGTCTTGGAGGGGTCGCCAGTTGTCTGGTTGGGTTGCTGGCTGGGCTGCCATTGGACTGGCAGTGGGTCTCGCTTGGCTGGGACTGGTCTGGGCATGGTCCTAACTGAGCTGTGATTGATTCAGGATGGGTGTCTTCCTCGGTGTGATTGGTCTAAGGATGATCCCAGTTGGGATGTGATTGGTGTGGGGATGGTCCCAGCCAGGCTGTGATTTGTGTGGGGATGGTCCTGACTGGGAAGTGATTGGTGTGGGGATGGTCCTGACTGGGAAGAGATTGGTGTGGGGATGGTCCCAACTGGGCTGTGACTGGTGTACCATTAACCTAGCAGTGCTGTCCACTTATTGCATCTCTCTCTGTTCTCAGTACCTGAATGTGGTCCGCAGCTGTGAGGGCTACAATGAGATTATCTTCCCACACTGCGCCTGTGATTCCCGACGGAAAGGCCACGTGATCACTGCCATCAGCATCAAGCACTTTAAGCTGTATGCCTGTACGGAAGCCGGGGAGCTGGAGGTGGGTGTGATGAGGGGAGGGGTGTAGGGGATGAGCCACTGTGGTGAAGCCCTCCCGCGTTGTGTTGGGGAGGGATCTGAGAGGGGAGTGACTTATCCTTTCCTTCACTGCCCTGTTACTCCACTCACCTGATATCCACCGGTCTTATCAGTACTTTTGTTTCCTACTTACCCCACCAGATCAAGAATTTCAAGAAATGGTGAAGACACTTCTCTGGTTTATGAGCCTGCCCTTTACCCTGAGCCCATGACCAGATAGGCCAGTTAGCCTGTCTTCAGTGTTTGGCAAAATGTTAGAGTCCATTAATAAGGATGAAGTTTAAGGGTACTTGTAGGCATGTGATAAAAATAGACTGAAGTCAGTATGGTTTCCTTAAGGGGAGATCTTGCCTGACAAATGTGTTAGAATTTTTTAAATAATTAACAGACAGGATAGACAAATGAGAGTCAGTGGATGTTGTTTTCCTGGGCTTTCAGAAGACCTTTGACAAGGTACTACTCATGAGGCTGCTTAACAAGATAAGATTCCATGGTATTATACACAGTTCCCAAGAAGCGGCCATATGGGTAGAAAAGGTGGTGAAGAAACATTTGGCACTCTGTCTTTCATCAGTCTATGTGCTGAGTGCCGGAGATGGGACATCATGTTACAGATGTGCACATTGGTCAGACCGCACCTGGAGTATTGCGTGCAGTTCTGGTTGATCAGCTAAAGGAAGGATGTCATTAGACTGAAGAGGGTGCAGTAACAACTCACGATGGTGTTACTGGGACTGGAAGTTATAATGAAAATATTTAAAAATTCGTCTCTTGTTCTTTCCTGATTTAGTATACGGAGTGTCCACAAACAAAGGATGGTCTTGTACACATCATCGAGCTTATAAGAAATTACTTTATTAACTCTTAGCAGTAGTTGCAACCCCGCCTAAGAGAAAATTCCCACAAATAAATTACCTGTTTTTTTTAATACCTGCTTTTCAAGACTCCTTTCCCTAGCACTTTCTCATGGCGGTACCTGTACTTGCAAAGTTATCTTCCCCTTCCCAGACAAACATGTTTTTCGGTTCCTATGTCTTATGTTCTTGGGTTATCCACTCTCTGGAGTGTGGACTGGTACTCACACTATATTCTCAAAACATTGCTGCATTACAGACTAACACCATTTTGCCTTAAAACTTCCATTTTGTGTTACACATTCTAGCATGTACCAAGGAGGAACCAAACCTAACTCTTTCCTTACAGGGTGATTGAGTGAAATGAAGTGGGTGACAGGCTGAGAAGTGACCTTGTAGAGGTACATAAAATGAGGGGCAAAAATAAGGTGGACTGTAACAATCTTTTTTAAAGGGTAAAGTGGTATAGAAGTAGAGGGCAGTTTTAAGGTGAGAGGGGAAAGTTTTTCCACACAGAGGGAGGTGGGTATATACTCCGAGCTGCCAGAGGAACTGGTAGAGGTGGGTACAATAGTAGCACATGAATAGGAAAGTTTGCGAGGAATGGCCCAAATGCAGGCAGATGGCACCAGCTGAGATTAACATGTTGATCAGCATGGATGAGATGGGAAGAAGGGCCTCTGTCTATGTTGTGTCACTGTATGGTTCTGTGATGGCCAGACAGTATGGAACCCCATAACCATCTTATCCCCACCACGTTTGGTCTCCAGAATCAGGTCATCATCTTTGAATGGGGAGAGATGCAGCGATGGGACACGGATGAGGAGGGCATGGCATTCTGCTTCGAGTATGCCCGAGGCGAGAAGAAGCCAAGATGGGTGAAGATCTTCACACCCTATGTGAGTAGCCCTAGGGTCTGGAGAAGCTGTGGTGGGGGCAGGGGGTGTGAGAACATAGGGCTTCCAGAGAGGTAGAGAGTTCTCTTGACACTGTTGTGAAGGGACTGAATGTTGGCGGGGGGGGGGGGGGGGTGTGGGCTGTGAATACAGATTGATGGAGGTTCATGGTGCTGATCTGGTACTGAGGGGGTACACTGACAGGGCAGCCACCTGTCATCCTACAGCTGATGGGAAAGCAAAGTCCCCTCCCCCTTCCACTGGATGGATGGGAAGAAAATGCCCCTTGGAACTTCTTTGCCCTGTCCATCACGTGGCAAGATCTCCTGGTGGCCGCTGATTTCAGTTCGACTTCCCATTCCCATACTATATTAGTCCCTGATACAGCCACAATGAGGCCAACTTAGTGGAAGAGCAGTGCCTTCATATTCTTTATGGGTAGCTTTCAACCTGATGGCATGAACATTGATTTCTCTGGCAATTTCTCATCCCTCCCCTCCTCTCTTGTAACGCTCCCCATTCCGGTTCCGCCCTCACACTTTCTCATCACTGCCCATCATCTTCCTCTGGTGCCCCTCCTTGTTTCTTACGTGGTCCACGGTTCTCTCCTTTCAGGTTCCTCCTTCAGCCCTTTACTTCTCCCTCTTGGCTTCTTACTTCCTCTTAAACCCCTCTCACTTGCTCTCTCACTTTGGTCTCACCTATCACCTCCCAAATTGTCTCCTTGCCCTCACCTGCCGCCTTATTCTGGCTTTATCCCCCTTTCTTTCCAGTCCTGACTAAGGATCATGGCCTGAAGAAAACCAACTGTTTATTCCTCTCCATAGATGCTAAGTTTCCCTGGCATTTTGTGTGTGTTCAAAATACCCTTTCTAGTTTACTCCATTCACTGCCCCCCACTCTCCCCCCTCCCTTATTTGCATCCTCCACCCTGTCATGGGTACAGGTCATTGAGCCCCTAGCTGTATGGCGGGGTTGGGGACGGGTCAAGCATTGGTCAAAAGCCACCCTGCTGTTTTTCTCCTACAGGACTGTTACGTTATACTGACACTCTATTGCCCCCTTCTCTCTGCAGTTTAATTATGTGCACGAGTGCTTCGAGCGGGTCTTCTGCGAGCTGAAGTGGCACAAAGAGGTGAGTGCGGTGGTCAGGCCTTCTGGGTGTTGAGACACTGATGCCATCCCATACCTGGCATGGCTTAGCTTAGCTTTAATTGAAAGGCCTAGAGAGAGTGAACCAGGAGAGAAGTTTCTCAGCCCCAAGCTGGGGTCCACAGACCTTTTGCTGAATGGTATCGGTCCATTGCATAAAGAAAGTCTGGGAACTCCTGGAATAGGATATCCCTTTAGAACAGAGATGAGGAGGAGTTTCTTTAGCCAGAGAGTTGTGAATCTGGAATTCATTGCCAAAGACAGCTGTGGAGTCTATTGGGTATATTTCAGATGGAGGTTGATAGATTCTTGGTTAGCAAGGGTGTCAAAGAATTTTATTTCCTTATTTATTTAGAGATATAGCGTGGAATAGGCCCTTCTGGCCCTCTGAGCCGTGCTGCCCAGCAACCCCCAATTTAACCCAAATCTAATCACAGGAAAGTTTACAGTGACCAGTTAACCTACTCCGTACGTCGTTCAACATGGGAGAAAACTGGAGTACCTGGAGAACACCCCCACACTCCATGGGGAAGAATACGGAGACTCTACAGAGGATGCCAGAAAAAGAACTCTGAACTTTGACACTCCAAGCTGTAATAGTGTCGTGGTAACCACTACACTACCATGGAGGTCAGATTATGGAGTGAAGGCAGGGGAATAGGGCTGAGAGGGAAAATAAATCAGACACAATTGAATGGTGGGGCAGACTTGACTTGCTAAATGGTCTAATCCTGTGCCTGTATCTCGTGCTCTTTAATACCAATGAGGTCAGTTGGTTTTAAAGACCATAACCATCTGTCCCAGTTCAGAGTGCTGTAGTAGTCTGGGATAGGCTGACACAGACCACCCTACACCAGTCTGCGTGTGGGGACAGTGGAGGCCTAAGATGGATCGATGGGCAATAGAGCAAACAGGAAAATCAGTGCAGAATAAGTTGGGAAGACCTTGAAAACACAGTGTCTTACAGAGGAGGATTCAATTACTTTGCGAAGGGATGCAGTGACTCAGAACAGAATTTGAGTCAGGTTTATTATCACCTACATATTGTATATTGTGAAATCTGTTTTGTGGCAAGACTTTAAACATTAATATAAGTTACATCAGGGTCCTGTAGCTGTGGTGGTAGTAATGAGAAGAGGACACATTCTGGATGGTGACGGTCCTTGGTGATCAATGCTGCCTTCTTGAGGCATTGTCTCTCAAAGCGATCCTCGATGATGTGGAGGGTAGTGCCTGTGATGGAGTGGGCTGAGAGTACAACCTACTTCTGTTTTTTGATCATGTACATTGGAGACTCCATACCAGGCTTTGATGTAACCAGTCAAAATGGTCTCCACAATATATCCGTACAAATTTTCTGGAGTCTTTGGTGACGTACTGTGCCTCCCCCACATACCATAGTGCTGCCCAAGGAACCTCCTGTGAGGGACTGTGCACAAATCCTCTGGGCAATCCTGTCTACAAATATTGGTATTATACTGATAAGTGTACCAAGATACAGTGAAAGCTTGTCTTGCATGCTGTTTGTGTAGATAAAATCATCGTACAAGAATAAGGTGAAGTAATAACGATGCAGAATAAAGTGTAAAAGCTGCTGAAAAATCAATGCCTCTCATCATCTTATACACCTCTATCAGGTCACCTCTCAGCCTCCTTCGCTCCAAGGAGAAAAGGCCAAGTTCACTCAACCTATTCTCATAAGGCATGCTCCCCAATCCAGGCAACATCCTCTGCACCCTTTCTATGGTTTCTACATCTTCCTGTAGTGAGGCAACCAGAACTGAGCACAGTACTCCAAGTGGGGTCAGACCAGGGTCCTATATAGCTGCAGCATTACCTCTCAGCTCCTAACCTCAATCCCTCTATTAAGGCCAATGCACTGTATGCTTTAACCACAGAGTCAACCTGTGCAGCAGCTTTGAGTGTCCTATGGACTCAGACCCCAAGATCCCTCTGATCCTCCACACTGCCAAGAGTCTGACCATTAATACTATATTCTGTCATCATAATTGACCTACCAAAATGAACCACCTCACACTTATCTGGGTTGAACTCCATCTGCCTCTTCTCAGCCCGGTTTTGCATCCTGTTGATGTCCTGCTCTAATCTCTGACAGCCTTCCACATTATCAACAACAGCCCCCATCTTTGTCTGATCAGGAAATTTACTAACCCATCCCTCCACTTCTTCATCCAGGTCATTTATAAAAATCATGAAGAGTAGGCATCCCAGAACAGATCCCTGAGGTACACCACTGGTCACCGGCCTCCATGCAGAATATGACCCGTCTGTAACCACTCTTTGCCTTCTGTGGGAAAGCCAGTTCTGGATCCACAAAGCAATGTCCCCTTGGATCCCATGCCTCCTTACTTCCTCAATAAGCCTTGCATGGGGTACCTTATCAAATGCCTTGCTAAAATCCATAAACACTACATCTACGGCTCTAACTTCATCAATGTGTTCAGTCACATCCTCAAAAAATTCAATCAGGCTCGTAAAGCACGACCTGCCTTTCACAAAGCCATGCTGACTATTCCTAATCATATTATGCCTCTCCAAATGTTCATAAATCCTGCCTCTCAGGATCTTCTCCATCAACTTACCAACCACTGAAGTAAGACTCACCGGTGTATAATTTCCTGGGCTATCCCTACTCCCTTTTTTGAATAATGGAACAACGTCTGCAACCCTCTAATCCTCCGGAACCTCCCTGGTCCCCGTTGATGATGCAAAGATCATCACCAGAGGCTCAGCAATATCCTCCCTTGCCTTTCACAGTAGCCTGGGATACATCTCATCTGGCCCTGGTGACTTCTCCAACTTGATGCTTTCCAAAAGTTCTTGCACATCCTCTTTCTTAATATCTACATGCTCAAGCTTTTCAGTCTGCTGTAAGTCATCCCTACAATTGCCAAGATCCTTTTCTGTAGTGAATACTGAAGCAAAGTACTCATTAAATACCTCTGCTATCTCCTCCAGTTCCATACACACTTTTCCACTGTCACACTTAAATGGTCCGATTCTCTCACATCTTATCCTCTTGCTCTTAACATACTTGTAGAAGAGGTACATTCAAGAGTTTGAGAACAATGTGTAGAAGCTGTCCTCGAGCCCGAAGGTACATGCTTTCAGGTTTTTGTATCTTTTGTCTGATGGGAGGGGAAAGAATGCCCGGGGTGCGTGGGTTCTGTACTGGGTTAGTGAAAAATATATACGGAGACCCTGGAGGGGAGGATGATTTCCGTGATGTACTCACTGTGTTCACAGCTCTCTGCAGTTGCTTGTCACCTGCAGAGTAATTGCTGTACCAAGCTGTTACAATGCCCATAGAAAGTATTCAACCCTTCTGAGGATTTCATGTTTTATTGTTAGACAACATTGAATCACAATGGATATAATTTGGCTTTTTTTACACTGATCAACAGAAAAAGACTCTTTTGTGTCAAAGTGAAATCAGATCTCAACAAAGTGAGTAATCTAAATTAGTTACAAATATAAAACACAAAATAATTGCTTGCATAATTACTCATGCCTTTTAAGTCAGTATTTACCAGATGCACCTTTGGCAGAAGTTGCAGCCATCAATATTAGCTTTGCACATCTGGACACTGCAATGTTTCCCCTTTCTTCTTCACAAAACTGATCAAGCTCTGTCAGACTGCATGGGGATTGTGAGTGAACAGCCCTTTTCAAGTCCAGCCAGAAATTCTCAATTGGATTGGTCTGGACTCTGACTTGGCCACTCCACAAATTTAACTTTGTTGTTTTTAAGCCATTACTTTGTAGCTTTGGCTTTATGCTTGGGATCATTGTCTTGCTGGAAAACAAATCTTCTCCCAAGTTGCAGTTCTTGTGCAGACTGCATCAGGTTTTCCTCCAGCTTTCCATCTGTTTTATTGTGTTCATTTGATCCTCTACCTTCACAAGCCTTCCAGGGCCTGGTGCAGTGAAGTATCCCCACAGCGTGATGCAGCCACCACCGTGCTTCACGTATGTTTTTGATGATGTGCGCTGTTTGGCTTACACCAAACATTGCATTTAGTCTGATGGCCACTAAGCTCAATTTTAGTTTCATCTGACTATAGAATCTTCCAGCTGACTTCAGGCTCTCCCACATACCTTCTGGCAAGCTCTAGCCGAGATTTCATGTATTTTTTAATAGTGGTTTTATCTTTGCCACTCTCCCAGAAAGCTGCAACTGGTGAAGCACCGAGGCAACAGTTGTATGTGCATGCTCTCCCGTCTCAGCCAATGGAGCTTGTAACTCCTTCAGAGGGGTCTGTTGTTGGCTTCCCTCACTAGTCTCTTCTTGCACAGTCACTCAGTTTTTGAGGACTACCTGCTGTGGGCAGATTTACAGCTGTGCCATATTCTTTACTTTTCTTGATGATTGACCTAACCGTACTCTGAGGGGTATTCGGTGACTTGGAAGTCTTCTTGCATCTATCTCCTGAATTGTGTTTTTCAGTAACCTTTTTGTGGAGTTCTTGGAGTGTTCTTTTCTCTTCATGGTGTAGTTTTTGCCAGGGTACTGACTCATTAGCAGTTCGACCTTTCAGATGCAGGTGTATTTTTACTGCAATCAATTCAAACACCTTGACTTCACCTGAGTCTCCAAAAACAATTCCCCATGTATCTAGTTATGTGACTGACAAACCAGTTGGCTGCACCAGTGATGATTATATTATAGGGGTAAATACTTAAGCATTTATTTTAAGATCACTTTGTAGAGATCTGTTTTCATTTTGACATAGAGTCTTTTTCTGTTGATCAGTGCCAAAAAAGCCAATTTAAACTGACTTGATTCAATGTTGTAAAACATTAAAACATTAAACCATGAAAACTTATGGGGGGGTGGGGGGAAGGTGATGTGAATATTTTTTATAGGCACTGTATGTATCCAGAGAGATGTGCCCTCAGTTGCCAGTGTTCTGCTCTCATCCCCACCGCTCTCTCCCCACAGGTTGAAAATGAGGCTTCTGATAAGGACAACAAGAACTGTAATGAGGACAACGTGTGCAGCAAGGCAAGTGGCTGGGCTAAGAGGGAAGCTGTTGTCCATAGGGAAACAATCCCAGTGACCAGCTCGTCTGCCGAGGAGGGCTGGTGTGCTGATGTGGCAGGACAGCAAGTGCCTGGTTCAGGGGTGGTGTTAGCACAGAGGGCGAGTGCAGCATGTCACTGATCTTGCTGGTACTGACCTGGGAGATGGGGATGGGGGTTGGAATTGAACCGGCATGAACAAGACACAGGCAGCACCATGAGGAGAGCTACTAAGTCACAATCAAAACCAGGAGTTGCAGGGAAAAGGATAAGCACTGAATCTCATCTGTAGGTCAGGCAGGACGGTGCGGAGGGATGATGTGGAATTTTAGACCGTGTCTGACCCTGAGAGTATGTGATGGGATGATGTGGAGGGAGCTTGATTCTGTGTCTGACCCTGTGAATGTGTAGCGTAGTGGTTGCCAGCCCGTCACTTTCCCAGTAGATCCTCTGTGTGTGTGTGTGTGTGTGTGTGTGTGTGTATAAAATTGCTTCTCAAGACCCTACACTGACTCACACCTTTCTCTCCCCTCCTTCCTCCCTCAGAACATCTTCCAGATCCTGCGTTCCCAGCGTAGGTCGGCCAGCTCTTAGCTGTCTGTTGGCTGTTGATGGCCATGTGTGCTGGCCAGGAGTGACAGAGGACAGGCAGATGAAGTAACCCAAAGCTGCTGCTGTCCTGGGCTTGTGAACCCATCTGTTGAGACCTATAGGGTCACGCCCCAAATCCTCTTTAATCTGTCAGAGGGAGACGTAACCAAGGAGGAAGTATGCTCTGGTGGGTGTGGTGGGGAGCTGCTGGCCAAGGTACCTCTGTTCATGGGGTGGGTACACTTCCCCAGGTCCAGTCTGTGCCTCCCGACTCTAATATGCCACCGTGGCAGATTTCTCTTTCCCAGGATGTACAAATATCCTCACACTTAGCATTCCCCCACTGGCTCACTCTCCAACCCTCTGCACTTGCCCTCGATTGTGGGGTAGGAGAGATGGCAGAGGTTCGGGAAGGTGGTGTGAGGTTGTTCGTTGCCAACGAAGGAAGAGGAAGAGGCAAGGTACATTCTCCTCATCACCTCTCCCTACTTCTTTCAGCGACACCTCCACTGAATGACACCCTAACCTTGTGAGAGGCAGTCCACATTTCCTGCCATCCATCCCGTTAGTGGGTGGAGTATCTCAGCTGTCTATTCCCTCTAAGCATTCCCAAGTGGTCTGATCCTCCACTCTGGCTCTGTACAAGCCAATGGAAAGACTGACTGGGTAGCCATAGCTGCTTTTTGAGGAGTTAATTTGGCACTTGACTGCCTCTGCCACAAGATCCTACCTGGCATTGAGTTCTGTCCTGTCCACTGGCCCCTTAATGTGCTGCCTCTTCACAGCCCCTGCAGTGACACTGTGTGGGCGAGTGCGTTTCCTGGCCTGGGTACAGTGATGGGTGATAGCCTCACCAGTGAAACATTCACAGGGTCACTGGGTCCTGAGCAGTGAACTCTTCATTACAGAATGATCCAGTGCAGAACCAGGCCCAGTAAGTTCACCATCCACTTATGCCATTCCCACTTCCCTCTCTCCACATTCTCACCAATTCCCTCCCAGATTCTACGCCTCACCCAAATACCGAGGAAGACGATTCACAGCGGCAGATTAAACCACTGACCCTGCGTGTCATTGGGATGCGGGATAGAATCGGAGCCAGGGGGGAAACCCATGAGGTCACTGGAAGAATGTGAAGACTCCACACAGACCACCAGAGATTGGAATCGAATCAAATCCAGGTGTCAGTCACGCTCCAGGGTCTCATGCTAGGGATTGGGAGTTGTCACTGCCCAGCATTACAGCACTGTACCCCAGCCAGCGTTTACACAGTCACTCATCCATTTTGTCCTAATTATTCCATCAGGAGTTGTGACTGAGCGTGGATCGTCGATATCATAGTCAGTTATACTGCATGGATGCAGGCCCTTTGGCCCCATTCGCCTGTGCTGACCTAGCAGTATAAACCTTCAGTTGTGTTCAAAACCCCTTTCTAACAACACTAATACCTTCATCTGTAAAAAGAAAATTACCAAAAATGAGGTTCATTGTAATTAAACTGTAACATATTTTAAATAAATCTGATTTTTCGGTGCGGTTCTGAAAGTTAGTATTGTTTTCTCATTGGTTCCTGAATTGTAGGAGGCTGAATGGTGACCTTAAAAGATACACTGATACGAAGGGTTTATGGGATCCTGAGCCAATTGTAGGCATATCGGACAAGCTCATGTCGGCACTTTGGTTGGCATGGACGAGTTAGGCTGAAGGGCTTGTTTCAGTGTCTCTGGAAACACCTTTCCAACCACCCTACCAGCTGTGGTGTCAGGGAGCTTTATATTAGACAGCATGGAATTACTGAGCAGAGATATTCCAGAAGATTTCTTCAGCTTGGCCAGGGTCCCAAGAGGGTATTGTCATTCACAGCTTCTCCAGGCCAGTGTCCTGCATTCAGCAAGAGACCCTTCATCAAGATTGTCTGTCATTGGCTATCTGCACTGGCAGGGCAAGGCCAAACCCCAACTGCAACAACAACATTGTGTACAGAAATTTGGTCACCCTTTTACATAAGATATTTAGGAGGATTCTGCGTGAGTTCTTGGGAGACGTTGGCCACACCGCATCTTTGTTTCTTGAAGCGGAGGAGAATGGGAGCTGATGTAATTTGAATTTATAAAATAAGTATTGATAAGATAAGATAAGTCTTGTCCCCAGGATTGAGCAGTCCAAAATGCGAGGTCAGATACAAGAGGGGACAAGTTTAAAGGAGACCTGAGGGACGACGTCTTTGCACTTAGGGTAGTGAGTACCTGCAATGAGCTGCCAGAAGAAATGGTTGAGGTGGGTACAATTGCAACATTTAAGAGGTATTTGGAGGGATTAGCAAGGAACTGCGATTCAAGCTGACATCCACATCGGAAACAAGATCGAACAAGTGTCCTCCTTTATATACCTCGGTGCAGAACTAAATGACACAAACGAATGCAGCAAGGAAATAAGGCGAAGGCTAGCAATGATATGCACAAGCGCTACCAAACTCTGGAACAACTGGAAAGACAGATCTGTGAGCACTGACACCGAGATGCACCTCCTTAGGAGTCTTGTCTGGCCAGTAGCCCTTATATGGCTGTGAAACATGGACCCTAAAAGCAGCTGCTAAAAAGAAGTTGACAGCATTTGAGACGTGGACATACAGACAGATCTTCAGGGTATCATACATTGAAAGGAGATCCAATAATTTCATTCTAGAAATGATTGGCACGAAACCAATACTTCTGGAAACCGTTATCCAAAGGAAACTTGGTTTGGACACATTTCAAGAACTGATGACACACTGGAACGCACTGTGCGTGAAGGCGGAGTAGAAGGAAGCCACTCCTGAGGCCGACAGAAGACGACCTGGATCAACAACATCAAGAAGTGGACCAGCCTCACTGCCAGAGATGCAAGAGGTTTGACTGCCGACAGATCGCAGTAGAAGAAAGTGGTTGCCAAGGCTCTGGCAGTGTAGGGCACATGATGCTGATAGTAAGCAAGGAAGATCTATGGTTGGCATGGACCAGTTGAGCTGAAGGGCTTATTTCCAGGCAGTACTACTCTGACTCTAACATCTTGTGTTCCACCTGGGTTGTCCACAGCCTAATGGCATGAAAGCTGACCACTCCACTTCCTGTAATACCATGGGATCTCATCTTGTTAAGCAGCTTCATGTGTGGCCCCCTGTCAAAGGTCTTCCACTGTTTTGTCTATCCTGTCATATCTTCAAAAAATTCCAACACATTTGTCAGGCAAGATATCCCCATAAGGCTTCTGCATATTTTTATCACGTCGCCTCCAAAAGTGATCCCCACACCAATTACATCCCGGCCGGGGCCATTCCCAGACTAATCACATCCCAGCTGGGACCATCCCCACACCAATCACATCCCAGCCGGGGCCATTCCCAGACTAATCACATACCAGCAGGGACCATCCCCACACCAAGCACATCCTGGTCGGGACCATTCCCAGACTAATCACATCCCAGTGGGGATCATCCCCACACCAATCACATCCCAGTCGGGACCATTCCCAGACTAACCACATCCCAGCCGGGGCCATCCCCACACCAATCACATCCCGGCCGGGGCTGTTTCCACCACCAATCATATCCTGGCCGGGACCATCCCCACATCAATCACATCCCGGTCAGGACCATCCCCACACCAATCACAGCCCAACTGGGATCATCCTTAGACCAATCACACCTAGGAAGACACCCATCCTGAACCAATCACAGCTCAGTTAAGTCCATGCCCAGACCAGTCCCAGCCAAGCGAGACCCAATGGCAGCCTGGCCAGCAACCCAACCAGACAACTGGCGACCCCTCCAAGACTAATTGTAGGTTTGCAATTCCCCGTCCTAGACCAAATGGAGTGTGGCCAGCCATACTCAAACCATGGCAGCCTGGCATGCTCTCCCACTGGGCCAACTGCAGCCTGGCACACCCTTCCCACTGGGCCAACTGCAGCCTGGCACTCCCCTCCCGCTGGGCCAACTGCAATCTGGTACACCCCTCCCGCTGGGCCAACTGCAGTCTGGTATGGCCCTCCCACTGGGCCAACTGTAGCCTGGCATGCCCCTCCCACTGGGCCAACTGTAGCCTGGCATGCCCCTCCCACTGGAGTAATTGCAGTCTGGCTGGCCCCAACCACGGTCATGTTCTCCCACACCTCCTAAACAAGCATAGGACAGCCATCCCTACAACATTGCTTGCAGACTGATCAACACTGGATCAGGAATCACAGACTGACCAAACCAAAGTCATCAGGGACGCAGTGATGAACAGTGATTAAATCCATTGTACCAGGCTGGCAATCTGAGTCCAACTCAGTCTGAATCAGACTTCCAATCCAAAACCAGTGCAATCCAGATTTTAAATCCCAAATCTCTAACCCTAGTTTCCGTTAGCATGCAAATCAACAGGTGACACAGTTATACTGCAGGCCCTGAAACCCCAGTGACAACAGTGAGCAGACAACAATGAAAGCACTTTTTTACCATGACCATCTTACGCTGCTCAACCAATCTCTGCAGTTGGTACGTCTTCTCAATAGACAATAGGTGCAGGAGTGGGCCATTCGGCCCTTCGAGCCAGCACCACCATTCAATGTGATCATGGCTGATCACCCACAATCAGTATCCCATTCCTGCCTTCTCCCCATATCCCTTGACTCCGCAATTCTCACCCAGCTTGACAGAGCAACACACACAAAATGCAGGTGGAACGCAGCAGGTTAGGCAGCATCTATAGGAAGACATTTAGGAAGATCGCTGTCGACGTTTCGGGCCGTGTCCCTTTGTCAGGACGAACTGAAAGAAAAGATAGAGATTTGAAAGTCATCGGGCTGAAGAAATTATAGATGGGAGCAGCGAGAGAAGGTTTCACTGAACTTTTGTTGAAGAGAAGATTTAAACTTCAGTGTAGGCATCACTGGCAGAGGCTTTGAAGTAGTGAATTTAAAAAGCAAACACGAGGAAATCTGCAGATGCTGGAAATTCAAGCAACACACACAAAATTCTGGTGGAACGCAGCAGTCCAGTCAACATCTATAGGAAGAAGCATTGTTGATGTTTCGAGCCAAGACCCTTCGTCAGGACGAAATGAAAGAAAAGATAGTGTTACGAATGAGGAGCAACTCTGATGGGCAGAAGGATGCAAAGTCGCCCCCCCCCCACTTTTGGAGAAATCGCAAATCGCTACTATTTCAAGGCTGCTACCAAGGAAATGATAGGGACAAAAGGAAATCTGCCAAGACAGTTGTTATTGATAACCAGTTCATGTCAGTTAATGAGAGAGAGACAACGCAGAGATACACAAAGTGGAATGTCTCCTCCTACCAAAAGTGGAATGGAACCACTGATTACTGCTATTGTCTTTTGGAGAAGGTTTGTGTACTAGGTACTGTTCTATTCTTTGAAACCCTTCAGGGGGCAACCAGAGTGGGCTGGGTTTGATGGGTTGCATCATCCCAACCTGATTGACTCCTGAGACCCTGTGAGTGGGGATAAAGGTAGGGTCTGGGGCAACACCCTTCAGACGCACCAGGAGAGATGCTACGAGACCGGTGGGGCTTGTGTGTGTGTCCACCCTTGCCTGGGTGACGAGTCCACCATGGAACGGTCTAGCTAAAGGACGGAGGGGTCATACATGAATGGCCACAACAACAACGCATTGATGGATCAAGATCGTGAAGGAAAGTCGGCAAGTCAATAGCTGTTACTTCTCTCCCTCTCTCCTCTCTCCTCTCTCCCCCTCCCCCACCAACAATTGCAACACAGCAACGAACAACTACCACAGCCTGCATGAACTGAACTGAACTTTATATTTCCATCGGACAATTCATTATCCCCTAGACAATGATAGAGCTTATTTCTTATTGATTATTATTATACCCGCACTTTTAGGTTTAGTATTGATGATGTTTATTATCTGTATATTTGCATTGATATTATTTTTGTGTATTTTTACTAATAAATACTGTTTAAAAATAGTATCACCAGACTCCAATGGATACTCCTATCTTTGCTGGTAAGACACCCAGTTATGGGGTTCGTAACAATAGACAATAGACAATAGGTGCAGAAGTAGACCATTCGGCCCCTCGAGTCTGCACCGCCATTCTGAGATCATGGCTGATCATTCACTATCAATACCCAGTCCCTGCCTTGTCCCCATATCCCTTGATTCCCCTATCCATCAGATATCTATCTAGCTTCTTCTTGAAAGCATCCAGAGAATTGGCCTCCACCATCTTCCGAGGCAGTGCATTCCACACCTCCACAACTCTCTGGGAGAAGAAGTTTTTCCTCAACTCTGTTTTAAATAACTGACCTCTTATTCTCAATCCATGCCCTCTGGTACTGGACTCTCCCAACATCTGGAACATATTTCCTGCCTCAATCCTATCAAATCCTTTAATTATCTTAAATGTTTCAATCAGATCCCCTCTCAATCTCCTCAATTCCAGTGTGTACAAGCCCAATCTCTCCAATCTCTCTGCTTAAGACAGCCCTGCCATCCCAGGAATCAACCTAGTTAATCTACGCTGCACTTCCTCAATTGCCAGAATGTCCTTCCTTAAACCTGGAGACCAAAACTGTACACAATATTCCAGGTGTGGTCTCACCAGGGCCCTGTACAAATGCAAAAGGACATCCTTGCTCTTGTACTCAATTCCCCTTGTAATAAAGGCCAACATTCCATTTGCCCTCTTCACTGCCTGTTGCACTTGCTCATTCACCTTCATTGACTGATGAACTAGGACTCCTAAGTCTCTTTGCATTTCTCCCTTACCTAACTCTACACCGTCCAGACAATACTCTGCCCTCTTGTTCATGCTTCCAAAGTGGATAACTTCACATTTATTCACATTGAATGACATCTGCCAAGTATCTGCCCACTCACCCAGCCTATCCAAGTCTCCCTGTATTCTAACATCCTCTTCGCATGTCACACTGCCACCCAGTTTAGTATCGTCAGCAAACTTGCTGATATAGTTTTCAATGCCCTCATCTAAATCGTTGACATAAATCGTAAAGAGCTGTGGTCCCAATACAGAGCCCTGTGGTACCCCACTAGTCACCTCCAGCCAGTCCGAGAAACACCCATTCACTGCTACCCTTTGCTTTCTATCTGCCAACCAGTTTTCTATCCATGTGGAAACCCTGCCCCCAATGCCATGAGCTCTGATTTTATTCACCAATCTCCTATGTGGCACCTTATCGAATGCCTTCTGAAAATCTAGGTACACTACATCCACTGGCTTACCCTCGTCTAACATCCTTGTTACACCCTCAAAAAACTCCAACAGATTAGTCAAGCATGATTTGCCCTTGGTAAATCCATGCTGGCTTTGATGCTGGCTAGACTTGAAAGTCAGCTTGATAGAGCCCTGCTTCACGTCTTCAACAGCCTTTTGGAGCAAAAGATGTCAAGGCTGGAATAAAATCATCAGATAGTAAAGCATCTACATGTATCTTCTGCCAAACAAGTTAGAATCTACTGATGCCCAGCTCAGCCCTTGTTGCTCCCATAAGTCAGCTCTTCTCCCATTTATCCTGCTGCCTTCCCGTTGAACCTACTTCCAATGTACTGCATAAAAAACTTCATCAGTTCGCTGAACCTACTGTCAGTGAAGGAAGTTCTTTCTGATTTAGAAACCATTTGTGATTGATAATGTCTCCTTTAAATCTCCTCTCAACCTTCTCTGCTACAAGGAGAACAGCCCCACTTCTTCTGTTCTCCCCACGGACTGGGATGACTTATTCCTCAGACAACTCTGGCAAACCTTTAAAGGCGGAATATCTTTTGAGTCCAGTGCCCAGAATCAGCAATGGAATTGGGGCTTTGGGGTTCTCCTTAATCCTATTTGACAAGTCCTTCTTTTGTAATTTTTTTTATTGAAGTTCATCATCAAACAAACATTTCCATAAGATGTATTTCAGACATTGTACATATATATCACAAATCTCAAAGTATTTATCTGAGGTATACACTTATAGAAAAGAGTGGAAAGAAAAAAAACAAGCAAAAGGAAAAAACTATGAACAAGTAGAGAGTAATCTTTTTTTACAATATATTCATTGATTTGTGTAAATAAAATCAGGCCTAAGAGGCATTATGTAGTTAAACCATTTTTCCCAGTATGAATCAAATTGTTTCAGCTTATGATTAACAGATGCTGTTACCTTCTCCATTTTGTAAATGTCCATTGTAATTTCCATTTGTGTATTTAAAGCTGGCCTCTACTGTGATAACCATTTCCTAGTAAGAGTCTTTTTACCAGCCACCAACAGTATTTTCATTAAATATTTATCTCTTTTCAATCATTCTTGAGGTATACAAAATATATGGTCTTACTCTCTAAGGGTATTTCACATTTAAAGATGTCTTGTAGGGCATTGTGTATCCCCCTCCAAGAATTTTTGATAACAGGGCAGTCCCAAAAATTATAATAATGATTTGCATTTGATTTCCACAATTTCTCCAGCAAACAGGGAGGTTACTATCATAATGGGATTTCTGAGAGGGTGTAATAAAATATCTTATCAAGTTTTTCCATCCAAACTCTCTCCATTTCTGTGAACTGGTACACTTCCATTGATACCTCCATATTATTGTCCATTCTTCCTCAGATATAATTATCCCTCCTTCCTTCTCCCATTTTGTTTTAACGTATGAAGTTGAATGTGTTGTAAGATTTGACAACCCCTTATACATGCTTGAAATGATTCTACTACCGTTATCTGAATTATATGCTTCTCTAAGTAGCTCTATCAAGCATGTACTTGCCTTGGTTACAGTTTTAAGCATCTTATTAACATATTGACACATCTGTAAATACCGATAAAAAATCTTGTTTTTCTAATAAGTTTCTCTTTAAGCATTTCAAAACTGAACAGTGTGCCTTCTTTCATTATGTTGCAAAGAACTGTTGTTCTTTTACCTGTCCAGTCCTTAAATCTAGCATCCAATTTATTTGGTGTAAAATCAGAGTCATATGCACATTTAAGAATTGCAATATCTCCCTCTAGATTATATTCTCTTATAGTAATTTTCCATATTTTAAGAGTCAATTTCACCCATGGGTTATCAATAGTATTTATGTACCTTTGCAGGTTGTTATCAGCCAAAATTGCTTGTATGGGGATGGGAAGTACCCGCTCCTCAATGTTTTTCCATTGAGCGTCATATGATGGGTTGCACCAACATATCACAGCTCTCAACTGTGCTGCAAAATAATAATCTCTAAGAGAAGGTAGGCCCCACCCCCCTCTTTTCCTTTGCTAATTGCAAAGTTTTGAGACGAACCCTAGGCCTTTTACCTTGCCAAATATACCTTGATAACATCTTGATCCATTCATTGAATTGATTTTGATTAATCTCTATTGGTAGGGTCTGAAAGAGATATAACAGTCTGGGCAGTATATTCATTTTAATAGACTCAATCCTTGAACTGAGACTGAAAAAAGGGATCAGGTTCCATCTTGCCATATCTTCCTTAATTTTTTTTATATCAAGGCTGATAATTACATTCTGATAATTTTGCCAAATCTTTTGGCATAATGATGCCCAAATATCTGAAAGACTCTGTGCCATGCCCAGGGGTATCGACTTTCAATTTCTCTTGGTGGGCTATAGTAATATGAAAGTAATTGGGTTTTATCTATGTTGATCTTGTATCCTGATAATTGACCATATTGTTCAAAGGATTGCATCAATTTAGGTAAAGAGTATGTTGGTTGCATTAGATAGATCAAAATATCATCCACATAACAAGCCAATTTATGCTCTGTCCCTTTAATAGTAATTCCCCTGATATCTTCATTTTGTCTGATGTATTGAGTTAATAGTTCCAGATATAACGCAAAGAGTAGCAGTGACCATGCACAACCCTGTCTCGTGCCCCTTTCTAGGGTAAGACTATTTGATAAATATCCATTGATTTTAATCCTAGCAGTAGGGTCGTCATATAGTGTCTGTATAGTTTTAATAATTGTGTCTTGGAAACCAAATCTATGTAAAATTCTGTAAAGAAAATTCCAATTAACCGAATCAAATGCCTTTTCAGCAACCACGCTTATCACTATTGCTTCAATTTTATTTTTTGTATATGATCCATAATGTGAAGTGTCCTTCATATATTGTCTTGTGTTTGGTGTTGTCGTATAAAACCTGTCTGATTGTAACGTATCAGTATGGGTAGAAACTCCTCTAATCGTTTGGCCATCATGGAGGTAAATCACCTATAATCTACAATAAGACCGGATATCGCTCTAAATGACCCACATTCCATTTTATCCTCGCCTTCTTTCGGTATAGCTGAGATTATTGCTTCCTTCCAACTGGGTGGCATTTGTGCCTTTTTTAGAGCCTAGTTCAGTGTGGGGAGTGTTGGCCAGAAAGAATGATAATCTTCAAATCAGTGAATTCAAATGAATCAAGGACAGTGGAAGCAGTCTTTGTTCTTGCCGTGTGCTTGGGGGATGGAGGCTGCCATTTTGTGAAGACACTCGATTCTCCATTTTGTGAGCTTGACATACTGGACTTGATTAGTGTTTTAAAGAAGATACAAAGACTTCAGGTAATTTGCTGGACTGGAGCTCATTTCCAAATAAGGAGTTGTTTGTCAGGTGTTCTTTGGTTGGCTATAACATGCAGACTTGTGAATGCCTGAAGCGACTCGAGCTCATTGCTGACTGAGAACAAAGAGCCATGAGTCAGCAACTGTCCCTTGATGGGGAGAGGACAATAGATGGATGCAGCTTTGGACCAGAGCCAATGACCAGGTGTTAAAGGCCAGACACATGACCTGCGTCCAAGGACACGGGAATGCGACATTTGAATTGATAAGCAATGGATATAAAAGTGGATGCTTTGTGTGCGCCGGTGGCGGTAACTAGAAGAATAACCATCGCAGACTCAAGTGAGAAGAACCCTTCCTGAAGCACGTGGAGAGTGAGTCACGTCCACGAGGAACAAGGAGCGCCTGGCCAGCGTAAATTCCTCCGCCCGGGTAATTCCTTTGCTGTTCTTTGACTATCCAGGAGAGTCAGGGGTACTTAGCAGGTGTGCGCACAAGGTATTTAGTGTATGAATTCACGTATTTGTTAGTTTGACCAATAAAGGTAATTGTCAGTAAATACAGATCTCTCTGTGCCTCACTCAGAATCGTTGGAAGAGGTAGAAGCGGTATCTCTCCTCTCTTTTCCAACAGGAGTAAAGCAGGAATTAACTCATTTTTAAATTCTTTGTACCACTCTGCTGTATACCCATCTGATCCTGGTGACTTGCTTAACTTAAGCCTACTAATTGCAGCTTTTAATTCAACTTCAGTTATGTCAGCAGTCATCGTTCTATTTTGTTCTTCACTTAAATTGGGTAACTCGAGAGAATTGAAGAAGGTGTCAATTTGGGTTATGCTTCCCTCTGAAACTTTGGAATATAGAATTTTGTAAAACACTTCAAAAGCTTTTTGAATTTCACTTAGCTTATTTTTTTTATCAGTTTTGTTCTTGGGTCCCTAATTCTATGAATTGTATTTTCTACTATCTTTTTTTTCAGTTTCCACGCCAGTATTTGATCCACTTTCATAATGTCTCTGTTTCAGAAACATTAAATTTTTCATGATTTCTTGTGTAGCCAGGTTACTAACTTCATTCCTAAATTTTTAATTTCCCTTAATGTATCCTGTGCCAAATTCAATTTGTGTTTTTTTCCTCTAGTTCCTTCAGCCTATTTTGTAATTCTTCTAATGTATTATTCCTTATTTTTTTCTTATATGAAGATATCACTAATATTTTCCATCTTAAGACAGCCTTCAGAGTATCCCATAAAATGGGAGGTGAAACCTCTCCATTATCATTAAATTCTAAGTAGAGACCAATTTCTTTTAAAATTTGTTCCTTGAAGTACGGATCATTGAGTAGACTTGACTTTAGTTTCCAAATAGTATTCTTTGGTTATAGGTCAAAATCAACGGATAAATATATAGGTGCATGGTCACTTACATCTGTTGTCCCAATTTCACAGGTGTTTATTTTGTCTTTGTCTTTTCCAATTGTCATGAAATTGTCTATTCTTGTATATATATAGAATGGGGAGCAGAATAATGAGTGTAATCCCTTCTGGCGGAGAAAAGGCCCCTCCATATATCAATTAAACCAACATCCTCAAAAAGTGTATTAACTATCTTATGTAAAGATCTTGTTTCATAAGTTTTTCTATTGGAAGAGTCCAAGTTTGGTTGTAATTGTAAATTTAAGTCTCCCCCACATATCAGGAAATCTTCTGTTTCCGTTACCATAATATCAGTAATTTTCTGAAAGAAACCAATATCACTTCCCGGGGGTGCGTATATATTCAATAGAGTAACTGAATTGCCATCTATATTCCCCCTTACCAGAATATATCTGCCCTATTTATCTCCCATTTTGAATTCTTTTTCAAAATTTAGCTTACTTGAGATAAGAATAGCAACTCCTCTCCTATGTCCTGATTCATATGAGGAGAAAAACAAAGTATTGAAGCTCATTCTCTTTATTTTTCTATGCTCATTATCACTTAAATGGGTTTCCTGTAAATATACTACATGGGCTTGTTCTTTTTTCATTTTAGATAAAATTCTATTACATTTGATTGGATTTAATAGTCCATTGACATTACAAGAAATGAATTTTACTTTGTCTTTAGCCATCTGTATTTATCTGTCAATGTATCATTGAAATTAGCAGAATAAAACTTAATCGATCTACTCCCTGAACAAATAAGAACCAAGAAACGCAAATAACAACAAAAATGACAACGACTGTGTGATTCTAAGGCTGTCTCTAGTAGATGACCCTGCATTGAGCTAGAGGAAATGTCTAGCTGTGGGGGATAACCCCTCCTACTTGTGAGTTGAGGGCCCCCATTGCAGTATTCATAGAATTCATAGAATCATAGGTACAAAGAATTTAAAAATGAGTTAATTCCTGTTTTACTCCCCACACTGAACTGGGCTTTAAAAAAGGCACAAATGCCACCTAGTTGGAAGGAAGCGATAATCTCAGCTATACCGAAAGAAGGCAAGGATGAAATGGAACGTGCTTGATAGAGCTATTTTGAGAAGCATATAATTCAGATAACGGTAGTAGAATCATCTCAAGTATGTATAAGGGGTTGTCAAATCTTACAACACATTCGACTTCATACATTAAAACAAAATGGGAGAAGGAAGGAGGGATAATTATATCTGAGGAAGAATGGACAATAATATGGAGGTATCAGTGGAAATGTACCAGTTCACAGAAATGGAGGGAGTTTGGATGGAAAGACTTCATAAGATATTTTATGACACCCTCTCAGAAATCCCATTATGATAGTAACCTCCCTGTTTGCTGGAGAAATTGTGGAAATCAAAATACAAATCATTATCATATTTTTTTGGGACTGCCCTGTTATCAAAAAACTATTGGGATACACAATGCCCTACAAGACATCTTTAAATATGAACTACCCTTAGAGAGTAAGACCGTATATTTTGGATGTATACCTCAAGGATAGTTGAAAAGAGATTTTACAAAATGGAGAAGATATATGGAGGGGGTATTTCTTTACTCAGAGAGTTATAGCTGTGTGGAATGAGCTTCCTGTAGAAGTAGTAGAGGCCAGTTCAGTTGTGTCATTTAAGGTAAAATTGGATAGGTATATGGACAGGAAAGGAGTGGAGGGTTATGGGCTGAGTGCGGGTAGGTGGGACTAGGTGAGATTATGAGTTCGGCACGGACTAGGAGGGCCGAGATGGCCTGTTTCCGTGCTGTGATTGTTATATGGTTATAAGATGACACCAACTGTTAATCATAAGCTGGAACAATTTGATTCATACTGGGAAAAATGATTTAACTACATAATGCCTCATAGGCCTGATTTTATTCTCTCAAATCAATGAATATGTTGTTAAAAAAATCACCCTTGTACATAGTTTTTTTCCTTTTGCTTGTTTTTTCTTTCCACTCTTTTCTATAAGTGTATACCTCTGATAAATACTTTGTGGAGATTTGTTATATATGTATGATTATATGATATATATGTACAATGTCTAAGAAACATCTTATGGAAATGTTTGGTGATGAACTTCAATAAGAAATAAATTACAAAAAAAGAACTCAGATAGATTAGCAGAATGGGCAAAGAAGTGGCAGATGGAATACAATGTAGGGAAGGCTACAGTCTTGCACGTTGGCAGAAGGAATAAAGGTGCAGACTATTTTCTAAGCAGGGAGAAAGTGCAGAACTCCTAAGTGAAAAGGGACTTGGGAGTCCTCATGAAGGATTCCCTAAAGGTTGACTTACAGATTGAGTCAATGGTAAGAAATGCAAATAGAATGTTAACATTCATTTCAAGAGGACAAGAATATAAAAGCAAGGATGTGATGCTGAGGCTTCGCATTGGTCAGACTGCACTTAGACCAGAAGACATATGAACAGAATTAGGCCATTCAGCCCATCGGATCTGCTCTGCCATTCCATCATTGGCTGATCCAGGATCCCACTCAGCCCCATACTCCTTCCTTCTCATCATATCCTTTGATGCTCTGTCCGATCAAGAAACTGTCAACTTCTGCCTTCAATACACCCATGGACTTTGTCTCCACTGCAGTCTGTGGCAGAGAATTCCAGAGATTCACTACTCTCTGGCTAAAAGAAATCCTCTTGCCTCTGTTTTAAAAGGGTGCCCCACTGTGTTGAAGCTGTGCCCACTAGTTCTGGATACCCCCACCATAGGAAACATCCTCTCTTCATCCATCCCAGCTAGTCCTTTCAACGTTCGATATTTGACTTGGGAGTATTGTAAGCAGATTTGGTGCCATTATCCAAGAAAGGTTGTGTTGAATTTGGAGGGTCCAGGGGAGGTTCACAAGAATGATCCTGTAAATTTAGGGTTAATATACGAAGAGCATTTGATGGCTCTGGGCCTGTACTGGCTGGAGTTTAGAAGAATGGGGGTGGGGGGGGTGTGGAAACTTGCATTAAAACCTAGTTAAAATTGAAAGGCCGATGTGGAATGAATGTTTCCTATAGTGGGGGACTCCAGCACCAGAGGGAATACTGCTAGATGGCTCTGGAGGTCAAGTCATTGGGTCAAGCAGAGGTTGCTAAGTTCTTGATTAGTGAGGGAGTCAGTGAGAAGGCAGGCGAGGGATAATAAATCAGACTCAACAGGATGGTGGAGCAGACATGGTGGGTTAATTGGCCTAATTCTGCTCCTGTCTTATGGTCTAATATGCTGGCCTTTTAACCTACTCCACAATCAATCTAACCTTTTCTTCCTACATAGCTCATAACTCTCCATTTTACTTACATCCATGTGCCTATCTGAGAGTCTTTTAAATGTCCCTAATGTATCAGCCTCTACCATCACCATGGTAGTGAATTCCAAGCACTAATAACTGTGTTAAAAAAACTACCTCGACATTTCCCTTAAACTTTAAAATGATGTCCTTTACTGCCCTGGGAACAAGGAGCTGGCTGTTCATCTTACTAAACGGATTCCAAAACTCTACTTGCTCCTCCTGACCCATCCTGTTACATTCTCAAGGGACTTGGGTTAATTTATCAAATACAGTTTCACTTCCAAATCCACACTGGCTGTTCAATGATCTAACGATCGCCTGAATATCCTGCTGCTGCCTTGACAGTGTCAGAGTCATACACAAGTACAGCATAGGAACAGGTCCTTCAGCCTATCTAGTTCAAGTCAAAACCATTTAAACTGCCTACTCCCAAAGACCTGCCCTGGGACAACAGCCATTCCTACCCTGCATCTGCACCCATATATCTATGCAAACTTACAATGGTGAAATTGAGCTCACATGTACCACTTGTGCTGGCAGTTCATTCCACACGCTTGCAACCCCCTGAGTGAAGAAGTTTCCCTCATATTCCCATTAAACATCTCACCTTTCACCCTTATGGCATAACCTCTAGTTGCAGTCACACCCAACCTCAGTGGAAAAAGCCTGTTTGCATTTACCCTGTCTATACCCCTCATCATTTTGTATACCTCTATCAAATCTCCTCTCAATCTTCTATATTCTAAAGAATATAGTCTGAACCTATTCAATCTTTTCTTATAATTCAGGTCCTCCAGACCTGGCAGCATCCTTTTTATTTTTACCTGCACTCTTTCTAACTTGTTTACATATTTCCTGTAGGTAGGTGACCAAAACTACACACGATACTCCAAATTAGGCCTCTCCAACGTCTCATACAATTTCAACATAACATCCCATCTTCTGTACTCAATACATTGATTTATGAAGGCCAATGCGCCAAAAGCTTTCCTTACAACCCTATCTATCTGTGATGCCTCTTTCAGCCAATTATGTACCTGTATTCCCAGATCCCTTTGTTCGACAACACTCCCCAGTGCCCTAATGTTCACTGTGTAAGCCCAACCCTGGTTGGTCCTACCAATGTGCAAAACCTCGCACTTGTCTGTATTAAATTCCATCAGCCATTTTCACCCCATTTTTCCAGCTGATGCAGGTCCCTCTGCAAACTGATAGCCTTCCTCACTGTCCACTACACCCCCAATCTTGACGTCAACCACAAATTTGCTGATCCAGTTAACACATTATCATCCAAATCATTGATATCAGAATCAGGTTTATTATCACCGGCATGTGTCATGGAATTTGTTAACTTAGCAGCAGCAGTTCAATGCAATACATAATATTAAGAATTTTTTTAAAATTAAAAATAATAAATAAGCATACGTATAACAAATAGATTAAAAATCGTGCAAAAATGGAAATATACAGTATTTGACAAACAACAAAGAACCTAGCACCAATACCTGTGGCACACTACTAGTCACAGGCCTCTAGTCAGAGAGGCAACCCTCTACTACCACTCTCTGGCTTCTCCCACAAAGCCAATGTCTAATCCAATTTACTAGCTCATCTTGAATTCCGTGCGACTGAACCCTCTTACCCTCTTGACTCACCTCACATGCAGAACCATGTCAACTGCTCCACGTAGACAACATCCACTGCCTTGTCTTCATTTGCTTTCCTGGAAACTTCCTCATAAAACTCTATAAAATTGGTTAGACATGACCTATCACGCACAAGGCCATGTTGACTATCCTTAATCAGTCCATGTCTATCCAAATACTTATATATCTGGTCCCTTAGAGAAACTTCCAATAACTTTCCCACAAGTAATGTCAGACTCACCAGCTTAAAATTTCCTGGTTTCTGTTTAGAGCCTTTTTTAAACAGTGGAACAACACTGGCTATCACCTCCTCTCAAACTTCCGATGTTCTTATTTGTCACTGGTCAAAGTTCTATTAAGTATCTGATGAGCTACTGAAAACTTGTTCTTCAAGCACAACTCCTGATTGCTAATGCACTCTTTATCGGTCCTTTCTCAAGTGCACTGGCCTGCGATTGTCTAAATATGTGGAACTGCACACCCAGTCCAAGTCAGCCACCCTCACCATTTAACCCTTTAACTTTTTATGAACTTGCGCTTCAATTGTAACTCCAGACTATTCACCCAACCATGCCCCTCCTCCTCCCAGGTGAGACACACTGGACACTATTCTGATCACATCCTCCAATCACTTTAAACACCCCTTTCTACCCTTCCCAGGTCCGAGGAACCAGCGCTGATGACTTAACCCTTCAGATAAGCTGTTACCTGGTGGAAGAAGTAAATGACGGCCAGAGCACTGTCGTTGAGAAGGGCCTCCTCCTCAATGGTAAAGAGCCACTTTCTGACGGTGAGGCAGGTGCCAGGCATGGCCGATGTGTAATTCTGGACATACAGCTTGTGGGGGAACTCATTGGGTGCCAGCTTCCGTGCTGTGAGAGGCAAAGAGGATCATCTGGTCAATGCCATGAGAGCTGAACTGCTCTAACTAGAGGGAGACAGAGTACAGATGCATATGGTGCTGACGGGCATGCCAGCAGAAATTTACAGCATGTGGCCATTGAACCCATCATGCCTATACTACCTCTTTGAAAGACAGCCAAATCATAATTTTATTTTTATTTAAAGATACAGCTCGGAACAAATCCTTCTGGTCCAACGAGTCGGGCTGCCCAGCAACCCACCTATGTAACCCCAGCCTAATCACGGGTTAATTGCTCATTGTAAATTGTCCTACTAACTTGTATAGTTTTGGACAGTGGGACGAAACTGGAGTACCTAGAGGAAGCCCACACACTCACAGGGGGATGGTATAAACTTTCTTAAAGAGGATGCTGGAATTGAACTCCGAACTCTGACACCATGAATTGTCATAGTATCACGCTAAGCACTGTATTATTTTGGTGCCCCAATTAATCCCATCATGATGGTCTTCTTCCCGTGCCCTACAATGAAATTGCCTTTCAATTGTTTATCAGGTTTTCTTTTGAAAGTTCTTCTTAAGTTTGCATTCCAATACTCATTGTAGGATCTTGAAACTTTCAAGAGGATGCAGAAGGAGATATATCAGGATGCTGCCTGGACTGGAAGACGTACCTTACGCAGATAGGTCGAGTGAGCTGGGGCTTTCCTCTGGAGGAAAAGTGATGACTTGATAAAGGTTTATGAGAGAGGCATAGATCAAGTGGTAGCTTGACTTTTAAGTTGATATATAGGGGGGATATCAGAGGGGTATTCTGTCCTTTACACGGAAAGTGGCAGGTGAGTAGAACTCCCTGTCAGGGATGGCAAATATATTAAGGGGCATTTCAGAAACTTTTAGATAGGCACAATGATGATAGAAAAATGGAAGGCTATGTAGGAAGGAAGGTTTAGATTGATCTTAAAGTTGGTTAAAAGATCGGCGCAATATAGACCAGCACCTAATGCATTGGAGATTGTAATATTAACCTGCAGAAATACTTTCTCCTCACCCTCCCTCAAATCCCCCTGGCAGTGTCTCCTTGATAGGGCAGAGAGTATGCAGGGTTAATAAGAAATGAGATTAACAAGAAGTGAGAAACTGTAGAAAACTTAAGGCAGAGAGCTGCAACTTGGAAGTGTATTTGGTGCTACTTCTGAAAGTGGCAGAAAAGGTGAAAGTCACAGTGTATGGTTGGTGTAGATGGTCAGCATGCACTCTTTGAGCTGAAGGGCCTGTTTCAGCTCTCTGACCACTTTCAGAGACAGAGTGGGGTGATCTTCACTTGGGATGGTGAAGTTGTACATTCTTTCCTCCAGTAGCCTACGGAGACCCTGGTCACGCGCTGTGTTTAAAAGGAATATCAAAAGGTTTCTGGATAACAAAGGAAATTAAACTTGCCAAGGTTTAATTAAAATTAAACTCACGTCCAGCTGTGAAAGGAGTAGGGTTGGTCATGGGGTGAAAATTTAGCACTACAGGAAGACCAACAGAGGTTCCAAGACCTCATCCCTGGGAGAGGAAGGATCTTCGATGGGCTACATCTTGAAAGACTTAAAGTCTGGCCCAGGACAGAGGACCCTCGCAAGCTGCTGACGGAGGCCTACGCCTTCCGTTGGGGTGATAGGCTTAAGAGAAAGAAGGAAGGGTACGAGCAATACAGGGATAAGTGCAGGGAAAAGAGCAAGATCGAAGGAGCCAAATGACCTGCTCCTGCTTTTGTTCCTTGTGACGCAAGTTAATATTGTCCGGAGGAAAGAAATGCCTTACAGTTCCAGAAACCCTCGTTCGATCCCATACTCTGGTGCTGCACTTGTCTATATGTGGAGCTTGCACATTCCCCCCGTGACTGTGGGGGTTCCCTCAGGTGCTCCAGGTAGTGTAGCAGTTAGCGTAACACTACTATAGCTCCAGCTGTAAATTTGGGGTTCCATTCCCAACTACTGTCTGTATGGAGTCTGTACATTCTCCCTGTGACTGAATGGGTTTCTTCTGGGTGCTCCAGCTTCCACCCACACTCCAAAGACATACAGTTAGCATGAGTAAGTTGTTGGTATGCTATGTTGGCAGCAGTCGTGTGGCAATATCCCCAGCACAATCCTAGCTGATTAGATTTGCGTTGACACAGATGATGCATTTCGCTGTATGTTTCAGTGTTCATGTGACAAAACAAAGCTAATTTTCTTCTTTAAAAATCCTTTCCTTCCTGCCTCTCAATGACATGCAGGATGGGTGGGTTAATCAGCCGCTGTGAGCTAGATGCTTCCCCTCCACAAGTGTACCCAAGTGTACTCCCCTACCCAATGAGGGGTAGAATCTGGTGTTGGTGGGGATTTGCTAAGAACCGGTGGGGATTTGCTGGAAATCTGGTGTTGGTGGGGATTTGCTCAGAATCGGAGGAGCTGGTGGGGATTTGCTCAGAATGACATGGCTTAATGCGGCGTACATAATGGCTAATACAGGCATTTGAGCTAGAATACCCTTTGTATCCTGCACAACATAACTGTCAGCCAAATAGTGGGGTTAGTATTGAGAGGTTAAAACGTGAAACATGGACATAATGCTGAAGTTGGCCAGAGCATCAGAAAAGAACCAACAGCCCAGAAAGAGCAACGTAGTCACCAACCTGATGGTGTGAACATCAACTTCTGGTAATCACTTCCCATCACCCCCCACCCCTGTTTTGTGTTAATTCCCGCATTCCAGTGGTCCTCTCACCCCCTACCCCACATTCATGAGTCGCCCATCACCTCCCTCTGGTTCCCTATCTCCTTCACTTATTCCATAGCCACAGTCCTCTCCTATCAGTTTCTTTCTTCCTTCGCCCTTACCTCTTCCATCTATCAATGCCCTGCTCCTCACATCATCACCACCTACCCCACCCCACATCCTTGCTCACCTGCTTTTGTCTGTCACCTGCCAGCTTGTATTCCTCACCCTCCACTCCTCGCATCATGTTATTCTGGCTTCTGCCCCCTTCCTGATGAAGTGTCTTGGCCAGAAACACTGACAGTTTATTCCCCTCATGGATGCTGCTTGATTTGCTGAGTTCTTCCAGCATTATGTGTGTAGCCCCAGAAAAACATAAAGCACGACAACAAAGTAAAACCCCTTCACCCCATGATGTTCTTCCGACCTTTTAACCTGCTCTAAGGTCAATCTAACCCTTCCCTCCCATACGGCCCTCCATTTTACCTTCATCCACTTGCCCAGGAGTCATTTAGATGTCTCTAATGTATCTGCCTGTAATATTAACCCCGGTAGTCTGTTCCACTCTGTGTAAAAATCTAATTCTTTTGTTCCTGGGATCATTCTTGTGAACGTCTTCTGGGCCCTCTCCAGAACCAGCACACCCCTCCTTAGAGACAGTGCCCAAGATTGCTCACAATATTCCAAATACTGTCTCATCAATGCCTTCTAAAGCCTCAGCAGTATGTCTTTGGTTTTATATTCTGGCCCTCCCAAAATAAATACCAACATTGCATTTGCCTTTACTACCAAGTTAATATTAAGGGATCCTGAAGTAGGAAACTTTCTTGGAAACATTAACTATTTCTCTTTTCACAGATATTGCCCAACCTACAGAGTGTTTTCAGTGTAGGGAAAAGATTAAAAAGGGTACCCAAGTGGCAAGTTTTTCCACAGAAAACGTGGTGGATATATGGAGTAAGTTGTCAGAGGAAGTGACAGAGGCAGGTACAAATATAATGCTTTATCTTTTTAGAAAGATACATGGAAAGGGAAGGTTGAGGGATGTAAGCCGAATACAGGCAAGTAGGACTAACTCAGATACACAACTGGGTCAGCATGGACAAGATGGGACTGCGTTGTATTGCTCAACTCTATAACCTCGGCTGATGGCATGAACATCAATTTCTCTAACTTCTGGTAATCACTCCCCTCTGCTACCCCACCCCTTTTTTATAGTTTGTCCCCCAATCAAATGCTTCTTACCCCTCTATTCTACCCCACCTTCATGAGCTGCCCCTCTAGCTCCCCGTTCCATCACCACTGTCTTCTCCTATCGGATTTCCTCTTCCTCAGCCATCATCTAAGGACTCCTTCCCCCACATATCGCTTGCCAGCCTGTATTCCTCTCCCTCCACCCCCTACTAATGCCTCATTGCGGCTTCTGCCCCTTCCTTTCCATTCCCAATGAAGGGTCTCGGCCTGAAACATCCAGTGTTTATTGCCCTCCGTAGATGCTGACTGACATGCTGAGTACCTCCAGCATTTGTGTGTAGGTCCAGAAGAACATAAAACATTATGGCAAAGTACAGGCCCTTTTGGTCCACAATGTTGTGCCAACCTTTTAACCCACTCTAAGATCAATCTAACCCTTCCCTCTCATGTACCACTCTTTTTTTTAGTTCATGTGCCTATGAGTCTTTTACATGTCCCTAAAGTATCAGCCTCTACCACCTTCCCCTGGTAGCACATTCCACGCACCTACCACCCACTGTGTAAAAATCTTACTCTTTAGTTGCTGGGATCATCTTGTGCACCTTCTCTGGATACGATGGAGAGCCAGCACATTCCTTCTTGATATGGAGGCCAAGATTACTCACATTACACAGTCTGATCAATGCCCTATGAAACCTCAGCAGTATATCTTTAGTGTTATACTCTAGTCTTCTCAAAATGAAAGATAACATTACATTTTGCATTCTTTAATACTGACTTAACCTTACGGGAATCCTGAACTAGGATTTTCAAGCCCTTTTCTCTGATTTCTGAATTTTTTCCCCACCATTTACAGCAGCAGCAGCATCTCATTATGCATGCAAAAACCTCAATACTATTTTAACTTCCCTGTTATTTCACCCCAGAAAAAATCATTTACTTCACCCACTACCCTTCGAACCTTCCCAGAAACATTCATTGTTATTCTTTCCAGATTCTGCCTAACTTGCTGAGGTTTTACAGTGCAGTCACTTCAGCTTTGCTCTGTGTCTAACCCACTTTAAACTACAAAGGATACAGAAAAGATTCAGAAGGATGTTATCGGATGAATTATAGGGAGAGTCTGGACAGGTTGGGACTGTACTTCCTGGAACCAAGTGGGCTGAGGTGGGGGGGGGGGGGGGCCACCTTATATAATTATTATAAGGTGGATGGTGACAATCTTTTTCCCTGGAAAGACAGTCTAAAAGGGAAAAAAATTTTAAAATGGCAAGTTTTATACAAATAGTGGTGGGTAAATGGAAGAAGCTGTTAACGGAAGTGGCACAGGCTGGTCGAGTTATAATGGTTAAGCCTTTTAGATATGTGAATAAGAGAAGTTGAGGGATATGGGCAGAATGTGGGCAAATAGGGCTAGCTCAGATAAGCAGATTGGTAAAAGGGCCTGTTACCATGTTGTGTAACTCAATGCATCTATAACCCGAGTTGTCCTTACCCTGGAAATATGTAGCTAGACAGTGTTGTGGGAGCATTAAGACCATAAGACAAAGGAACAGAAAACGAAGCCAGGTGGCCCATTGATCCTACTCCACCATTCAGTCATAACTAATTACACTTTCCCTCTCAACCCCATTCTCCTGCCTTTACACCGTAACCTTTGAACCAAATGTGATACTCAGCTACCTCCACCCTTCTGAGAACCCAAAAAGAAACTTGGTAGCTGGAAAGGACCAAATAATTCACAGATTTCTGAAAGGAACTCTTACCAAATGAGTGATTTACCACTTCAAACAAAGCAAAGTAGTTTGCTGTGACACCGTCCATGCCAATCTGAGATGCAACAGCCTAGAAAACATATAGCCACAGTTAGCAGTTGAAAGTGAACAAAAGCTCAGACTTAATGACCAGAACGTTACAAAACGTGACAGAGGAGACGCTTCTGATCTCCATTCACCCAGTGCTGAGGGGCACGAGCGATGTCCTAGTCGGTTTGCTGCTGGGCCTGGCCAAGCTGGCCATTCATCAGTCCAGGCAGAGGGCAGTGCCGGCTCTGCCCAAGCCAGCTGCCTTCCTCTCTACCACATTTACGTCGTGCCCAGAGGAAGAAGAACACACACACACACAAAGTCTAGAAGAGATACAGCCACAGTTAGCAGATGAAAATGAACAAAAACTCAGAATAAATTATCCAGAATATTCCAAAACGTGGCAAAGACGATGGTTCTGATCTCCATTCACCCAGTGCTGATGGCATGGGTGGATGTCCTAGCTGGTTGCGGCTGGGCCTGGACAACGTGGCTACTTGTGGGTCCAGGCAGCATACACAGACACAGAATTGTGCAAAAGCCCTAGGCAGATAGGTGTGACTGGCTGTGTACCCCCTTCACCATTCCCTTTTACCTCCATCCACAATTGGATTCTCTACACTGAAGACCTCAGTCTGTGCCGATTGGTGATAACATCTCCTCGCTGACCATCAACGCTGGCGCATCTCAGGTATGTGTGCTTAGCCCACTGCTCTACTCTCTATATACACATGACGGTGTGACTAGGCACAGCTCAAATACCATCCATAAATTTGCTGACAATACAACCATTGTTGGTGGAATCTCAAGTGGTGATGAGAGGGCATACAGGAGTGAGATATGCTAACTAGTACAGTGGTGTTACAGCAACAACATGGCACTCAACACCAGTAAGACGAAAGAGCTGATTGTGGACTTTAGGAAGGATAAGACGAAGGAACACATACCAATCCTCAGAGGGATCAGAAGTGGAGAGGGTGAACAGTATTAAGTCCCTGGGTGTCAAGATCTCTAAGGATCTAACCAGGTCCCAACATATCGATGCAGTTATAAAGAAGGCAAGACAGCAGCTATACTTTATTAGGAGTTTGAAGGGATTTGGTCTGTCAACAAAAATACTCAAAAACGTCTATAGATGTACCATGGGGAGCATTCTGACAGGCTACATCACTGTCTGGTATGGGGGGGGGGGCTACCTCACAAGACTGAAAGAAGCTGCTAGGGTTGTAAACCTAGTCAGCTCCATCTTGGGCACTAGCCTACAAAGTACCCAGGACATCTTTAGAGAGAGGTGTCTCAGAAAGGCAGCATTAAGGACCTCCAGCACCCAGGGCATGCCCTTTTCTCACTATTACCATCAGGCAGAAGATGCAGAAGCCTGAAGGCACACACCCAGCGATTCAGGAACAGCTTCTTCCCCTCTGGCATCCAATTCCTAAATGGGCACTGAATATTTGGACACTACCTCACTGTTTTTAAAAATATGCAGTATTTCTGTTTATTTCACTTTTAAAAATCTATTCAATATACACATACTTAAATTTATTTATTTATTATTATTTTTTCTTCTATATTATGTATTGCATTGAACTGCTGCTTAGTTAACAAATGTCACACCACATGCCAATGATGATAAACCTGATTCTCTAACCTCCCTCTGGTGCCCCTCCCATTTTCTTCCGTGACCTTCTGCTCTCTCCTATCAGATTTCTCCTTCTCTAGCCTTGTACCCCTTTCACCAATCAACTTCCTAGCTGTACTTCACCCCCTTCCCTGTTTCAACTAACACCTCTGCTTCTTCCTCCCCTCCCTCCACCTTCTCACTGCTCATTTTTTTTCTCCAGTCCGGATAAAGGGTTTCAGCCTGAAATGTTGACTATATTCTTTTCTGTCGATGCTGCCTGGCCTGCTGGGTGCCTCTGTGTTGCTTGGGTTTCCAGCATCTGCAGATTCCCTCTGATTTGTCATTGCCCTCTTCCTGTCCCTTTCCCACTCTAAGTCCACAACAGAGACCCAGATCAGAATCAGGTCCATCACCACTGATGTTTATCATGAAATTTTTTTGTTGGAGCAGCACAGTGCAATACATAAAATTACTACAGTAATGTGACAAAGTCTTAAGCTCCCTAGCTACATATATATCTCCAAATCTTTTTGCACGGGACTATAAGACCATAAGACATAGAAGCAGAATTAGGCCATTTGGCCCATCAAGATTGATCCACCTATCAATCATGGTTGATTCTTTTTCCCATCCTCAACCCCATTCCCCAGCCTTTTCAGCGTAAACTTTGATGCAATGTCCAAACAAGAAACTATCAGTCTAAACAAACCTGGCCTCCACAGCTGCATGTGGCAACAAATTCTACAACTTCACCACCTTTCTCCACATCTGGTTTAAATAGATACCCCTCTACCCTGAGGCTATGCCCTCTTGTCCTAGACACCCCCACCATGGGAAATATCCTTTCCACATCTACTCTGTCTAGGCCTTTTAATATTAGAAAGCTTTCAATGAGATTCCCTTTCATTCTTCTAAATTCCAGCGAGTATAGATCCAGAGCCATCAAACGTTCCTCATATGATAACCCTTTCATTCCCGGAATCATCCTTGAAAAATCTCAGATTTTTGGATTTTCTCCTGTTTAGAAAATAGTCAAAATAGATTTATTTTGTGATGGTCGATTGATGACTTTTGAGGAGTTAATTAATAAATTTTCTCTCACTCATACACATCTTTTGCAATATTTTCAGGTTAGACATTTTTTACAATATTTACCTAAGTTTCCATATTTATAAGAATCTGATTTGTTGGATACCATTTTGAAATTGAATCCCTTAGTGAAAGGTTCCATTAGCAGAATTTATAATTTACTTTTGTTACAAAAAGAGAACCTATCACTAAAGCTTAAACAAGATTGGGAGAGAGAACTTAATATGTCCTTTGTTAATGAAGATTGGCTTCGAGTTTTGAAAAATGTAAATTCTTCTTCTGTATGTGCCAACCATTGTTTAATTCAATTTAAAATTGTACACCGTTATTACTTAACAAAGGAGAGACTATCTAAAATATTTCCTAGTATAGACAACTATTGTGATAGATGTAAAACTGAAGTAGCTACTTTGTCACATATGTTCTGGTCATGTTCTTCTTTAAAATCGTTTTGGAAATCTTTATTTTCTACAATTTCTAAAGCTTTGAAAATTAATTTACAACCTAATAGATTGACTGTTCTATTTGGAATAGTTCCGCATCATATTCAGGGTATCTCATCTTCAAATCAACATGTAATTGCATTTGTTACACTGCTGCTGAGAAGAGCTATTTTATTAAAATGGAAAGATATTTCTTCCCCTACATTAATTGAATGGTTTTCTCAAGTGATGTTATGTCTTAGTTTGGAAAAAATCAGAAGTAGAACTTTTGATCCTCAATTTGATTTTGAGAGAGATGGGGTTCTTTTGTCAAATATTATCATTTAATTTGAATTAAGTTATATGGTTTTCTTCCAATTTTATTTTTTTAATATAAATGTGAAATGACGGTTGATGACTTTTTTTTATATATGTAGATGATAGTCAAACGTATTGCTCTGGGGGGTTGATTCCTAATGGGTTTTTTTTATAGTTAGTGGGGATTTTTTTAGTTAGATGGGGTTCTTTTTTTCCTTCTGTTTTTCTATATATAATTTTTTCCCCATTTTTATATTTTAAAATCAGTTTTTTTCTTTTCATCAGCTTTATTAATTTAATGCATATTAATCTGTTAAAGTTTTGTATCATTTTATAGCTGTTGATGATTACGTACCAATAAAAAGATTCTAAAAATGAGAAAATCTGTACATTTATTTCTATTACCAAATTGCATGACCATGCATTTTCCAACACTGCTATTCATTTGCTACTTTCTCGCCTATTCTCCTAATCATTGCTAATGTCTCCACAATCTCTACCGCTACCTCTTTCAGAATCCTAGGGTGCAGTTAATTTGGTCTGTGTGATTTACATACCCTCAAGCCTTTCAGCTTTTTGAGCACCTTCTCCCTTGTGACAGTAACTACACTCACTTCTCTTCCTCCACACACTACAACATCTGGCATACTGCTAGTGTCTTACACAGTGAAGACTGATGCAAAATACTCATTTAGTTCATCTGCCATCTCCTTGTCCCCCGTTATTATTTTTCTGGCCTCATTTTCTAGTGGTCCTATATCCACTCTCATCTTTTATTTTTTTTACACATTTGAAAAAGCTTTTACTATCCACTCTGATATTGTTTGCTAGCTTGCTTTCATATTTCATCTTTTCCCTTCTGATGATTCTTTTAGTTGCTCTTGGTAGGTTTTTGAAAGTTTCCCAATCCCCTATCTTCCAGCTAAAACATCTCAAAAACTTCAATAGTTGTACTGTGGAGAGCATTCTGATAGGCTGTATCACTATCTGGTATGGAGGGGCTACTGCACAGGACTGAAAGAAGCTGCAGAAAGTTGTAAATCTAGTCAGCTTCATCTTGGGCACTGGCCTACAAAGTATCCAGGACATCATCAGGGAGCGGTGTCTCAGAAAAGCAGCGTCCATTATTAAGGACCTCAAGCACCCAGGGCATGCTCTTTTGTCACTGTTACCATCAGATAGGAGGTACAGAAGCCTGAAGGCACACACTCAGCCATTCAGAAACAGCTTCTTCCCCTCTGCCATCTGATTCCTAAATGGACATTGAATCTTTGGACACTACCTCACTTCTTTTTAAAATATACAATATTTCTGTTTTTGCAATTTTTAAAATCTATTCAATATATGCATACCATAATTGACTTACTTATTTAGTATTATTTTATTTATTTTTTTTTCTCTCTGCTGGATTATGTATTGCATTGAACTGCTGCTGCTAAGTTAACAAATTTCAGGACACATACTGGTGATAATAAACCTGATTCTGATTCTAATATTTGCTTTGTTGTATGCCCTCTCTTTTGGTTTTACAATAGCTTTGACTTCCCTGTCAGCCACAGTTGTACTATTTTACCATTTGAGTACTTCTTTGTTTTTGGAATACATTTGTCCTGCACCTTCCTCATTTAGCCTAGAAACTCACACCACTATTGCCCTGCTGCCTTCCCTGCCAGCATCAACTTCCAATTTACTTTGGTCAGCTTCTCTCTTGTCTCACTGTAATTTCCCTTACTCCACTGAAATACTGCTACGTCATACTTTACTTTCTCCCTATCAAATTTCAAGTTGAACTCAATCATATTGTGATCACTGCCTCTTAAGGGTTCTTTTAGCTTAAGCTCCAGTCGCCTCTGGTTCATTATCATAACACCCAATCCAATATAGCTCATTCCCTAGTAGGTTCAACAACAAACTGCTCTAAAAAGCCATCTTGTAGGCATTCAACAAACTCTCTCTCTTGATATCCATTACCAACCTGATTTTCCCAAACGACCTCCATATTGAAATCTCCCAAGACTATCATAACATTACCTTTTGACATGCATTTTCTATTTCCTGTTGTAATCTGTGGTCCACATCCCATCTACTGTTGGGAGGCCTGTATATATCTGCCAACAGGGTCTTTTTACCCTCGCAGTTTCTTAACTCAACCCACAAGGATGCAACATCTTCCAATCCCATGTCACATATTTCTACTGATTTGATACCATTCTTTACCAGCTGAGCCACGCCACCCTCTCTGCCTACCTTCCCATCCCCCCGATACAATGTGTAACCTTGCATATTCAGCTGCCAACTACAAACATCCTTCAGCCATGATTCAGTGATGGCCACAACATCATCCCTGACAATCTGTAATATTGCAACAAGATCACCCACCTACTTCCTATACTTCATCCGTTGAGATTTAACACTTTGAGTGCTATATTTTTTTAATATAAATTTTTCGACAACAATGACAGTGGTAATACTATAGTAAACCAAAAGTAAGGCACTTAAGTTTAAGCTGTTATACAAAATATTTTCATTCATGTTGTCTTTGATACAAACTATTAACTTCATTTATAAAATATAATATTTAACTTAGACAAATGACAATGTTAAGTATAAAGCTTGTTCTTGCAGAATTATCAGAGCATTGAGTATAGGAGTTGGGATGTAATGTTAAAATTGTACAAGACATTGATATGGCTGAATTTGAAGAATCTGCCTTAAACATACCCGCATCTTGGTCTCCACTGAAGTTTGTGGCACAGCATTCCAGAGATTCACTACTCTCTGGCTTAAAAAAAAATACCTCCTTGCCTCTGTTCTAAAGGATCACCCCTCAGTTTTGAAGCTGTGCCCACTAGTTCTGGATACCTCCACCAGAGGAAACATCCTCCCCTCATCCATTCTACCTAGTCCTTTCAACATTTGGTAGTTGACTTGGGAGTCCTGGACTTATTTCCACTTGGCATGATTAACATATTATTATTTAATTATTCATGGTTTTATATTGCTATATTTCTGCACCATTCTTGGTTGGTGCGGCTGTAATGAAACCCAGTTTCCCTCGGGATCAATAAAGTATGTCTGTCTGTCTGTATTGTGAGCAGATTTGGTGCCATTATCCAAGAAAGGTTGTGTTGAATTTGGAGGGTCCAGAGGAGGTTCACAAGAATGATCCTGTAAATTTAGGGTTAATATACGAGGAGCATTTGATGGCTCTGGGCCTGTACTGGCTGGAGTTTAGAAGAATGGGGGTGGGGGGGGGGTGTGTGTGGAAACTTGCATTAAAACCTAGTTAAAATTGAAAGGCCAATGTGGAATGAATGTTTCCTATAGTGGGGGACTCCAGCACCAGAGGGAATACTGCTAGATGACTCTGGAGGTCAAGTCATTGGGTATATGTAAGCAGAGGTTGCTAAGTTCTTGATTAGTGAGGGAGGCAGTGAGAAGGCAGGCGAGGGATAATAAATCAGAGCCAACAGGATGGTGGTGCAGACATGGTGGGTTAATTGGCCTAATTCTGCTCCTGTCTTATGGTCTAATGTTGTGCTGGCCTTTTAACCTACTCCACAATCAATCTAACCTTTTCTTCCTACATAGCTCATAACTCTCCATTTTCTTACATCTATGTGCCTATCTCTTTTAAATGTCCCTAATGTACCAGCCTCTACCATCACCAAGGTGGTGAATTCCAAGCACCGATCACTGTCTTAAAAAAAACTGATGGTTGCATCGGGACGCGAGCGGAAGCCAGCGATTCGAAAAAATTTCTTCCACGTAGAAACCGTAACTGGAGTTACACGAGAAAATAAAGCAGATTATAAGGAGTGATGCGTTGCGGATTCCCAAATTCTGAAGAAACGCGCGCAATCTCTCCGAGCGGTCTGTTAAATGCTCGGAGCTTCTTCAGAACGTCGTGCCATCGAATTGTTTTTAAAACGTTATGGAGGAATGCAGTGAAGTAATGGGATGAGAAGTGTGGGATTGTTTTTATCGGCAATAGACGAAAGAATCAGAATCCGGTTTAATATCACTGGCACGTGTCGCGAAATGCGTGGCTTTGCAGCAGCAGTACAGTGGAATACATAATAATTAAAACTATAAATTACAATAATATGTAAAAAAATTAAATGCATTACGTAGTACGGAAAGAGAGGAAGATACTTTATTTTACGAGTGTTGCAATTCACAACTTTCGATTTTCTGCGCAGCAAAGACGATGACTGTGGGCCCTGCAGTTCAGCGGGTAGTTTGTTAGACCTCTGCTGATGTGTGATCAAGTAACTGAAATGTTGTGGATTCCAGTACCACCAGATAAACAATAACCATAAACCAGGTTACAACCAGAGTGGAATCTTGAAATCCAGTCCAGGGTATGAAATAATCAAATCTTTCACTCAACACGGAAAGAAAATTCTTCCAAAGCTTCACCTTTCGTGGAACTCTTTCCGAAAAATTATGCAGGAACTAAGACTTTGATTACTTTATGGACGGGCATTATGACACTGCAACAATGAATACAGATTGAGACAGGTTTATTATAACAATTTTTTAAAATCAAAAGATACTTTATTCAAAAATAAAAATTTTCAATGACTCTCAGTCCTTTACAAATGTTTGCATTACAGTCTTTACATTCCCACACTTTTGCCACACAGGTGGCACTCTTACTTCATATTTACATACATTTGTTCAGGGGTATACGCCCCACCCCCTACCCCTCAACTCCCGCGGGAGGAGAACCCTAGACTGTGGTCCTTCCCCACATTTATTAAACACTGCTAAAAAAAACCCCAAAAGTAAACAAATGACTAACTTAACCGGAAGTCTGCTGCTATACGGCAGCTCGAACAGTTCTTAAAGCGATAATGCAAAAACAGTTCTTAGAAATAGTAATGCAAAAGTCCAAATGATTTACAGTCACTTAGGAGAGTTTTTCCTAGAAGTAACGAATTCCTCACCGACGTCACGACGTTACTGATTATCTCAGCCGAAATATGTCTTGCCCAAGGATTTACAGCGAGGAAATAAAACGGCTTAAAGGCACTGACCTTTCCTTGGCGAAACCTTGCTCCAACCCTTTCTGCTCTTTTGCAGGGGTTATCTTGGACCGCAGGTTACTAATTCCTTCGGAATGAAGATTATTTAAGGTCAAACCTATTTATCGCCGTCAACACCAACTTTTTCCGATCCTTCGGGATTTCCGTACTTCACTCTCCGACTGGCCTAAAGTGGCAGTATTGTAGCAAAACTGTCGGCAAAAACCTTTGAGACTTAAGGCAGAAAGCAAAACTCCACTTTAAAACAAAACTGCGTCATGACATCAAATACGCAGCAGAACAGAATCACTGACGAATTCAACCACGAACTGCCCTGCGTCACAGGGAGGGGTTCTCCTTTTATACCCTGTTGAAAAAACTATCACATGACCTCTCATAGCGGGAAAATTACGTCACTCCACCATCACAAGACCATTACATCATGCCCAGCAGAGCCTCAATTACATCATGGTCATGTGACAGGCACAAGATACCCACGGGTACGTAACACGGGGAAATAAACTCTCATTAGAAAGTTGCTAACAAGTTAATGGGGTATGGCAGAATATGGCAGTCTGAATACCTGTAACCTCACTGAATGGCTGAGTGCATGGGTGCTCGTCAGTCTAACTAATGTGCACAGATGTTTGTGTGTAGGTATATATTTGATTTTTTTTGTTGTGTTCAATTTACGCAATTTCTTCCGTTCGGTTAATGGCGCAATTATAATCCCCTTTACATCCTGTTCGCTGTACTCAATACCGTGCTCAGAAAAATAATCTGCAAGGTTGTATTCTGGAGTTCAAGGAGTAGCGCCATTTTTCTCCCCGGAATCTGTAGCCTCACAATATACAAGTGCCTACTTTAACTGATATCTAAACCCCTGTTTGGAAATGATAATGTTTTTGCTTGTTTAGGTTAATACCTCGCGCTCAGAGGGCAATCTGCAGGAGAGTGCCAACGGAAACCTTCTGGTGTGGTGCACCTTCAGCTGATTGCTCAGAGAACAAAGCTGGGTAAAGGTTATTACCTGACAAAGACTTTAAATAAAAACTATTTCAGCTAGTATGCAATATGCACGTTTGTGCATATATCTGTTCGCTCACTTTAAAGTGTCTATCGATGTCCTGCAGAAGATCCAGAAGAGATTTGGCAGAATCGTGGCCAGCGCGAGTGCTTTGAGTCTGGGGTTGCTTCATCTGGATGTGGGAGGGCGAGAGGACACTTCCTGGTGTACGTGTGAAAGCGTCGCTGAACGTGACAACATCAGCCGATAGGATGGTGAGATCACTGTCATGCATCCGCTGGAAATGTGTGCATACAGACACAAGCAGACGACGAAATTGGGAATATTCATGAAAAATTAGCGTGGTGCACGTGCATGGGGAACATCAGACTGTCATACCGTCATCTCTGGTCAGCTCTGAAGAAATATAGGATGGACCAAAGAAAATGAAAGACACACAGCCTCGAACACAGTATGTGAGAGAATAAATTTTCAAAGGCGGAAAACACAGAACTTTTAAGGTTAATTTGCTCAAACAACGATTAATATTGTGCAATAAATGCAAAAAAACCGCGGTAGTGTGGTCGAGCGGTCTAAGGCGCTGGATTTAGGCTCCAGTCTCCATGGAGGCGTGGGTTTGAATCCCACCACTGCCATCGGGTGAATAACAAATTCTCCCTTTCCGCTAGAATTTATTAAACGTTTTGCAGATCAAAATCTAAAAATCACAAGTGACCATGGCGATAATCCTGTAATTGGTGTCAGGGTCACCGATATCACAACAGAGGTATAGAAAATTGCCGAGATAGTGATGGTTGTGAATGGGAAGTGATCATGGCCAATACTTACAAAACAAATCCTATTCAAAAACATTTAGCCCCCATATGCATTTCAATTCGAAAATATGTGTAATTCCGCTTTTCCGGTGCCTTGAAGCAAAGCGCGAAGTATCCGTTTTCGAGCGGAAAGATCCGCGTAACGCAGTGTGAAATCGGCTGTCATCAGGGGCAGGGCAAAATAATGATACAGGGTACGCCCGCATTTTGCAAACGATTACTACCTTAAACCAACACCACGCTGCAGAAGGCAAGAAAACTTCATCCGAAATGTCATTACGTCACCTAGCTGAAGGGTTCGCTCTCCGCAGAGGCTGTTCCATCTTCTATGGTTTCATAGGCTTTTTTTCCTTCATTACTTTTTGTGGCAGTTTTGTTTTATGATTACAAGTGAGTGGTAGAGGTGTTTACATGAATTACGCCCGAATTATAGCAGTTCGACACCTAAGTTAAAGGCTCTGCTGAGCTGAACGCAAGACTTGCTGTTTACTGACTGAGTAACATGCACGAAATGCTGGAGGAACTCCGCAGGCCAGGCAACATCCGTGGAAAAGAGTAAACAGTCGACGCTTCAGGCTGAAACCCTGCGATATCTGCAGAATTTCTCCTGTTAGTGATTCTCCTGCTGTTTACTGGACAGGCACGTTGACCAGTTTAGCCAGGAGCATTCACACTGTACCACAGCTGAAGTAACGAGGACTGACTTGCTCTATAGTATATCGTCTGCTAGTGAGGGCAGTGCTTCAGATTCAGCTTCACAGTTACGCCTACTGACAAACATTGTAACACCATATGCAGGAACAGTTTCGCCGCAGTGATAATTCCGCCTGTTATTGAGGGATTTGGCGATCGCTTCACTCTGTCCCTTTCCCGTTCTCTCACTACCACACTCCGCTCTTTAAGCTTGATCTCTCTGCCCTTAAGAATAAGTACTAATCGGTAAAATAAAATGGACACGCATCAACGGATGGCGGTTTTCAACGTTTCACGTAGGAAGATCATTGAAACCAATTGTTTGTTCTGACTTTTTAACGGGACAAGGACAGCGCATAACGGGACGTAAAGGAGTAAATGCATTTCCAGCGAAGAAAATCACAGATGACTTGTAATTAACAAATTTCCGGAACACACCTTCGGAAATGACGTAAGCACAAGTGCTGCACGTCGATCTCCAGATCTGAAGCAGTCTCTGGATGCAAGCCTCAGTCCTGCTAAAGGGTCACGTCTGTTTATTCCTTTCCATAGAAGCTGCCGGACCTGCTGAGTTCCCGCAACATTTTGTATGTGATATATATTCAATTTCAAAGTTTGATCTTTTATTGCGACGTTTCTACCTTATAGCCATCTATCTTCTCCTACGTTACTTCTCTTATTTCTGTAGGGGAAGGGATTCCCGATTCATGATTATTCCTGGTGCTGGCCAGTTTTGGACATTCTGACTGGATATGAAGGCAGAGTACTGTTGATCTGCTGGTTGCCCAGAGCCTGTGAGAAGGATCAGTTAGGGAATGAAATTCATACAGCAGTGATTACACCAGTCGTTGGGACAGTTTCTGTAAAATACAGCGGTAGAGGACACCATGGGCAGGACCTTCACCCCATGTCGTTCCTTGTGATCACGAAGCAAAATCAAGCTAATCCTATCTGCCTTCACCTGGACTAATTTCTTGTTTTCTCTGCTTGTCCGATGTGATAAGAAGTATCACGTGATTCTAAAACGTGGCGCCAAGCTGAATGAGATGTTGTTTTCTCCGATGCTGTATTGCATCTGCTACTTCTGATCTGTCGAAGTCCATAGACCGTAAGTCCGTCTGTAGCATTTTTGTTTCCTCAAAACTACTTCCGTCTGTCTTTGAATCGCCCGCAAACTTGGGCACAAAGCTATCAATTCCGTCATCCAAAGCATTGATGTATAACGTAAAAAAGCTGTGGTCCCAACACAGACCCCTGTGGAACATAACTAGTCACCGGCAACCGGCCAGAATGAGTGGTTGAGCCAGAAAAGGCCCCCTTTATTCCCATTCTTTGCCTCCTGCCAATCAGCCAATGCTCTATCCATGCTAATATCTTTCCTGTAATACCATTGGCCCTTATCTTGTTAACCGCCTTATATGCGCAACCTTGTCAAGGGCCTTCTGAAAATCCCAGTACACAACATCCACCGATTCTCACTTGTTTATTATGCTTGATATTTTCTTCAAAGAATTCTAACAGATTTGTCAGGCAAGACTTTCCCTTGAGGAAACCATGCTGACTACACCCTATTGTATCATGTGCCTCCAAGTACCCCGAAACCACACCCTCCACACCCTACCCCGAAACCACACCCTCATCAATCAGCTCCAACATCTTCCCAACCACCGAAGTCAGGCTAAATCTATTGATTATTTAAAGATTATTATTAATGCCTCCACCATCTCTTCAGCCACCTCTTTCAGAATCCTGGGGTGCAGATCTTCTTGTCCAGTTGATTTATCTACCTTTGAACCTTTCAGCTTCCCAAGGACCTTCTCACTAGTAATGGCAACTTCACTCTCACCTTTCTTTTACTCTTTGTATATCTGAAGAAATTTTTGGTATCCTCGTTAATATTATTGGCAAGCTTACCTTCGTACTGCATCTTTTCCTTCTTTATGACTTTTTTAGGTGCCTTCTGTTAGTGTTTAAAAGCCTCTCAATCCTCTAACCCCACTGAATTTTGTTCTATAAAAGCTCTTTCTTGGCTTTTATGTTGGCTTTGACTTCCCTTTTCATCGCCGATTGCGTCATTCAGGCCTTGGAGTACTTTTTTTCCCTTTGGGATGTATCAATCGTGCACTGTCCGAATTGTGCCCACAGACTCCAGCCATTGCTGCCCTGCAGTCATCTTCGCTAGCGTCCACTTCCAATTATACTTTTGGCTAGCTTTTCAGACGAGCCTCTGAAATTCTCTTTACTCCACGGTAGTATTGATACATCTGACTTTAGCTTCTCCTTCTCAATTGAAAATTATCATCACTGGACCCAAAGGGCTCCTTTACCTTAACCTCTATAATCAAGTCTGGTTCATTGCCCAACACCCAGTCCAGAAATGCCGACCCACTCGTGGGCACTCACGAGCTGCTCTAAAAAGCCATTTTCTTGGCATTCTACAAATTCCCCTTCATGGGATCCAGCACCAACCTAATTTTCATAATGCACCTGCATAGTGAAATCCCTCATGATTATGGTAACATTGCCTTTTTGACATGCATCATGTAGCCACAACTTTGCTGCTGTTCCGAGGTCTGCACATAGCTCCCATCAGGGTCTTTTTTTTAATCTTTGCAGTTTCATACCTCTACCCACAACTATTCTACTTCTGATTCCATGTTATCTCTTTCTAAGGACTTGATTTCATTTTTAGAGTCACCCACGCCACCCCCTCTGCCTCCCTGCCTGTCCTTTTGATACAACGTGTATTCTTGGATGTTAAGCTCACAGCTGTAATCTTCTTTCAGCCGCAGTTCAGTGATGCCCACAACCAATCAGTAGCTGTGCAAGTTGATCCACCTTATAGTACCTTCAGTTCTGAATTCATCACCCTTTTCGATAGTGTCCCCCTTTTACCTTGCAACCACCACTTTGACTAGAATTTTGTCCAATCATCAGCCTGTCCTTGCCAGCAGTCTCACTACACCCTGCCTCTATTTATCAAAGGTTTCAAAGGTACATTTAATGTCAGAGAAATGTATACAATATACATCCTGACATTAGCTCAACGTTTAGGGACAGCTTCACCCTCTTCGCTATCCAATTTCTGAACGGACGAAGACCCAATCGACAATGTTGGCTCTTTTTGCACAACCTAATAAATAGACTTAATTTTTATTTATACAGTATTTCTTTACTTATATGTCTTGTCCTGTACAGCGGCCGAAAAACAACAAATTTCACGAAATGTGCCAGGGAAACCAAAGCTGATAGTGATTCCGATTCTGAGTCTGGCACGCAACTGTATGTGCAATCTGTTTATTTAATCCGCATCTGAACATCTAGACATCGTCCCTGAACGTTGCTCTGCATTGGGAGTTTTAAGCACTGCTAACAGAGCTTGCAGTTCAATATTCCTTGTGTGCACATGGACATTTCGATTCGATCTTCTAATCTCTTCTGCCAATTTGATATTTTACTCCGTTTTCAAGCAAAACCGTTTATTTCCGATGGATGGATGTCCGGGTGGCATCCATCAGTCCCGTTAACAGGACCTGAGTAGATTAAACAGGTGGTGTTTCCACAGCGGCGCGTCCACAATTCTCAACCTTGGCCTTTGCTTGGCCATTCGTTCTTTTTCGCTATGTTGTTGGTGAATGTTTAGTTTACTTTCTTGTTTCGAGAAAAGCGAGCCAGCTAATTCGGACGACATTTGACGTTGCCATTCTAAATTATAACCCGCGGGGGAACCCAATCCCGGTACTTTAACCGACAGACAGACATACTTTATTGATCCCGAGGGAAATTTGGTTTCGTTACAGTCGTGCCAACCAAGAATAGTGTAGAAATATAGCTATATAAAACCATAAATAATTAAATAATACGTTAATCATGCCAAGTGGAAATAAGTCCAGGACCAGCCTATTGGCTCAGGGTGTCTGACACTCCGAGGGAGGAGTTGTAAAGTTTGATGGCCACAGGCAGGAATGACTTCCTATGACGCTCAGTGTTACATCTCAGTTGACTGAGTCTCTGGCTGAATGTACTCCTGTGCCTAACCAGTACATTATGGAGTGGATGGGAGACATTGTCCAAGATGGCATGCAACTTGGACATCATCCTATTTTCAGATACCATCGTTAGAGAGTCCAGTTCCACCCCCACAACATCACTGGCCTTACAAATGAGTTTGTTGATTCTGTTGGTGTCTGCTACCCTCAGCCTGCTGCCCCAGCACACAAGAGCAAACATGATAGCACTGGCCACCACAGACTCGTAGAACATCCTCAGCATCGTCCGGCAGATGTTAAAGGACCTCAGTCAGTTCAGGGAATTGAGACGGCTCTGATCCTTCTTGTGGGCAGCCTCAGTGTTCTTTAACCAGTTCAGTTTATTGTCAATTCGTATCCCCAGGTATTTGTAATCCTCCACCATGTCCACACTTGGATGGAAACAGGGATCAACGCCGTGCTCAGACGTCAATTTATGTTCTTTGGAGGTCCAGAAATGGTTGAATTACTGGACCTTTGAAAATGTATTCACGTCCTCCAGAAATAGCCTGGTGATTTAATCATTACAATGCTCCATCATGGAAAATCCTGAGAATGCCGACAGTGCGTGGTCATCTTAAAACTAACCTCAGTTTTAACTGAACAGCATTGTAACTGTTTTTCCTTGGCCGCTCCTCTCACTTGTAGAAACATTTCAGTATACCTTCAGTCATGACCACTTCGAGCCCTACATGGTTCATTAAGTACTACCCCTATTTCTCTATCCTAAAGTGTCAGGTTTGATCGTCTTCACTGCTCGTTGTAGAAAACACACTCACCCAGGTCAGTTCCACTTGCATGGAAAGCTAGTCCATGCCTTCCGAGCCGCTTCCAATGCTACAGTATCCTTCACCTTGCCTTAGGTCTTCTAGGCCTGAGTTGATGAAATAGTAGTACTATCCTTCACGGAAAGGTGGGCATCTAGAAAAGGTGGGCAGCCTACAAAACTTGTAAAATTGCAATAAATTGATTCTCCAATTCTTATCTCTAGTTTCGGGCAATAAATAGTGCAATTCATAAATCATTGAGGGGCAAGAACATAACGCCTGGGCTCTTCAGGAGTGAAGCTTTTCAACCTGAAAAGGATTCGGTTATCTCTTCATTTTTGATTTTCAGTGTGATAACCACTATTCAAACAGCACATATACAAGTCCCTCGTAATATTATCGCCTACATTTTGCATGACATCTTACCACACATCTATGGAAATACACAGTAGCTACAGGCTTACTTCTCTCAACTTTTATTAGTTCCTCAAAAAAAAAAATATAAATTGTGACGTTTCCTTTACAACTGGTAGTCTTGGTTTGTTTTCCATAAACTTCTATAAACACATATAGGGTCATTCCCACTTTGATTACTCGCTCAGCTGTCTTGCAAGACAGCAAACCAGGCAAATGGCATGCATGCATTCATTGTTCGGAGCATGGAGAACAATGCCAGCAAGTCTGTGTCTTTATTGATGCTTTGCTGCACGCTTGAGTGCTCGGTGGAGGGCGCCGATGCTTTTCTGCCGGTGTGCGAGTGGGATTGTCTATTCTTTCTTCTTCAATCTTTTTATTATTATTATTAATATCAACAAAATAAAATTGATACATAGATAATGGGATTACAAACATACACATTTCAACAGAACATGAAAGAATACATAAGCGATGGTTACAGTATAAATGAGTATTCCCAAATCATGGACGATACAAGTAACAAGTAAACAAGGCAAACCTAGGTATATCATAATATATTTTAAAAAAACAGAAAAAAAAGAAAAAAATTATGCAAAAAAACTAATCTAATAATCTAATAACTAATAAGGAAAAAAAACCAAAAAAGAAAAAAGAGAAAAAGAAAAAATGGAAAAAAGGGCTGTTTATAATATCTCACAAAAATACAAAATCATCAGTGTCGTCAACTCCGATCCTCTCAACATATATAAAATCGAAACTGGAAAAACAAATAGGCTTGGAACAGGGTCATATTACATCACATGAAAATATTGAATAAATGGTCTCCGTATCTTTTCAAATTTAATAGAAATATCAAATACAACACTTCAAATTTTTTCTAAATTTAGACATAACATAGTTTGAGAAAACCAATGAAATATGGTAGGAGGATTAATTTCTTTCCAATTCAACAAAATAGATCTTCTAGCCATTAATGTAAGAAATGCAGTCATTCGACAAGCAGAAGAGGATAAATGGAGTGAGTCCATCATTGGTAAACCAAAAATTGCAGTAATAGGATGAGGTTGTAAATCAATGTTCAATACCGTAGAAATAATATCAAAAATGTCTTTCCAATATTTTTTCAAAAGCGGACACGACCAGAACATATGAGTTAAAGACGCTGTCTCAGAATGACATATGTCTCAAATAGGAGTTATATAGGAATAAAAATGAGCCAATTTATCCTTGGACATATGAGCCCTATGCAAAACCTTAAACTGTATTAATGAATGTTTAGCACATATAGATGATGTATTAACTAATTGAAGAATTTTATCCCAATTCTCAATAGGGATAGTAAGGTTAAGTTCTCTTTCTCAATCATTTTTAATCTTATAGAAGGCCTCTGAACGTATCTTCATAATTATATTGTAAAGTTTTGATATTAGCCCTTTCTGAGAAGGATTTAGTTCAAACAAATTCTCCAAAATACCTGAAGACACAAAATTTGGAAAAGTAGGAAGTACAGTATTTAAGAAATTCCTTATCTGTAAATATCTAAAAAAATGAAATCTAGGCAAATTATATTTATTAGATAATTGTTCAAAAGACATAAAACAAATATCCAAAAATAAATCGGAAAATCGTAGTAATCCTTTAGTCTTCCAAGCTGAATAAACTTGGTCTATAATAGAAGGATAAAAAAAAGCAATTGGATACAATAGGAATATTTAAAACAAACTGAGTCAACCCAAAACATTTCCGAAATTGAAACCATATACGTAAAGTATGTTTAACTATCGGGTTGTCAATTCGTTTTGGCAATTTAGAAAGAGTAAAGGGAAGAGAAGTCCCTAAAATAGAACCCAATGAAAATCCTTGTACAGATTTAATTTCCAGGTTCACCCAATGAGGGCTAAAAGATATATCCCAATCCTTTAACCAAAATATCAAATATCGGATATTAACTGCCCAATAATAAAATATAAAATTAGGCAATGCCAATCCACCTTCCTTCCTTGCCTTCTGTAAATATTTTTTACCTAATCTAGGATTTTTATTCTGCCATATATATGAGGAAATTTTTGAATCAACATTAGCAAAAAAAGATTTTGGAATAAAAATTGGTACAGCTTGAAATATATATAAAAACTTGGGTAAAATAACCATCTTAATAGCATTAATCCGACCTATCAGAGATAAAGATACTGGTGACCATTTAGTAAACAAACATTTAATCTGATCGATTAGGGGTAAAAAATTAACCTTAAATAAGTCCTTATAGTTTTTTGTGATTTTAATCCCTAAGTAAATAAAAGAGTCATTAACTAATTTAAAAGGTAAATTTCCATAAATTGGAACCTGCCTATTCAAAGGAAACAATTCACTCTTATTAAGATTTAATTTATACCCGGAAAAATTACTAAATTGAGCCAGCAATGATATAACTGCAGGAATGGATTTGTCAGGATCAGAAATAAATAATAATAAATCATCTGCATATAATGATAGCTTATGTATATCTGTCCTACGATTAATGCCAAAAATGTTCTGTGATTCTCTGATAGCAATTGCCAAGGGTTCTAAAGCAATATCAAATAATAATGGACTAAGAGGACAACCTTGTCTAGTACCCCGAAATAAACGAAAAGAGGGAGATCTATGCACCGAGGCTACTGGAGTATGATATATCAGTTTAATCCAGGAAATAAATGTCGGACTAAAATCAAACTTCTCAAGCACATTAAATAAGTATGGCCATTCAACTTTATCAAATACTTTCTCCGCATCTAATGAAATGACACATTCTGAAGTGCTATGTGAAGGAGTATAAACAATATGCCATAATCTCCTAACATTGAAAAAAGAATAGCGATTTTTAATAAAACCAGTTTGATCTTCCGAAAAAATTTGGGGTCAAGGCAGGGACTGGGTATTGATAGTGAATGATCAGCCATGATCTCAGAATGGCGGTGCAGACTCGAGGGGCCGAATGGTCTACTTCTGCACCTATTGTCTATTGTCTATTGTCTAATACCTTCTCCAGCCTGGATGCCAGGAACTTTGAAAAGATCTTGGAATCTACATTCAATAAAGATATTGGTCTATAGGATGCACAGTCAGTAGGGTCTTTTATCTTTCTTCAATATTAAAGAAATGGAAGCTCTATAAAAAGATTGTGGCAGATTGCCCAATCTAATTGCTTCTTCAAAAACCGTGCATAACCAAGGAGAAAGAGTAGCGGAAAAACATTTAAAAAATTCTACTGTATACCCATCTGGACCTGGTGCTTTCCCAGAATTCATAGAGGAAATAACCCCTTTAATTTCTGCATCCGTAATAGGAGTTTCTAATATTGAAAGATCATCTGATGATAATTTTGGAAAATTCAATTTCCCAAGAAAATCACACATGGTATTATGATCATGAGGGAATTCGGAATGATACAGGGAGGTATAAAAATCTTGAAATGATTTGTTTATCTCATCATGGTTAACTGTCAGATCCCCATTCTGCTGACGGATCTTAGTAATTTGACGTTTAACCAAAGCATTCTTCAATTGACTAGCTAACAGTTTATCCGATTTATCACTATGTATATAAAAATCAGATCTGGTTTTCATTAATTGATTTTCAATTGAAGATGTAAGTAATAAACTATGTTCCGTTTGAAGTTCAACCCTTTGTTTGTAAAGCTCCGTACTAGGAGTAGTCGAATATTTCTTGTCAATCTCTTTAATTTTATCAACCAATAAAAGAGTTTCCTTCTTAATGCGTTTTCTCAGACCAACAGAGTAGAAGATAATCTGTCCACGTATATATGGTTTAAAAGTGTCCCAAAGTGTTCCGCAAGAAATATCATCTGTGGAATTAGTTGAAAAGAAGAAATCGATCTGTTCCTTCATAAATTTAATAAAATCCGGATCTTGCAGTAAGGTAGAATCAAATCGCCATTGTCTAGCACTAGAAGCTGTATCCGTAAATTTAATAGAAAGTTTTAATGGAGCATGGTCAGAGATGGCTATAATATCATAACTACAACCAATTACCGATGGAAAAAAACAAAAGTTAATAAAAATAATCAATTCTCGAGTTGGAATGATAAACATGTGAGAAAAATGAAAACTCTTTGTCCTTAGAATGCCGAAATCTCCAAATATCGAAAATTCCATTATCAGTCAAAAAAGAGTTAATACAAGTGGCCGACTTATTAGGTAAAGTCTGAGTAGATATAGATTTGTCCAACAAAGGATTTAAACAAATATTAAAGTCAACACCCATATTCATTTAGATTAGGTAGAGAAGTAAATAAGGACTTTAAAAAATCGGGACAATCCACATTTGGAGCATAAACGTTAACCATAGCAACCTTGTTGTTAAAAAGTAAGCCAGCAATTAACAAAAATCTACCATTCGGATCCGAAAAGATATAGTGTTGGACAAATGCAATAGAGGAATCAATAAAAATTGAAACTCCCTTTACTTTAGCATTCAAATTCGAATGGTACTGTTGACCCCTCCACAACCAAAAAATGCTATGATTGTCCTCTTTCCTCACATGAGTTTCTTGTACAAAAATAATATGAGCATTAAGTCTTTGGAATACTTTGAAAATCTTTTTCCGTTTAATCGGATGGTTTAAGCCATTAGTATTCCAAGAGACAAAATTAATGGTCTTAGCCATATTTCTGAAATCAACCCTTTGGTATATAAAGGGTTAACCAAATTATGAACTCATGCACCCGGAAGAGGAACAAAATAAGGGGCGGACCCGGAAGTGACGACATCGCGGATATTTTAATAGTTTAAAATCAGCCCAAATGAAGAAACTAAAAAAACTTGATATAAGGAACATAAGATTTAGAAAAAAAACCCACCCCCACTCAAGAGGAGAAAAGATCACACCAGCCAGGAAAAGGCTGGAAAAAAGGAGAAATGAAACTAAATCTACCTACCCCCCATATCAGCAGAAGACGACTCCGTATATAAAGGATAAAAAAAAGATCCACCCAAACTCTAAAGAAATAATGATCACTATACTAAAACCAAACTTCTTTATATAATTGGTAGTAAAAAAACCAAAAAGAATATAATCACTAGTAACTTATAAATCGGGTTAAAACCCAAACAAACCAAAAAAAAATTAAACTGTGATAAGAAATGTATTAAGGGAAGAAGACGAGAGAAAAAAATGGCGAAATAAAAAAAAAGCCAAAAATATTTTAGAGGAGAAACCACCATCTTAGTAAAAAAAAAATTCGCCTTCGAAGGATTAATAATAATGACCAAAGATAAAGTATAGTGGTTAAAGTAAGTAAAATAAAAAGATTAGTATGTCAAAAAAAACTTTAACTAGAGTATAAAATATAGAGTAAACCTACACCAACAGCCAGAAACAAAATCTGGTTTTGGAAACAAAAACGATCAAAATCACTCATTTATTAGAGATGAGAATCCGTAGCAGTAGGGAAGTTCTCATTCAGAAAGCTTCTCGCTTCACATGTAGAAAGGAAAATACGCCGTGGTGCATTCGGAGGCGAGATTCTGAGCTTCACAGGGTATAAGAGCGCAGGTTTTAGATTTTTCTCATAACATTCGGACATCAGAGGTTTAAAAAGAAGCCTTTTCTTCATTACTTCTGGACTAAAATCTTCCACTAATCGAAAATTGTGTTCTTGAAATTTGACCATCCCTACACGCCGAGCCACACGAATAAGTTGCTCTTTAACATGCACATAGTGAAGTCGGACAATTACAACCGGTGGTTTAGCTGAAGCACTTGGTGATCGGCGCATAATTCTGTGAGCGCGATCGAATAACGGAGGATTGTCTGGGAATACAGAAGGGAACGCATCCTTTAAAAGTTAAGCAAAGTACTTCGAGGGGTCCCCTTGTTCAATGCCTTCCAGGAGATCAAGTATGCGTAAGTTCTGTCTTCTGGACCGATTCTCAAAGTCGACACTCTTGGCTTTAAGTGTTTCCACCTGTTTAATCGTCGAAAGTAATTTCTGCTCCAGTTTTTCAATTATCAAGTCTTTCCGAGCGTCTTCTTGCAAAGTTGCAATTAGAACTTGCTGCTGGTTAACTACTGAATCCGTCTTATCCATATAATCTTTGAAAGCCTTTATATCTTGTTTGAAAATTTGTCGTTGTTCTTTAAATTTTTCATTTAAAACCTCCAATAATATTTCATAAGTCAATTCAGTCTTTTTCTTCTTCCCGTTCCCGTTAGGATCCTTCCCAGGTTCTCGCCCTTTAGATCTAAGAGCCATTTCTGTATTCATTTCTTCAAAAATTCACAATAAACTCTTAAAGATGTCCAAAAAAGTAGCAAGAATCTTTTGGTGTAAGTAAAAGTAAATTAAATAAGGGTGATCATAGGTTAAAAAAAGTAAAGGCTATGGAGCGAATCCGAAACAGTTCTCACTCCATGAGCGTCTCCTGCTGACCTAGGATTGTCGTTGAATACGTACACAACGCTGGAAGAACTCAGCAGGTCAGGCAGCATCCGTGACAAAAGAGTAGCCAACGTTTCGGGCCGAGACTCTTCATTAGGAATGGGGAGGGGGGGGAGAGAGGGCCGAAGCCCAGTAATAGAGATAGGGGAGGGGGTAGGGCCTAGAGGCGCCAGGTGGAAAACCAATCAGAGGCAAGATAAAGGGGGAGGGGGAGGAGATATGCATGAAAGAACTGTAGAGATAAAGAAGCAGAAAGTTGAAAGGGGAGTGAGGCAGAGAGGGACCTGGGATAAGGGAAGGGGGAGAGGGAGGGAATTACCGGAAATTGGAGAATTCAATGTTCATGCCAAAGGGCTGGAGGCTACGCAGACGGTAGATGAGGTGTTGCTCCTCCAACCTGAGTTTGGCTTCATCATGGCAGTAGAGGAGGCCATGTATGGACATATCTAGATGGGAATGAGAGGTAGAGTTGAAGTGGGTGGCAACCAGGAGGTCCTGTCTATTGTGACCGACGGAGCGTAGGTGCTCGACGAAGCGGTCCCCCAATCTGCGTCGGGTCTCGCCGATGTAGAGGAGGCCGCACCGGGAGCACCGGATGCAATAGACGACTCCAGCAGACTCGCAGATGAAGTGTTGCCTCACCTGGAAAGACTGTCTGGGGCCCGGAATGGTGGTAACGGGGGAGGTGTGGGGACAGGTGTAGAATTTGCTCTTGCAGGGATAAGTGCCAGGTGGGAGTTCTATGGGGAGGGACGTGTGGACCAGGTAGTCATGGAGGGAACGATCCCTGCGAACTGAGAGGGGTAGGGAGGGAAAGATGTGCTTGGTGATGGGGTCCTGTTGAAGGTGGCGGAAGTTGCGGAGGATAATATGCTGGATCCGGAGGCTGGTGGGGTGGTAGGTGAGGGCAAGGGGAACCCTGTTCCTGTTGTGGTGATGGGAGGATGGGTTAAGGGCTGAAGTGCAGGAAGTGGAGGAGATGCGGGTGAGGGCATCTTTGATGACGCCAGAAGGGAAACCACGATCCTAAAAGAAAGAGGACATTTGCTAAGTCCTGGAACAGAAAGCCTCATCCTGGGAGCAGATGCGGCGGAGACGGAGGAACTGGGAATAGGGAATGGCATTTTTGCATTGGGCAGAGTGAAATTGTCGTTGTCTTGCTGCTGCTTGTGTGTTGGAGGGGGAACTGGGTGCGGGGCTTTGGGGTTCAAACGTTTAACTGTCATTTATTCTTTCTGGCACTCCTCTGTTTTAATGGATGTTTGCTAAGAAAACGAATTTCGGGATGTATATTGTATACATTTTTCCGACATTAATTAAACCTATTGAACAAAACCTTAGTTAGATCATATTTGAACTACTGCGTGCAAATGTGAAGACTCCGGAGAAAATGCAGAAGAGAATTACAAGGATAAACACAAGGGGTGCTGCAGACGGTGAAAATACAGAGTAACAGGGACAATATGCTGGAGGAGCTCAGCAAGCCAGGCATCATCTATGCAAAGGAATAGATAGATCGGGCGAACACCCTTCATCTGGATTAGCGAACTGCGCTGTCAACCTTCGGTTTACTTTTGACATTTGGTCGCAAACATGGAATCATTCGCGGTTTGTCGGTAATCTGCAGGAACTATGTTGTTCGTAAGGAAGACTTTCAGCGAACTTCTCCACTGTATCTGCAGCCGCGAATTTTGAACCCTCGGAGCTTGGCCTTTGTTCCTGTTAGCTTGTCAACGTTCAGAACCTCTCGTTTTTCCAATACCTTATCGCCCCCAATAGGGACTGTTGAAAGTTCGTTACAGTGGGAACCGTCCACTGCCACGAAGACTGATGTACATTACTGGTTTAAATCATATGCCACTTATTTCTGTACAACGATGGACAAAGAAAATAAGTAATTTGAGCGAAAGTTTTTGTTACAGACATGATAGGTTTTTGATCGTCTGTAACAAACACGTCGTGGCACGTCCGATAAAACGGACATATATCTTTATATGCATTTTGAAGTTGGACGTTCTCCCTAGAATTTCTCTGCATTCGGAGTTTTTATCACCGCTATCAGGGGAGCTCGCGGTTCAGTTCACTTTGTGGCTGCTATGTGCATATTCACATTCTGGTTCCATCCAACAAACTCCTCGGCCAAAACAATCTTTTATTCTGCTTTCGATGAAAACTACTAGTTCGCTTTGTTAAATAACTTATGCAAGTTTGTCAGGGTGGCCGAGTGGTCTAAGGCGCCAGACTCAAGGATTAAAGTCCTTCCGTAGAAACGCGGGTATTCTGGTCCCCGGCCTGGGGGCGTGGGTTCGAATCCCACTCCTGACATCTGCTGAGTTTTATATTTGTACATTTGATTTTTAAATTGGGATTAATTTATTCCTGGTAACAGGACCTGAACTGTCTGAGTAAAGAGGCGGTGGAAAGATCACAGCACTATGTTCTCACAGTGAATCGCAGTGCATCAGGTACAGAGTGTGGGATTCGACGAGAGGCTTGGTGAGAGGTGGCCATCACATCCTCCTGATCACTGATTGGATAGATTGACATTCATGTCTTTTGGCAGTTTCTTGATGAATATATTCATCTTTTTTCTCGAAGTAATCGTGCGAGCAAGTTCAGACCACATTTTACGCCGACAAATTAAATTATTTCAACTCACACAAAATGCTGGAGGAACTCAGCAGGCCAGGAAGCATCTATGGGAAAAAGAGCAGTCGATGTTTCGGGCTGAGGGCCTTCCGCCGTCTGGGTGAGCATGGTCTGCTGGAACGTATAGTTTGGCTTTTCAGTGTTATGACGTCTGCCTGGCTCAGATCTTACCTTCTTCTTTTAGTTACTTCCACAAATTATAGATTTATTGAATCTTTGTAAATGTATTCATTTTCTTTCGAAACAGTCCAGTGACTCAACCATCACAGCGCTCGGTCCTGGAGAATTCCAGAGAACGCTGATAGTGTGCGCAGGTCTTCACACTATCGTCAGTTTGAACCGATCATCCTTGTAACAATACTGCATATCCGTGACCGCTCTTTCCCCACGGGTAGAAAAAATCTGTATGTCCTCAATCATGGCCCCGTACAACCCCACACTATTAAGAATTTCCACCCCTCCGTATTCCAGAGTCCGATTTGATCGTTATGGCCCACATACTCACCGAGATAGACCATGCTTTCCGAGTCGCTACCAATGCTACACTATCCTTCACCTAATAGTTGGCGGAGGGCGGGGGAGGGCCGTGCGGGTGGGTGTGGGTGGGGAGTGGGGAGAACTGTTCAAAGTATTACGGGGCAGTACAGAAAAGCCGTGGCAATGCAAGAAAACAATTCTCTATTTCTGATATCCAGTTCCGTCTAGCAAACAGCATGGTTAACTATTACAAAACCACGGCGTCGGCTATGCGTCTACGCCAGGGGTGGGCAAACTTTTTGACTTGAAGGCCACAAAGGGTTCTAAAATTTGACAGGGGGGCCGGACCAGGAGCAGATGGACGGAGTGTTTTGGTAATACCCCTCATAAGAGAAAATAAAATATCATGGGATATGTAGAAAACGTGCTTTAATTTCAATTGAAAATGAACAAATGCATTACAACAAAATATCTGTCTTTGAAGTCCCATGGTATTTAGCTATTTATTGAAATGACTTTTAAAACACTGAAAATTAAATGAATAAAATACAGCTTTTTTAATAGTAACGGTTATTATTTTAAAGCACTGAAAATTCTGTTATCCTTCAAGATATTATTATCATCACTCTCCTCCTGACTGTCTTTATTTCAAAAACGGTAGGAGATGCAGGTCTACTTGTCCTGCTCCTTCTTATTCAATTGTCCCCTGTGCCAAAACTCAACAACGACCCGCACAATGACAGAACAGTGAGAGCGCGCCAGCATGCGGAGCTCCGTCCTCGCAAATCCCCGCAGGCTATCTCCCTTAGCCGGAACGCTGGCTAATTGTGAGCCGGTTCGGATGTGCCAGGAAATGGGTCGCCACAAGGTCACAAAGTAAAGCGCAAATGTGGAGTAATACGCTGCACCTCAACAAAGGTCAATGTATATAGAGTGCGACATCTATTGGGAAAACGCCAGAATTGCGGGGAAAAAACGTTAACAAGGTTTATTAATATAATTTCATCAAGTTCTGCGGGCCGGATTAAAAAGCTTAACGGGCCGCATATGGCCCGCGGTCCGTAGTTTGCCCATGCCTGGTCTACGCCGTATCTACTGAGTAGATTCGACGCAGAAGTATAAATTAGCTTTTAGATGGACCAGATTTGGACTACTGCGTGCAATTCTGGTAGTTCTATTCCAGAAACAAAGTGGTAACTCTTTAAGGAGTGCAGAGGCGGATCACAAGGATAAACGTAAGAGCTGTGGCAGAATGGCGAATGCTTTGTACGATGTGGTGTGAAAATTAAATGCAAAGACGAAGTGAGAAAATTTTTTTTCAGATAAATGCCGTATTATAGACATGACAGATTCCAGATAACATCAGCCAGACACACGGCTGTAACATGTTCCACGGACATGTGTCTGGATGCACGCGCAATGTACTTCGTCTGCAGTTTGAGCTGGGCATTTTCCCTGAAATTGTTTTGCATTCGGAATTTTAAACACTGTTAACAGGAGCTCGCCGTTCAGGTATTTCTGTGATCGCTCTGTGCACATGAATGTTTTGGGTCAATCCTCCAAACTCAGAACAAAACATTTGTTTTCGATGTTAAGAGGGATATGCATAGTTGTCAGGGTGGCCGAGTGGTCTAAGGCGCCAGACTCAAGGAATGACATTCCTTCCGTAGAAACGCGGGTCTTCTGGTCCCCGCCTGGGGGCGTGGGTTCGAATCCCATCCCTGACATCAAGTTTTGTATTTGGAGATTTGATTTTATTGTCGAGCTCAATTTATTCCTGTAGAGTAGATTAAAGAAGAGTTGAAAGATCACAGCACGATGTTCTCACAGCGAATTGCAATGTTGGATTTGGCGAGTGACGAATCAAATGTTCTCACCGTGGTCATTGGTTGGATAGAGCGACAATCACACCTTTTTGCTGTTGTTGATGAATGTTTAGTTTACTTTTATTTTGTTTCGATAATGTGTGCGAGTAGGTCTGGACGAAATTTTATGTCTCCATTTCAACCCGTACATCTGTCAGGCAGCGCAGTCCGGTTATTTTGACTATTTGCAGAACCTGAGAATTCTGAGACCCGCCTTCCGGTTCTGGGGACCATGATTAACCGGGAGCAACAGTTTGGCCGTTGAATGTAATGACATCTGCTTTTCTTTTTACCAGACCTCAACTTGCCAGTTCCACTAAGCATTTATTTACTTAACTTTTGTAAATGTATCCACATCCTCTACAAATAGTCCACTGACTTAAAAAAGCCTCCGACATGCCATTAGTTGCAAACATGTTCACCCCATCGTCTTCTGTTAGTTCCTGTCTTATTCCTAAAAAAAAACCCTGCTGCAGTGTATGATCCCAACTTTTGGACCCCTTTCCTTTTCTATCACCAATAGTTGAGAGAATGAAATATGAGCTCGGTCTTCAAAATAAATGTATCATGACCTTTTTTTTTAGTAGGTACGAGACCATTTTCTGAACCTTCTTCCAGCTTTTATAGCTATGTTCAGCTATATCTAGATAACTAACATATGCATGGTGTAACTCACTGTGAACTAAAAGTCATTTGTAGTTGAAAACATGGAGGTAAAATAAAATGAAGCTTTACTTTGGTATTACATGAAATCTGTCACTGAGCGCTGTATTTAGTTGACGCCTGGTTGTTGAATTCGATGTGCCCGTTTCCCGTTAAAAGGAGTTACGAATGTTTCTCTTCAACTCTTGAACAACACAGGGTCCACCGCACTCTCCTATCAGTCTCCTTCTTCAGTCCCACCCCTCCCTCCCGCTTCTTACTCATTTACTCTCCCCTACCCAACTTCCCACTCACCTGGTCTTATACATCCCCCCGTCAGCTTGTGCTCTCCGCTCATCCACATACTCTGGCCTCTGCCCCGTTCCTCTCCAGTCCTGATGAAGGGTCTCAGCTCAGAACGTCGACTTTTTATTCACCTTCATAGATGCTGCGTGACTTACTGAAGATGTGTTGCTCAAGATTTCCAGTATCTTCTGTTTCAAATGTTTCCTCCTGGTTTCCGGAAAAGGGACCTTTCAAGCACCAAAGTGATAACCACGAGGCTTCAGAAACACTGCCCCACCGTTTAGCCTGTGCGACAGAAGATGAAGCCTTTGCATAATGTACTCTACCAAGTGACTGTTCTGTTCTGGCCTGTTAGATTGACGGTTACGGTATAAAAAATCATTGTATTAGGAAATTAAATCGCCTGTGCCATTTCCGCTGATCACATCTTTTACAGCAACGCTGTCGCAATTGTAATTGGCTTGCACTGGTTCAGGAGTTTGACCCGCACCGCACATTTCGCAATCCACTACAGACACTTAGAAACAGAGGTAGAGACAGCCTGATAACCGGAGGCACTCATTGCAGAATGTCACGCACAGACAGACGCAGGAGAGGGAGACAAGGCAGGAGCAGATGCAAGCACTCACGAAGTTAGAGAGTGGCTGGATAAGAACAGAGAGTATATGGCTACACACTGTGGCAGGGGCGCAAAGAGCAGAGACTCACAGAGGTAGGAACACTGAGACAGGCACACTGAGAGTCGGAGACACGGGCACTCTTGAACAGTGGCAAACATACAAAGGCAGGCATGAGAATGGGAGAGAGCAAAGCACACAGTGTGAGGGAAGGACACACGCAGAAGGGCAGAGTGGGGCAAGCACCCAAGCAAGTGGCAAAAATGGAGAAACAAGAGTATTAATGAAAAGAAACCGAACAACGATTTACCTCGTGGCACACACTCAACTAGCAATGTTTATTGGCGATCTATGATGAAACGAGCCACGAGTCCATGTATGATTTGCGCCGGCATATTCCAGTTCCAGAAAGAGAGCTAGCGGAAGGAGTGAGCAGTTGCTGCTTTCCGCCGGCAGTGGGTGGATAGAGAGCGGAGACCCTGTGTTGTTACTGAGGCCTGTTTATATTCTCGCGCCTGACGATCTGTTGAGTAAGTGCACCGCCTGATTCAATGTGAAATCTTGGGAACGAGAAAGTTAGTGGTGACCGGGGAATATCAACCCTTCGGGAGAGGCGGCGTTCTGAAATTCAGCAAAAGGGGGGGGGGGGGGGGTTTAAGTTTGCAGATGAAAGCCGTATGTGTAACTACTGATTGCTGTGACTCGGATTCGAACCGAGGTTACTGCGGTCACAACGCAGTGTACTAACCACTATACGATCAGGGCGAAACACTTCAGCCGTGCGCTACCGGCTATGTCAGAATTTCGAATATCGGTGTTGTTCGTACAGAAACGCTTCGCTGAATAAATCAGCGGGTCCCACTGCCCGGCCGAGCTTCCACAATGACTCTGCCGGTCAGCCCCGGATGCGGCAGGAGAAACTGGGTCAACTTTTCAGGTCCGAGAGCCAGAAAAGAGAAAGGGAGACAAAAGGAGCGTGCGCAGTTATAGTGAGGGACGGGAAATGGAATGGTTCTGATTGCGTAAAAACCGGATAGCCAATGGAAGAGCTCAGCGGGTTCAACGGCATCTGCACAGCCAATGAACGACTTTGTGGACTTCTGTCGGGACTCTGGCCATGAGAATCGGTTGTAATCGTAGGTGACAGGTTAATGAGTGAAACGGACCATTTAGAAAGTGAGAGCAGAGACTTCGAAGCTGACAATAATCTTCTGCGGTTTCACATACTCTATCGCGATTGCGTTGCCCTCAACGAGCCATATTCTTACTTAAATAAAATTAGATTATTAGTAATCGAATAGAATCACAGAACATTTTATGCGAATTAAGAACGTTTTCAAAAGTTTGCGGCGAGTCTGGAAATCAGGGCAGGATGGCAGCTGCAGATGAAATTATCACTTTCCTGTTGGAGTGCAAGGCAACTCCGATAGGGCAGGGAACCCCGGCTGACGAAGGATAGTGACAAACCAGATAGAAAAAAGAAGGAAACACATGTCAGGCGTAGAGAGTTGGGGTCAAAGAAGTACCTAACGTGTAGAACTGACAGGGAGGAAACGCAGGAATTGGATCTGGAGGGCTCGTCAAGAAGACAAAAGGAAATTTTCGGGGTATTGTGAACAATTTTGAGCCCCTTGCCTCCATTGTAGAGGAACTGGAGGAGGTCTACGAGAATGATTCCGGAAATGTAAGTATCAACGCAGGAGGAGTCATCTGTAGATGTGTGTCTGTATTGTCTGCATGTTCAGAAGGATGAAGGGGTTTTCATTGAAATCTATTGACTACTTGAAGGCTCAGAGAGGACGTGAAGAGGTTGTTTCTTATATAGGGAAATCTAGAACGAGAGGGCACTACCTCAGAATAGAAGGGCGTCCCTTTAGAACAGAGATTATGAGGACTTTATTTGGCTACAGAATTGAATCTGTGGAATTCATTGCCGTCATTGTGTATGTTTTAATCGGAGATTGATACGTTATTGATTAGTAACGGCGTCAAAGGTGATGGGCAGAAAGCAGGAGAATGATTGAATGGCGGAGCAGATTCGATGGGCTATCAATGCTCCTATGTCTTATAGTTTGGTCTTTAGGAGATAATGTCAATAAGAATCCTCTGTTCGTATGAATGCTACAGGCATGACGGACGTGCAGGTTGCCGAAGTTGTATATTTAATATTTCAGTAATTTTTAAAATATTTTTTAATTGAATTTTCAAATAGGTTACAGAAAGAAAAAAAATTATCAAGCCTTCCCCCTCCTCTTAACCCCTCCCCCAACATATCCCTGTAGAAAGAGAAAAAAAAGCGAGAAGAAAAAAGAAAGAATGCCTGGATATCGGAAGATCCCCACATGCTCCATGGAGTTTGTAATAACTTTAGTATATATATTTATTTCTTTCCCCAGATAACCAATAATTTTATCTTCGGAGCACCTATATATTTAATCCAATCTTTTGTAAATAAGGGCGCCAAATTTTCAGAAATATTTCATATTTATCTCTGAAATTATCAGTAATTTTTTCAAGTGGAATACAGCTGGAAATTTCATTCTTCCAACGATCTATACTTAAATATGAATCCGATTTCCAAGTAACTGCAATAGCCTTTTTGGCTACTGCCAATGCAATTTTTATGAATTCTTTATGACAGTTATTCAGTTTGGATTTCGGTTTTATCCCTTCAATATGGCCTAGTAAAAATTTTAAAACAAGACCAAGTAGAGCGTAATAAAGTACCAATTTCTTGATTACATCAGAAACATTGATCAGATAAATTTGGGTTTACTTAATTTATTTTTTGTGGTGTAATATATAATTGATGTAAAAAATTATATTGCACTAATCTTAACCGAACATTTGTTGTATTTGTCATACTGTCAAGACATAGTCTTGATCAACTTGTTTCTTTATATCTAATCCCTTTTTGAAGCCAATTGTATAAAAGTTGGTTATCCATTGTAAAAGGAATAAGTTTATTTTGAATTAAAGGTCTCTTTGCTAATAAAGATATCTTTATCTCATCATCAACATTTATCTTATCCCATAAATCAATCAAATGTTTTAATATAGGAGATTCTTTCTTTTCCCGTATCCATTTAGATTCCCACTTATATATAAAATCTTCTGGTATAATTTCTCCTATTTTGTCTAGTTCTATTCTAATCCATGCCGGTTTATCTTCATCAAAAAAAGATGCAATAAATCTAAGTTGGTTTGCTTTATAATAATTCTTAAAGTTTGGAAGTTGTAACCCTCCTAGGTCAAATTTCCATGTCAATTTTTCCAACGATATTCTTGACATCTTACCTTTCCAAACTTCCTCACATATTTATTTAACCCTTGAAACAACTTCTGCAGTAATTGTATTGGTAGTGTTTGGAATAAATATTGTAATCTAGGGGATATATTCATTTTTACAGCATTTACTCTGCCTACTGTTATTGGTAACGTCATCCATTTATCAAGATCTTCTTGAACTTTTTTCAATAATGGTAAATAATTTAATTTATATAAATTCTTTATATCATTATCAACTCTTATACCTAAATATTTTATACCATTTATCGACCATCTAAATTGAGTTATTAGTCGACATTGACTATAATTTCCGTTAGTAAGGGGTAGAATTTCACTTTTATCCCAATTTATTTTGTAGCCTGATATTTTCCCATATTCTACCAATCAAGAAGATAATTTACGCAGCGAATACAATGGGTTTGTTAAATAAAGCAAAACATCGTCAGCAAATAAATTAATCTTATATTCCTCCTGGTTAACTCTGAAACCCATAATATCTGGGTCCGTTCTAATTAATTCAGCTAATGGTTCTATCGCCAACACAAATAAAGCAGGTGATAATGGACAACCTTGCCTAGTTGACCTTGTTAACTGAAATGATGTTGAAATTTGACCATTTGTCACTACTTTAGCTTTGGGATTAGTATTTAAGGTTTTAATCCATTTTATAAAAGATACTCCTAATCCATATTTTTCCAATACCTTAAATAAAAAATCCCATTCCAATCTATCAAATGCTTTTTCTGCATCTAAGGCAACTGCCACACTAATTTCCTCCCGCTTTTGTGCTAAATGAATTATGCTAAGTAACCGAGTTACATTATCTGTCGATTGTCTATTTTTGATAAATCCTGTTTGATCCATATGAATTAATTTTTGGTAAGTATTTAGGTAATCTATTAGATAAAATTTTTGCTATTATTTTATAGTCGGTATTCAACGAAGAAATAGGTCTATATGATGTTGGCTTTAAAAGATCTCTATCTTTTTTTGGCAATACTATTAAAATAGCTGTCGAAAAAGATTCTGGAAGTTTATGCGTTCTTTCCGCTTGGTATATTAACTCCATAAAAGGAGGAATTAGTAAATCTTTAAACTTTTTATAAAATTCGGGCGGAAAACCATCTTCTCCTGGGGATTTATTACTCTGAAGTGATCCTAGAGCTTCTTCGACCTCTTTTAATGTAAAAGTCATATCTCATCCCTTCTGTTCTTCTGAATTCAATTTTGGAAGAGTTATTTGTGATAAAAACCTTTCTATCTCGACATTATCATTTTGTGATTCTAATTGATACAGTTCAGAATAAAAATTCTTAAAAGCTTCATTAATTTTTAAAGTTTTATAAGTAATTTTATTTACAGTTGCTCTAATTGCATTTATCGTTTTGGAAATCTGGTCTGTTTTTAACTGCCAAGCAAGAATCTTGTGTGATCTTTCACCTAGTTCGTAATATCTCTGTTTAGTTCTCATAATTGCTTTTTCTGTTCGGTATGACTGAAGTGTATTATATTCTAACTTCTTGTTAACAAGTTGTCTTCGTTTTTCTTCTGTCATATATCTTTGAGATTCTTTTTCTAATTTTGTAATCTCTTTTTCCAATTGATCTATTTCTACCATATATCCCTTCTTAATTTTAGAAGTATAACATCATATGGACTCTCAAATATGCCTTCATTGCTTCCTATACTATAGATTTATCATCAACTGAACGTAAACTTGTATCTAAAAAAAACTGAATCTGCTTTTTCATGAAATCACAAAAATCTTGACGTTTTAATAATATTGATTTAAATCTCCATCTGTAAATCGATTCCTCTTTATCCATCATTATCATTGTCATTGTCAAGGGAGAATGATCTGACAATATTCTTGCTTTATATTCCATATTTTTCACTCTGTCTTGAATATTCATTGATAATAGCAAAAATCTATCCTTGAATAAGTTTTATGTCTATTTGAATAAAATGAGTAATCTCTTTCTTTTGGATTAATTCTTCTCCATATGTCAATCAAATTTAAATCTTTCATCAATGATAAAGTTAATTTTGCTACTTTTGATTTTGTAACAACCTTTGTTGATCTATCTAAAACTGGGTCTAGACAAAAACTAAAATCTCCACCTGTTAATATTTTGTCGTGTGCGTCAGCCAAATTCAAAAAGGCCTCTAGTGTAAATTTGCCATCATTTTCATTTGGTGCATAAATATTCATAAGAGTCCATAGTTCTGAAAAAATTGACAATGTATAATTACATATCTCCCCGCAAAATCAATTAATACATTTTGTATTTTAATTGGTAAAGTTTTATTAACCAAAATTGCAACTCCCCTCGCCTTTGAATTAAATGAAGCTGCAATAACATTTCCGAGCCAATCTCTCTTTAATTTCTGATGTTCTATCTCTGTAAAGTGTGTTTCTTGTAAAAAAAAACAATATATCGATTTTAATTTTCTTAATGTATGTTAAAATTCTTTTTCTTTTCACCGGGCCATTAAGCCCATTAACATTAAAACTTAAAAAATTCAGTATATTAGTCATTATTTTTAACAAGGTTACTCCAATCTATAATAATACCTAACCTTTCAACTTTCTTAGTACCTTGGGGAATCTTTTTAAAATTCTCCATGTTGCTATGTGTCTCGCCCGCCCCCCCCCCCCCGATTGCCCAGGCAAAGAAAGAAAGATAAAAGAAAAATAAATTATAAAGAAAAAATAACAAAATACCCCCCTACTAATGTTGTGAATGAAAAAAAAACACAACATTAACCCCCTCCGTTGTACGGGTCATGGCAATCGTCATGACTACACACGCGAAATCCGTAGCGATCGATCCGAAGTTCCCCCAGCTCCCCCGTAGCTTTAAAAATTATATATAAGAGAAGAAAAAATAATATCACTTCTCTCGATTAATATTTCTCAAATTTTTACCTTTCTCCCCCTGTATCATATAATTAAGAATTTATTCAAATATTCTTCTGTCCTTGACGTCCATCAACTCCATTCACTGTCCCTGTCTTCATCTTTAATCCATTTCACTTTTAAATCTTTGGCTGTGGTTCGCGAATATTTGGGAGTTCTTGTGCAAATTCTTCTGCATCCCAATAATCAGTAAAAAATCTTCTTTTTCCGTCATTGAAAAAAATTATCAGGGTTGCAGGGTGGCGCAATATAAATTTATAATCCTTTTTCCCATAAAGCTTTCTTTGCTGGGTTAAGTTCCTTCTTTCTCTTCAAAATGTCATAACTTATATCAGGATAGAAAAGAACTGTTTTCCCTTCTATCATCAATGGCCTGTTTCTCTTTCTGGCACATTGGGCAGCCGCCTTCGGGATCTTTTCTTTATTTTGATATCTTAAGCATTTTATCAAGATTGATCGCGGGTTTTGATCAACTTGAGGTCTTGATCTTAAGGCTCTGTGAGCCCTTTCAATTTCAATTAACTGGGTTCCTTCCATTTCCAAAATATCCGGAATCCATTTTTGAAAAAAAATTATTGGATCCTCTCCCTCTATTCCTTCTTTAAGTCCAAAGATCTTAATATTATTTCTTTCTTTCTTTCTAAATCTTTTTATTAATATTAATAATATGGACAGAATACAGATGATATATTGATAAAGAAATTACCAACATACACATTCCATTACATATGAAAAAAAACATACATGATAGTTACAATATAAATGAGTTTACCAAGACATAAGCCATAAGATATATGTATGGACATAGTAAATCTAAATATTTCATAATGTATAATATAAAAAAAACAGAAAAAAGAAAGAAAAAAAAACAAAAAAAAATTTATATAATGCAGAACTAACTAATCTAATCTAATAACTATAGCTAATAAGTAATATAAAAGAAAAAAAAAACAAACAAAAGAGAAGGAAAAAAAAAGTGGGCTGTTTATAATATCTCACAAAAATAAGTATTCATCAATGCCGTCACTTCCGGTCCTCTCAAAATACATAAGCTAAAAGCTGGGAAATCAAATGTACTTGGCAAAGGGTCATATTACATCATATGAAAATGTTGAATAAATGGTCTCCATAACTTTTCAAATTTAATAGAAGTCTCAAAAGTACCACTTCTAATTTTTTCTAAATTTAAACATAACATAGTTTGGGAGAACCAATTAACTACAGTGGGAGGATCAATTTCTTTCCAATTCAACAATATAGATCTTCTAGCCATCAAAGTTAGAAATGCAATCATTCGACGGGCTGAAGAAGATAAATGCTGTGAATCTAACATTGGTAAACCAAAAATTGCGGTAATAGGATGAGGTTGTAAATCAATATTCAAAACCGCAGATATAATATCAAAAATATCTTTCCAATATTTCTCCAAAAATGAACATGACCAAAACATGTGAGTTAAAGACGCAATTTCAGAATGACATCTATCACAAATAGGACTTATATGAGAGTAAAAATGAGCTAATTTATCCTTGGACAACCTTAAATTGTATTAGTGAATGTTTGGCACATAACGATGATGTATTAACTAATTGAAGAATTCTATCCCAATTCTCACTAGAAATACTAAAACTAAGCTCTCTTTCCCAATCCTGTTTAGTCTTATAAAGGGGCTCTGAACGTATCTTCATAATTATATTATAAAGTTTTGAAATAAGCCCTTTTTGAAAAGGGTCTAATTCAAATAAACTCTCCAAAGTATCTGAAGGCACAAAATTTGGAAACGTAGAGAGTACAGAACTTAAAAAATGTCTAATCTGTAAATATCTAAAAAAATGAAATCTCGGCAAGTTATATCTGTTGGATAATTGTTCAAAAGACATGAAACAATTATCTAAAAATAAATCAGAAAATCTTAGTAATCCCTTAGTTTTCCAAGCTGAATAAGCTTGATCTATAATGGAAGGGTGAAAAAAACAATTAGATACAATAGGACTATTTAAAACGAATTGAGTCAACCCAAAAAATCTCCGAAATTGAAACCATATACGCAATGTATGTTTAACTATCGGGTTGTCAATTCGTTTCGGCAATTTAGAAAGAGCAAAAGGGAGAGAAGTCCCTAAAATAGAACCCAAAGCATAAGCTGATACCGATTTAGTTTCTAAACTCACCCAACAAGGGCCAAAAGATCCACCCCCATCTTTCAACCAGCATAACAAATATCTAATATTAGCTGCCCAATAGTAAAATCTGAAATTAGGTAATGCTAACCCGCCTTCCTTTTTAGTCTTCTGTAAATATGTTTTACCTAACCTGGGATTTTTATACTGCCATATATATGAAGAAATTTTAGAGTCAACATTAGTAAAAAAAGATTTCGGGATAAAAATTGGTATCGCTTGAAAAATATATAAAAACTTAGGTAAAATAACCATCTTAATAGCATTAATCCTGCCTATTAGAGATAGAGACAAAGGTGACCACCTAGTAAACAAACCTTTAATCTGATCAATTAAGGGTAAAAAATTAAATCCAAACAAATCTTTATGGTTCTTTGTGATTTTGATCCCTAAATAAGTAAAAGAGTCATTAACTAATTTAAAGGGTAAATTTCCATAAATTGGGACCCGTTTATTTAATGGAAACAATTCACTTTTATTAAGATTTAACTTATACCCAGAAAACTCACTAAATTGAGCCAATAATGATAAAACTGCTGGAATGGATTTCTCCGGGTTAGAAATGAATAGTAATAAATCATCTGCATACAAAGATAACTTATGAATATCTGTCCCACGATTAATACCCAAAATATCCTGTGATTGTCTGATGGCAATTGCCAAAGGTTCTAAGGCAATGTTAAATAGTAATGGACTAAGAGGACATCCCTGTCTAGTGCCCCGAAATAGGCGAAAAAAGGGAGATCTTTGATTATTGGTAACCACTGAGGCTACTGGAGTATGATAAATCAATTTAATCCATGATATAAATATCGGACTAAAATTAAACTTCTCCAACACATTAAATAAGTAAGGCCATTCAACTCTGTCAAATGCTTTCTCCGCATCTAATGAAATCACGCATTCTGAAGTATCATGTGAGGGAGTATAAACAATATTCAACAATCTCCTAATGTTAAAAAAAGAATAACGATTTTTAATAAAGCCAGTTTGATCATCTGAAATAATTTTGGGTAATACCTTCTCCAATCTAGATGCCAGTAACTTAGAAAAAATCTTGGAGTCTACATTCAATAAAGATATAGGTCTATAAGAAGCACAATTAGTAGGGTCTTTATCTTTCTTCAATATTAGAGAAATGGAAGCTCTATAAAAAGATTGTGGCAAATTCCCTAATCTAATGGCCTCCTCAAAAACCTTACCTAACCAAGGGGAAAGAGTAGCGGAAAAAAATTTAAAAAATTCAACTGTATAACCATCTGGACCCGGTGCTTTCCCAGAATTCATTGAGGAAATAGCCCCTTTAATTTCTACATCCGTAATAGGAGTATCCAATATCAAAAGATCATCAGATGATAACCTTGGAAAATTTAATTTCCCCAGAAAATCAGACATGGTATTATAATCTTGAGGAAATTCAGATTGATACAGGGAGGTATAGAAATCTTGAAATGCCTTATTTATCTCATCATGATTAACTGTCAGATTCCCATTCTGCTGACCAATCTTAGTGATTTGACGTTTAACCAGAGCATTCTTCAATTGACTAGCTAACAGTTTACCAGATTTATCACTATGTATATAAAAATCAGATTTAGTTTTCATTAATTGATTTTCAATCGAGGATGTAAGTAATAAACTATGTTCCATTTGAAGTTCAACCCTTTGTTTGTAAAGCTACTTACTAGGAGCAATCGAATATTTCTTATCAATCTCTTTAATTTTATCAACCAATAAAAGAGTTTCCATCTTGATACTTTTCCTCAAACCAACAGAATAAGAAATAATCTGTCCACGTATATAAGCTTTAAAAGTGTCCCAAAGTGTTCCGTAGGAAATATCATCCGTAGAATTAGTTGAGAAGAAGAAGTCGATCTGCTCCTCCATAAATTTAATAAAGTCAGAGTCTTGCAACAAGGTAGAGTCAAATCGCCATTGTCTAGCATTAAAAGCTGTATCCGTAAATTTCATAGAAAGTAATAACGGAGCGTGATCAGAGATAGCTATAATATCATAGTTACAACCGATTACCAATGGAATAAAACAAGAGTCTACAAAAAAATAATCAATTCTTGAATAAGAGTGATGAACATGTGAGAAAAAAGAAAACTCTTTGTCATTAGAATGCCGAAATCTCCAAACATCAAAAACTCCATTGTCAGTCAAAAAGGAGTTAATACAAGTGGCCGACTTATTAGGTAAAGTCTGAATAGATAAAGATTTATCCATCAGAGGATTTAAACAACAATTAAAGTCACCACCCATTATTAACTTATATTCGTTTAGATTGGGTAAAGAAGTAAATAAAGACTTAAAAAAGTCAGGACAATCCACATTTGGAGCATAAACATTAACCAAAGCAACCTTTTTATTACAAAGTAAACCCGTAATTAACAAAAATCTGCCATTCGGATCCGAAAAAATATCATGTTGAACAAATGAAATAGAGGAGTCAATAAAAATTGAAACTCCTTTTACTTTAGCATTCGAATTTGCATGATACTGTTGACCCCGCCAAAATCTAAAAAAACGAAATTTGTCCTCCCTCCTCACATGAGTTTGTTGTACAAAAATGATATGAGCATTAAGTCTTTGGAATACTTTGAAAATCTTCTTTCGTTTAATTGGATGATTTAAACCATTAGTATTCCAAGACACAAAATTAATGGTCTGAGCCATAATTCTATAATCAACCCTTTGGTATAGAAAGGGTTAACCAACTTATAAACTCATGCACCCGGAAGAGGAACAAAAGTAGTGAGAAGACCCGGAAGTGACGGCAACACAGACATATTTGAAGTTCAAAAACAGCCCGAATAAAAAAACTGACACAAACTGGTACAAAAAAAATAGAATTAGAAAACAGACCATCCCCCCACCCCCCGAGAAAAAGAGAAAAAGCCAAAATATGACTTAAAAAGAGAAAAAGTAAGACTAATCCTACCCCCATGTCAGCTGAAGAACACTCCAAATATTATTTCTTCTGCTAAAATTTTCAAGTACATCCACTTTTTCCAACAACCGTTTTCTTTCTGATGTCCAGGCAGAAATATTATCTTCAATTTTATTCACTCTATCAATGGTGTCTCCCATTGTTTCTTCCAAGTTTTTAATTTTCTTGTTCATTTTATCCTGTTATTTCATCATTTTATCAAACATAATCTTCATATTTTTAATATTCCTGGACATTTTTTTGTACATCTATTTGTGCCGGAATATCATCCTGTTTTACGCAGTCGTTATATACGTCAATGTCCCTGTTAACGGCGAATGCTGAAGCAAAGGACCTCTCATACCTCCTTCGATTCCAGACACATGCTTCATCTTCCCTCCCTAACGGGTTTAATCCTCACTCTAACCAATTTCCTGCCCTCGTACGTGAGAACACCGAGGAATTTTCCTTAAACCTACTCGTCAAGGCCTGCACACTCCGATTTGTAACTGTCCCGAGTCAAATTTCAATCTCCTTCCCAGTTATCTTATAGTTCTCAGGAACCCTAACTGATCCTTGCTTCCTAAACCTCAAGCCGCGGTGTCGCCTGTTTACAGCCACGGGAGAGAGGCGTTGGTCCTTGCGTTCCAGGGGGTGTAGCGCTGAGTCCAAGATGATGTCGGTGTTGCTCCCCACCTCGCTAGCGTCCCTTTTAAATCTTTCATCTTAAATATGTCCTCTAGTCTGTAATTCCCCTTCCTTCCGGAAGTGTTTTGTTTCGAACTGTGAGTGTTCTTGCCTCTGCTTTGAGAATTCAGTCCCCCTTTATGTGACTACCTTCCTTTTATATGCTGAGGCTGATACTCCTGTGAAATATCTGAGAACGTGATATTGCACAGGAACACTAGCCTCAGCATGCGAGTGTGTTCTGCTCGTTACACATGTATAACTTACCCCTTTTTCTTGTTTGTGTTCCTCTGTTTCTCGTCTCTACCTTTGGTCAGCGATTTTTCTCTTTGTTTTAGTCCGTGTTTTTGAGTGTCGTTGACATCGTGGCGAGCGGCTCTCTGCGTTTTTACGTCTGATGTCTTTGTGTAAGGTTATCTCCCTTTCTCAGTGTCAATTACTTTCACGCTTGTTTCTATCTTTGCCGTAGTTGTTGCTGTTGTCTGACAGTTTTGAATATAGTCGCTGAACACAAACGAGGACTTCCGGCATCACGATCCGAGACGGAAGACCAGTAGAATCTCACAAAAACGAGAAAATTTGCAGTTGCTGGAAATCCAAAGAAAACATTCAGAAAATGCTGGAGGAAATCAGCAGGCCAGGCAGCCCCTATGGAAAAATGTAAGCAGTCGACGTTTCCGGCCAAAGCCCCCTACAAACAGCTACCACTCTCTGAGTAAAGAAATTCCCCCTCATGTTACACTTAAACTTTTGCACCTTAAGTCTCTACTCATGTCTCCTTGTTTGAATCAACCCCACTCTCAATGGAAAAAGCCTATCCACGTCAACTCTATATATCCTCCTCATAATTTTAAATACCTCTATCAAGTCCCCCCTCAACCTTCGACGCGCCAAAGAATAAAGACCTAACTCGTTCAATCTTTCCCTGTAACTTAGGTGCTGAAACCCAGGTAACATTCTAGTAAATCTCCTCTGTACTCTCTCTATTTTGTTTATATCTTTCCTATAATTTGGTGACCGGAACTGAACACAATACTCCAAATTCGGCCTTACCAATGCCTTGTAGAATTTTAACATTATATCCCAACTCCTATACTCAATGCTCTGATTTATAAAGGCCAACATACCAAAAGCTTTCTTCACCACCCTATTCACATGAGATTTCACCTTCAGGGAACAATGCACCATTATTCCTAGATCACTCTGTTCTACTGCATTCTTCAATGCCATACCATTTACCATGTATGTCCTATTTGGATTATTCCTACCAAAATGCAGCACCTCACACTTATCAGCATTAAACTCCATCTGCCATCGCTCAGCCCACTCTTCTAACTGGCCTATATCTCTCTGCAAGTTTTGAAAACCTATTTCATTATCCACAACGCCACCTACCTTAGTATCATCTGCATACTTACTAATCCAATTTACCATCCCATCACCCAGATCATTAATGTATATGACAAACAACATTGGTCCCAGTACAGATCCCTGAGGCACACCACTAGTCACCGGCCTCCAACCTGACAAACAGTTATCCACCACTGCTCTCTGGCATTTCCCATCCAGCCATTATTGAATCCATTTTACTACTTCAATATTAATACCTAACAATTGAACCTTCCTAACTAATCTTCCATGCGGAACCTTGTCAAATTCAATCCATTAATTTGCTGATGATACAACCATTATTGGTAGAATTATCAGAAGCAGACGAGAAGGCATACAAGAGCCAGATCTATCAGCTAGTTGAGTGGTCTCGCAGCAACACTCAACTCAATGTACTCAGTGTCAGCAAGAATAAAGAGCTGATTGTGCACTTCCAGAAAGGTAAGTCGAGGGAACAGGAACAAATCCTCACAGAGAGATCAGATGGAGCGAGTGAGCAGTTTAAAGTTCCTGGGTGTCAAGACCTCTGACGATTTAACCTGATTTCAATATATCGATGCAGCTATAAAGAGGGTAATACAGCAGCTATACTTCATTAGGAGTTTGAAGAAATTTGGTTTGTCAACTAAAACACTCGAAAGCTTCCGTTGATACACCGTGGAGAGCATTCTGACAGGATTCTTCACTGTCTGTGTTGGGTGGGTGGTAGGGACGACGCCTACCGCCCAGGACTGAAAGAAGCTACAGAAAGTGGTAAACTTAGTCAGCACTCGCTTCCACAGTATCCAAGATCTTCAAGAAGCGGCGCCTCAGAAAAGCGACATTTATTATTAAGGGCCCACATCACCCAGACCATGCCCTCTTCTCATTGTTAACGTCAGGAAGGTGGTCCAGAAGCCCGAAGGTACACAGTCAGCGATTCAGGAACAGCTTCTTTCCCTTTGTCATATGATTCCAAAATGAGCATTGAACATTGAGCATTGAATCTGACACTAGCTCATTTAAAATATATTATTTCTGTTTTTATACTATTTTTAGTGTATCCAATATGCAAGTATACTTACTACAATTTGGAAACATAGAAAGCCTACAGCGCAATACAGGTCCTTCGGCCCACAAAGCTGTGCCGAACATGTCCTTACATGTCCGAACATGAACTATCTAGGCTTACCCATAGCCAACTATTTTTGTAAGCTCCATGTATCCATCCAGGAGTCTCTTAAAATACACCATCGTTTCCGTCTCCAGCACCGTCGCCGGCAGCCCATTCATTCCACGCACTCACCACTCTCTGAGTAAAAAAGAACTTACCTCTGACATCTCCTCGGTACCTACTTCCAAGCACCTTAAAACTGTGCCCCCTCGTGCGAGCCATTTAAGCCCTGGGAAAAAGCCTCTGACTATCCACACGGTCGATACCTCTCATTATCTTATACAGCTTTAATTTAATGTATTTATTTTTCTTTCTATATTATAATTTATTGAATTGTACTGCTGCCACTAAGTTGACAAATTTCTCAAGACATGCCGGTGATAATAAACTTGATTGTGATTCTGGGAACCATCTTCCTTATAGTACTCCCTTATCGCAGAACCTGCCAATTGTGCAGGTCCTCTCAATTGTGACACTTCGACATTTCAACATCACTGAAATTCTGATTTTGAGCAGTGCCTTAGTCGAAACCTACCGGAACTTTTTTCTGTACTGGTCTAATAAGAACTGTGTAAAATCGGAGATGCTCATTTTCAGTAACAATCTGGCCCCATTTCGGAATCTGACAGCAAAGATCAGAAATCTGAATTTTCCTTCATTCAAGTAACGTGAAAAGGAAGAAACATGCCTTTATTTAATTCAATGTAGCTCTTTGTTTGTAAGGTTATTCGCCGAGCCTGGAGGTTAGGTCGCATCGTTTCGTCACTACCCAAGATGACATCATCAATGCGCAATAGAGTTTTGTTTCTGCTGAGTGTTCGCGTTTATATGGGCACCCGAGGAGCCAACGATCACAATAACCAATAGCCAGGGATATGGGCTGGGGAAGGTCACTCAGCTATGCGGCTGGCCAGGATCCTACGGAGACAACGAGTCGAACCAATATAAACGCGAGGAGTCGACAGAAACAACACTCAGTTGAGCACTGATGATGACACAGCCAACGTTTGCGATCTAAATTCCAGGCTCGGCGAATAACCCTACAAACAAGCAGCCAACCCAAGCTACCTATCTTTTATCTCATTTCAAATGTAGTTCATCTCATTCTACAACCCCACGTTCTCGTAGAGAATTTGAGTTAGAGAACACAGATCGAGCTTTTCGGCCCAGCTCGATTATATCGACAAAGGTGCCTACAATAGTGTGTTCCTGTGGAAGACACCTATCGCTCTGAGCCATCCTTATCCCTGCCCACGAGTTCTGTTAAGCATGACCAAACGATGTAACTAGAAAAAGAACGTGATGATGAACACGTGCAAAAATTGTAAGTGCTCCGAAGAAAGTTGGCTTTAATGCACGATTATGGTGATCGGAATGCCAAACCGTTGTGCTTTGCACGCGTGGGTCTCAATCCCATCCTCGTTCATGAGCTGTTTGGTTGGAGAGCAATTTGGTTAAGCCTTCAGTGATATAACTTCTGAGCCTCCATTTTTAGTCATCTGGAAGCAAGACGGTATGGTTTGTAATTAATGAAAAACAACACCCAGAATTAGATTTTGTCACCAATTTTAGCGCAGTGGGAACCTCATGAAAGTTGAGACATTTTGTGAGATCGACCGGGTTCGTCCTTCTGCTCCTTCTTGTTTTGTCTCTTCACAGAGGTGATCACCGAATGGATGGAGACTGCGATAGCCTCTGGGGAGGCAGCAGAGTGCACACTCAATGAAGAACGCAAAGTTGAAATCATCTTTCAGAGCGGACTTAAGCTGCGAGTAAACAAAATCCATGACGTCACCGATTTTGACCGCAGACAGACCAATCCTGGAATCATCTTGTGCATGAGATAGAGCGGACAGCAGAAGACAGAAGAGCAAGCAGAAGAGCAACAAATGCTGTCAAATAGGTTGGGAGCTATTATACAAAACGCTTTTTGAGGAACGTTCGGTGCTATCTCACGACTGTTGTGACTGAGAACGATTGGTACTTAACTTCTGCTGGTCAGTTTAGAAGATGACTCCCCCCCCCCCCCGCCCCCGCTCTTCGATTCTCTTTATATCTCACGTTATATTTCGGCTGAAGTTTTTCACATTCGGTGACATATATTTTATATGTATTTTACATTATAGGAATAGTAGGGGCTAAATCTCAAGTGTAATTAGACCGTTAAAAAGGTCGAAGTAGATAATAGTGGTTGGCTCGATTAGGAAGAGCCGCCACTGGGTGTTAGTAAGGTAACAGAGACACATTTGGGAAAGATAAGGTAAATTAAGATAAGGGTTGAGTCACAGGACGGGTGTATCCCTAAGTGAAAACTTCTCCACGATGTTTACAGCGAAGAAGAACATCATACGTGTAGTTAGAGAAGAATTCACGCACACCTTCTAACTGGAAAGGAGGAGGCGTGAAATAGCCACGGGAATAATGTGGACATGTCCCTAGAGTCAGTTTCAGTCGTCTATGCCTTCGTGCAAGTGTCACCGCAGCCTTCAGTTACTGATCAGCATGAACGCATGGGAGGGTCCGGAAGTATGAAAATCTTTCATTGAACATCTATCAAAAAGCGGTGACCTGATCTTTGTCCTCATGTTCCTTCCTCCTGTAGTCTCGAAACAATCGTTTCAGTTTCCATCAACTGCATGTCATTATACATGCACCTTCACTTTCTTGCTTAATCCTCATTTTAGCATTATGCTCAATTCTTTCTCCAAGGTTATTTATTTGGAATGGACCGTGTAGCCAAATGGTAAAGGCGTCTGACTTCAGTGACGTTTTATGTCAATTGTCTAGTCATCCGTCTCTATCATCCTGCTTCCTCTCCAAAACTGGATTGGAACTTGAGTGGAGAGAGCTTCGATGAAGCAAACAGATATTCCTCAGCAAATCAGTAAAATCTTTAGGCAGCCAATTCATCCTCAGTCTGTATTTTCCCTCAAGACTTTGTATCTAATTGTGTTTACTTTGTCGTGTAAATTCCATGTAGTTTATGCTAATTTAAGTTTCTAGAATTTGTCTCTGTTCGGTTTACAATGTATTCCAAATAAGATATATTCGAAATGAGAAGAAATTTTAAATGGAAGGGCACTACTGTGGCTGACAAGTGAAGTCAGAGCCAAAGTAAAAGCAAAAGAGAGGCATACAAGGAAGCCAGAGCTAGTGGGAAGACAGAGGATTGGGGAGCTTGTAAAAACCTGCAGAAGGAAACGAAGAAGGTCATTAGGAAGGAAAAGATGAATTATGAAAGGAAACTGGTGACTAATATCAAAAGATATTAAAAGCTTTTTAAGTATATAAAGGGTAAAAGAGAGATGAGGGTAGATATAGGACCAATAGAAAATGACATTGGAGATATTGTAATGAGAGACGCTGAGATGGCAGAGGAACTGAATACGTATTTTGAATCAGTCTTCACAGTGGAAGACATCTGCAGTATACCGGACATTCACGAGTGTCAGGGAAGTATGTGAAGTGAAAATTACGACAGAGAAGGTGCCCAGGAAGCTTAATGGTCTGAGGGTAGATAAATCTCCTGGACCTGATGGAATGTATCCTCGGGTTCTGAAGGAAATATCTGGAGAGATTGCGGAGACATTTTGGATTAGGGGAGAAAAATGAAAATGGAGAAAGGTATACTGATTGGTGTGTCAGAAACAACCAATTGATCACCAATACTTGGTATAAAAACCATCCACGTAGATTGTGTACTTGGATTAACCCTGGAGATAGAACAAGGAATCAAATAGATTTCATTACCGTTAATAAACACTTTAGAAATAATATCACAAATTGTAAAGCCTACCCAGGAGCAGACTGTGGTTCAGATCACCATCCAGTAATAGCTACCATCAAAACAAAATTAATGAAAATAAAACGTGGAAAAAAGAGGAAGAAGTATATGTTGGGGGAACGTAAAAATGATAGCAGACTTAAGCAACAATTCAAAACAGCTGTAGAAGAACACCTATTTGGCACAGATTTAGATATGCTCTCCAGCAATCAGCAGAAGAGATAATCTCAGTACAAGAAATCCAACACACCAACAAGAGGTGGATAACGCTAGAAATTATAGATCAGATGGAACAAAGAAGGTGAGTGAAGAATAGTGAAATGCAATATAGAGAGCTAGACAGACAGACCAGTCAATTGTGCAATATTGTAAAGGAAGAATGGCTGAATCAAAAATGTAATGTTAAGAAAACCTCCTAATCAGGTTGCATAAGATCAGCAGACGGATCCATGCTAACAGATCCAGATAAAGTATGTGAGAGGTGGATTCAGTATGTAGAGCAGCTTTTTGAAGATAAGAGGGGAACCCCCAGATAACAAGATGACACAAGCCCTAGAAGATCTGGGCATATTCTTTTTGAACTGTTTAATGGCATATACAAGTCTGGTGTATTGCCTGACAATCTATTGAAATCAGTATGTATAACTCTGCCAAAAATTTCCAGAACTATTGACTGCGATAATTAAAGAACAATCAGTCTTATGAGTCACATAATAAAGATTTTGTTGAGAATTGTTCTGAGTCGAATTAAAAACAAGTTAAGGCCAGAAACTTTTAAACAGCAATATGAGTTTATTGAGGACAGAGGAACTAGGAACACAGTTTTCATTCTATGAATGCTTTCAGAAAGGGCAATTGAATATCAAAATGATGTTTTTTTATCTTTCAAATCTCTTACTATCTTTCCGTTCAGTTAGTCCTGACGAAAGGTCTCGGCCCGAAACGTCGACAGTGCTTCTCGTTATAGATGCTGCCTGGCCTGCTGTGTTCCACCAGCATTTTGTGTGTGTTGTTAGATTTTCTAGCATCTGCAGATTTCCTCGTGTTTGCTCTTTTTATGTTTTATTGATTTCACTAAAGCATTCGACAAAGTGCAACATGAAAAATTATTTCAAATTGTCGCTAAACTAAACATTGACGGAAGGGACCAACAACTGCTTCAAAACATATTGGAATCAAATGGTGGTTGTAAAAATTGACGATAATATAAGCAGTTGGACTAAAATTCAAAGAGGAGTTAGACAGGGATGCGTTTCCTCACCGAAATTATTTAATATCTATAGTGAAACGATTCTTAGTGAAATAGAAGACCGAGAGGGAATACAAATTGGAGGTGTTAACATCAACAATATAAGATATGCAGACGATACCACCCTAATAGCAAGTGCTGCAAATCTACAAATCCTCCTAGGCAAAGTAGTATAAACAAGTGCAGATTTTGGTCTAACCGTCAACTATAAAAAAATCCAAATGTATGTTAAGATCAAAACAACAGGATACTCCCAACTGCCAATTGTACATCGATATCCAAGAGATTGAACAAAAGACCAGCTTTAATTACCTTGGTAGCTTTATATCACAAGATGCTAGAAGTAAAGAAGAAATAAAAAGAAGAATTGCCATTGCCAAAACCAACTTTCAAAAAATGAAACCCATTTTTACCAACAGACACATTTCTATGACAACAAGACTTAGGCTACTAAAATGTTACATCTGGTCAATCTTGCTGTATGCTTCTGAGACATGGACTATAACACCAGAACTCCAAAGAAAGCTAGAAGCAACAGAAACATGGTTTCTTAGAATAATGCTGAAAATATCATATAGAGATAGGGTAACTAATGAGACAGTATTCCAACTTGCCCATACATAAAGATCTTTAATGAGAACATTAAATGAGAGGAATCTTAATTTCCTGGGCCACGTCATCAGAAAGAGAGAAATAGAATGCTTTACATTACAAGGCCGTATGCCTGGGAAACGTGGAAGAGGAAGGCAAAGAAGAAGTTATATGGACACTGTGAAAGAACTAACAATTCTAAATGACGCTGCGAGGGATCGTTTGATGTGGAGAGCGATGATCGCCCAAGTGTGTAACGCGTAAGGCGCATAAAGAAGAAGACAAGCAGGGTAGAGAAAAGAGATGTAGTCGATGTGGTGTACTTGGATTTTCGGAAGGCCTTTGACAAGGTGCCACACATGAGGCTGCTTCACAAGATAACAGCCCATAGAATTACAGGGGAGTTACTAGCATGGGGGGAGAATAGGCTGATCGGCAGAAAACAGAGAGTGGGAATAAAGGGATCCTATTCTGGCTGGCTGCTGGTTACCAATGGAGTTCCACAGGGTTGGGTGTTGGTACCGCTGCTTTTAATGATGTATGTCAATGATTTGGACTATGGGATTAATGAATTTGTGGCTAAATTTGCCGATGATACAAAGGTAGGTGGAGGAGCGGGTAGTGTTGAGGAATCAGAGATCCTGCAGAGATCTGGATAGTTTAGGGGAATGGGCAAAGAAGTGGCAAACGAAATACAATGTTGTAAAGTGTATGGTCATGCACTTTAGTGAAAAAAAAATAAAGGAGCACACTATTGTTTAGATGGGGAGAGAAATCAAAATGCAGAGGCGCAAACGGACTTAGGAGTCCTTGTGCAGGATACGCTAAAGGTTAGCCTCCAGGTTGAGTCGGTGGTGAAGAAGGTAAATGTAATGTTGGCATTCATTTCTAGTGGTATAGAATACAAGAGCAGGATGTGATGTTGAGGCTCTATCAGGCACTCGTCAGACTGTGTGCAATTTTAGGCTCCTTATTTCTTGAAGGATATACTGACATTGGAGAGAATTCAGAGAAGATTCACGAGAATTATTCCAGGAATGAAAGGGTTACCGTATGAGGTACGTCTGGCAGCTCTTGGGCTGTATTCCCTGGAGTTCAGGAGAATGAAGGGGGGGGGGGGGTCTCATAGAAACATTTCGAATGCTGAAAGGCCTGAACAGATTATATATGACAAAGTTATTTCCTATGGTAGGTGAGTCTAGGGCAAGAGGGCACGACTTCAGGTTTGAAGGACATCCATTTAGAACAAAGATGCGAAGAAATTACTTTAATCAGGGGATGGTAAAGCTCTGGAATTTGTTGCCATGAGCGGCTGTGGAGGCCATGCCATTGGGTGTATTTAAGGTGGGGATAGATAGGTTCTTGATTAGCCAGGACATCAAGGGGTATGGGAAAGGGCAGAAGGACTGGAAGAATTGGATCAGCCCACGATTCTGCGGAGCAGACTTGATGGGCCGAATAGCCTACTTCTGCTCCTATATCTTATGGTCTTAATGTCATTTGGTACTGTTGCAAAAGTAAAATCTTCGTGTCATTTATACCCTGGATATGTTCGCATACATCAATAAACCTGAAATTAGACGTAAAAAGTTTATGTCATATGATTCCTAAATCCTTGAGCAAAAAGGTGAATTCTGGTTACTATCCAGAATTAGACTGGGGATCTTTCGCATTTAAAGTGAACGTGATAACCACTAATCCACAGAAATCGAGCCAACGGCTAAATATTTCACGCAATTAGCAATAATACTAAGTGAGTTTCTTCGCATTAAATACAATCTCTTCCAAGCCAAGCATTAAATCGAAAATCTTGCCCATCATCCCTCTTCGCTTTCATTCGAGTAATGAACTCTGCTGTTTATAGCGAAAGGAACTACGCTATTGGCACCTCTCTGGCTTTCCTGACTCGCCTCCTGCTGGCCATCCGACCGTCACGGTTATCACTGAGATTTCTCTCCATAAGTCAGCTCGACGCTAGTTTCAGACAAGTCTCTAAACATCTCCACTTCTCTGCCAAGATGTTAGTAGAAGGAAACGGCTGAAACATATGGCAGAAATATTTATAGACGCCGTCATTAGTGAAAGCAAGTGTTACGATTGAGTTTTTGGGACTTCCTTGAAAGAAATAGACTGATCCATCACGGAAAGAGCCCCAACGAACCCGCGCTGACTATTAAGCACACAACAGCACTCACCTTTCATTAAATCACTTCTGCTCATCATATTCCAATCTGTTCCATCGGAACTCAACAAGACCAAGGCATCAGCGGACATCTAAATCAAAATCAGAATCAGAATTCGAATCGCTTTGTTTCCAGTATGCGAAACATGCCAGAATTGATTGTGGTTCGGTGTGAAACATAAAATCCTAACTCTCATCGATAACATAGCAGAGATCAACCAACAATTTATCAGACTATAATGCAAACAGCTATGAGCAGTCAGCAATTAGGGCAAACGCCAATAAGGAAACTTACGTAAACGTGAACAGTTGAACAGACTAAACAATTATCAACAGAACTGAAAGAGCAGGAAAGGCATTTACAGGATGTTGTGCAGGGGCAGTTAGGGATTACAGCTGAGCAGATTTTGTTGAGAAGTTGGATAGCTACAGGAAAGAAGCTTCGGAAGAGTCGTTTAAACCTGGTGGTACTTGCGGCGTCTTCCTGATGACAACTTGTTAAATAGGTGACTGTTAGGGAGAGTGGAGCTAGCATTAATTTTTCCAGCTCTTTTCTTTGCTCTGGCGATGAACAGGTATTTCAATGTCAGTAGCTGACAGCCGATGATCTTCGCTGAGTGAACCGCACGCTGTGACCTGGACTTGCAGAGGGAGGAGGTGGCAGGAAACCAAACGGTGTTAGAGGTCGTTACAATACTTTCAATGATGACCGAATGAAACATCATCAAGATACGCTCTAAAATATTAAATTTTCCAAAGCCGGCGGAGCAAAGTACAATCTCTGCTGGGCTTTCCCAGTGATGAGCGTAACGTCCGTGCCCCTCTTCAGTGTATTTGTAATGGCAGACCCCAGAATTTTGATTGTTAATCACAGACACAACCTGATCATTAATATCTGAGGGTTGGGGGTTGGTGAGAGGGGGAACAGGTAGGGTTTTAAGTTTTGCCGGCGGGTCTATCCTCATTTCTGCTGTCCTGATCGTACTAAGCACGCCATGCTGCAAGACGGCCAACCTCTCTTTGATAGCAGGCCACAGCACTATTAGAGATGAGGACAGCTACAGTCGTGTCATCTGTGAACTTTAGGATTTGAATGGATTTGTCTGTGGAGGAATATTAATTTTTATGAAGTAAGAACAGCAGGGCGAAAGAACACAGCGTTGGGAAGAGCCAGAGCTTATAGAAATTGGATCAGACAAGCAAGAGCACAGCCTTACATACTGCTTCCTTCCTATAAGTAGGCTTGTAATTAACTGACAGATTCTGTAAGGTTCAGATCGCTGGGTTAGCTTGCTGTGGAACAACTCCGGAATAACATTGTAAACGGCAGAGCCAAAATCTACAAGATCATGGGGAGAGTCTAAATATTGAAGAATGTAATGAAGGTAGAAATAAACTGCAACCTCTGCTGAGCGATTTTTCTACAGGCAGACAGTAGCAGGCCAAGACGAGGGTCAGGAACATACTTAAGGTAGGACAACATCAGACGATCAAAGATCTTCATGATTACTGAAGTTAGAGAGTCTGGCATATAATCATTAAATCCAGTGATCTGTCGTTCTTGAAAGATTGTAGCAGCTTTAAAGCAGCCCGGAATCCTTCATAATTACAGGTAGATGTTAAATATCTCGGAGAAGATAGATGCTAGCTGATCCACACAGCGTTTTAGAGTACCAGGTGAGATAGCATTAGGGTTTGCGGGTCTCCTAATGGCAGGTTTTTCAAATAGTTTGCGAACGGTTCTTCCTTGGGATGGAGGCGGGGGGGGGGGGTATGGTATGCTGAAGAAGGTAACTGGGGCTGGGGTGGTCATTGCCCCAGAAGGGGTAGTGGTCTTAACGCACACAATACACAACTATTAAGTTGCACACAAAATGCTGCAGGAACTCAGCAGGCCAGACAGCATCTATGGAAACGAGTACAGTGGACGTTTCGGGCCGAGACATATGATGTTTGGTGTTTGCTGGCCACTGGACAAAGCAGATGAATGAGTTCCTCCACCATTTGTGTGCGTTGCTTGGATTCCAGCATCTGCAGATTTACACTTGTTTGTGACACAATTCTTAAGGAATGCTGTGGGACTCCAAACTGGGAACAGATTGGTAGGCAAATCATGGAAGGTGAAACAGCAACAGGGTTATCTTAGAGGGAGTGTAAAGTTCCGTCAGCTTCAAAGGCACGGAATGTAACACGAAGATTCAGGAGAGATGTAATCGTGGAGACGACGGATGCTGGGACGTGCATCAACAACCGGAATGCAGGAAGAGCGGGGCTTGCAGCAGCTGGGATGGACCTGGACAGACGACGTTTCTGGTCAAGGACCTTCATTTTGACTTTTTGCGCCAGCTTGTAGATAGTTTTGGAGGAATAAGGGCAGTACAAGTGCTTATATTGTGAAATAATGCCTAGCCAACTGGTTGAAGGGTCAGTGGGGAGAATTCTGAAAATGGAGAGCAAAATTCTCCGAGTTACAAGGCAGTTATAAAGACAAATAAGTGTGGTCCACGAATTCAGGTCCTCCACCGAGTGAAGGATAACTTCACTGTTGACAGAAGATTGAGAACGACTATTTTGAATGCATCTCGATCGGACAAATGGTAGGTATTATAAAACAGAAACAGTGAGAGTTCTGTGACAACTTAGTCCTGTAAGACTAGTATGTAAGAAAGTCTTGGAAGCTAGAATATGGAATGACTATTTGAGCATATATCCGGTACGGGGGATGGAAGACATGTGAGGCCTTTTGGCATATTAAATGTGTGCAGGAGGAGGCACGAATCAGTAAAATGGGACAGCAAAGTGGTGGGAGGAAATACCTCTGGCAAACAAGATGAAAGGAAAATCCCAGGACAGTTTCTTTGTATATTCTAGCAGCGAGGAAACCAGTAAAAAAGCAGAGACCGAATGGGAAATCATTGTGTGTCTACGAATAATTTAACCATATAACAATTACAGCATGGTAATAGGCCATCTCGGCTCTTCTCGTCCGAACGCTTACTCTCACCTAGTCCCACTGACCCGCACTCAGCCCATAACCCTCCATTCCTTTCCTGTCCATATACCTATCCAATTTTGCTTTAAATGACAATACCGAACCGACCTCTAACACTTCTACTGGAAGCTCGTTCCACACAGCTACCACTCTCTGGGTAAAGAAATTCCCCTCATGTTACCCTTAAACTTTTGCCCCCTAAGTCTCAACTTATGACCTCTTGTTTGAATCTCCCCTACTCTCAATGGAAAAAGTCTATCCATGTCAACTCTATCCCCCTCATAATCTTAAATACCTCTATCAAGTCCCCGCTCAACCTTCTACACTCCAAAGAATGAAGACCTAACTTGTTCAACCTTTCTCTGTAACTTAGGTGCTGAAACCCAGGTAACATTCTAGTAAATCTTCTTTGTACTATTACGTACCCTTGTCACGTGACTGGGGTTAAAGCTATTCTGGACTTGAGGTAATGGTCTTGTGATGGTGGAGTGACGTCATTTCCCGCCAGTAGAGTTCATGTGACAGGTTTTTTTTACAGGTTATAAAAGGAGGACAGCTCCCTGTGAGGAGGGGCAGTTCGTGGCTGGATTTGCCATGTTGACTTCATGCCACTGCGTGCTTTAATGTTATGACGCAGTTTAGTTGGAAGATGAAGTTTTACTTAATGCCTAAAGTTTAAAAGGTCATTGCCAACAGTTTCTTTATAACACTACTAGTTGAGAATCAGTGGAGAGTGAAGATCGGAGTTCGGGAGATAAAAGATCGAGGAGAATCGATTTCGACGGTGAAACAGGTTTGACCTTGTTTGATCCTTATTCGGCAGGAATTCGTTGACTGTTCTCGTGTTAATCCCTGTGAAATAGCAGAAAGGATTGGGAACAGTTCTGTAAAGGAAAGGTCAGTGCCTTTAAGCCGTTTCATTTGTCCATCTTCGTAAAATTCTTCGTGGGAAAAGTTCGATTTGGGAACCGAAGCAACACGATGTGAAAGAGAATTTAAATCGTCTTAAAAAGTCGCTCCCTTAAATGGACTGTGAGCATTTTGAACTTTTGCAAAATTACTTTGAAGAACTGTTTTGGCAACATCGCTTTAAGAGCTGCCGCACAGCAGCTGATTTCCGGTTACGTTAGTGATTCGTTTACTTTTGGGGGGTTTGTTTTCAGTGTTTAATAAACGTGTTATTTGTTATAAAAACCCTTGCCTAACTCATATATTTATTGTTGCTTGAATCCGTAACAGTACTCTCTCTATTTTGTTGATATCTTTCCTATAATTTGTTGACCAGAACTGTGCACAATACTCCAAATTCGGCATTACCAATGCCTTGTACAATCTTAACATTACATCCCAACACCTATACTCAATGGTCCAGGCAGCATCGATAGGGAGAAGCGCTGTCGACGTTTCTGGCCGAGACCCTTCGTCCTATACTCAATGCTCTGATTTACAAAGGCCAACATACCAAAAGCTTTCTTCACCACCCTATCCACATGAGATTCAACCTTCAGGGAACTATGCACCATTATTCCTAGATCACGCTGTTCTACTGCATTCTTCAATGCCCTACCATTTACCTTGTATGTCCTATTTTGATTATTCCTACCAAAATGTAGCACCTCACACTTCTCAGCATTAAACTCCATCTGCCATCGCTCAGCCCACTCTTCTAACTGGCCTAAATCTCTCTGCAAGCTTTGAAAACCTACTTCATTATCCACAACGCCACCTATCTTAGTATCATCTGCATACTTACTAATCCAATTTACCACCCCATCATCCAGATCATTAATGTATATGACAAACAACATTGGTCCCAGTACAGATCCCTGAGGCACACCATTAGTCACCGGCCTCCAACTTGACGAACAGTTATCCACCTCTACTCTCTGGCATCTCCCATCCAGCCATTGTTGAATCCATTTTACTACTTCAATATTAATACCTAACGATTGAACCTTCCTAACTAACCTTCCGTGCGGAACCTTGTTAAAGGCCTTACGAAGTCCACATAGACAACATCCACTGCTTTACCCTCGTCAACTTTCCTCGTAACGCCTTCAAAAAATTCAATAAGATTTGTCAAACATGACCTTCCACGCACAAATCCATGTTGACTGTTCCTAATTAGACCCTGTCTATCCTGATAATTATATGTACCATCTCTAAGAATACTTTCCATTAATTTACCCACCACTGATGTCAAACTGACAGGTCTATAATTGCCAGGTTTACTCTTGGAACCCTTTTTAAACAATGGAACCGCATGAGCAATACGCCAATCCTCCGGCACCATCCCCGTTTCTAATGACATTTGAAATATTTCTGTCAGAGCCCCTGATATTTCTACACTAACCTCCCTCAAGGTCCTAGGGAATATCCTGTCAGGATCCGGAGATTTATTCACTTTTATATTCCTTAAAAGCGCCAGTACTTTCTCCTCTTTAATCGTCATAGTTTCCATAACTTCTCTACTAGTTTCCCTTACTTTACACTATTCAATATCCTTCTCCTTAGTGAATACCGAAGAAAAGAAATTGTTCAAAATCTCCCCCATCTCTTTTGGCTCCACACATAGCTGTCCAATCTGATTCTCTAAGGGACCAATTTTATCCCTCACTATCCCTTTGCTATTAATATAACTGTAGAAACCCTTCGGATTTATTTTCACCTTACTTGCCAAAGCAACCTCGTATCTTCTTCTAGCTTTTCTAATTTCCTTCTTAAGATTCTTCTTACATGCTTATTCCTCGAGCACCTCATTTACTCCATGCTGCCTATATTTATTGTATATATCTCTCTTTTTCCTAACCAAGTTTCCAATATCCCTTGAAAACCATGGCTCTCTCAAACTTTTAACTTTTCCTTTCAACCTAACCTAACAGGAACATAAAGATTCTGTACCCTCAAAATTTCACCTTTAAATGACCGCCATTTCTCTATTACATCCTTCCCGTAAAACAAACTGTCCTAATCCGCTCCTTCTAAATCCTTTTGCATCGCCTCAAAGTTAGCCTTTTTCCAATCAAAAATCTCAACCGCGGGTCCAGTCCTATCCTTCTCCATAATTATATTGAAAATAATTTCGTCATTTCATAAAAAAATAATTTTAATATTTGTTCAGTGAGCAAATGAACATTGTTGTAGAAGGTTCCAGGAATGGGAGCAAATATCCCAGAGAAGGTTGATTTAATAAAAGAGAATATATTTGCTACCTCAGCGACCATGGAGGTAATGGTGTAATCATAGTCGGACGAGATGTGTCCCATGCTGCCTTGCGAGGCAAACAGATTAATGGGGACATAAAGTGTGTCAGTTCACTCTGCCTTTTTGCTTGTACTTTAGATTCCTAAAATGTGTATTTTTGGCTCCCCTTTTCGTCACTGTGGCTGCCCGCCTTTTCTGTCCTTAGGTCTCTCACTAGTCTCAGGGAGACCCTGCATCTCTCTGTTAGTTTGCCTGCCTGTCTTTCACTATCCACCCCCCTCTCTCTCTCTCTCTCTCTCTCTCTCTCTCTCTCCCTCTCTCTTTCTTTCTGCCTTGTCTTTCCCACCTCATCCTCCCTTTGCCTTCTTGCCGGTGTCCGCTGTGTTCCAGACTCCGTGAGTCTGCGATTGTCCCTATGTTTAGTTTTAATCTCCTTCTGCGCCTTACTCTGTATTTCTATCTGCTTTAACCCGTCTGCCCGCTGATATTACTTGCTGAGATGCCCCCTTCTCCCTGCTAATTTATTTCTCAACCGATGCTCCAGGTGATTTACCCTCTCCGAATACACCTGAGAGCTCAGGGACACTCCACCCGATCAAATTCCTTCTCCCAGAGAAAGGGCATTCTCAGCGACCGCTGCAACAATTCCTTTCAACAATGCGACAAACGTGGCGGAGGTAGTGAGTGAGAGAATGAAACCAAACCTTCAGGCTAGTAAAGCAAACTTGATTTGACTCGATCCCAGAATTTAACTTTATCTCCGAATCTTCGCTGATTCGGCACTAAGTGGCACCCTCTGGAGTTGGGTTTTCGTCCGGACTGGAAGTTACGAAATTTCACCTTCGCTGCCCCTCCCTTTCCTGCTGACAGGTGCAATGTGGGCATTAGGCGCTTAGTGAGATGTCTGGAGCGACCTGTCTCAGTGTTGCTACTAGTTATAGTGGAGCGGACAATAAGGGTAGACGTAACTTTCAGTTCTCCGAGGATTATCTCAAGTAGCGTAAAATTGAGTACGTTTCGAAAACCAATGTCATGTCAGTAATTAACCCAAGAGCCAGGATTCAACACACTGAGATCAGTTGCTTCAGAGTCCGCTTGTTGTTCACTTTGGGTTAGCTGACTGTAAACGAAGGGAAGTAGTTTATTTTTTTTATTTGCTTGGAGATACACAGTACACTATACTCTTCCCGTCAATCGAGTCGCGCCGCCCTGCAACCTCCACTTGACCCTAGCCTAATCACAGGGCAGTTTTACAATGAGCAATTAACCTACGGACCGGTATGTTTATGCACTGTGGGAGGAAACTTCGTATTTTCCCAAATGCCAATGTGAAGGCAGGTTAATCGATGAATTGTCGCAATCAAAAGTTTTTTTCAGACCTGTAAAGGCTTAGTGTGATACCGAGGAAGCAGCGAGCAAGGTATCAGAAATCGAACGCTGTCCTTTTTTTCTTAGGTGCCAACTGCACCACAGACACCTTGATGTAGATATGGTTAGTTAATCTCTGGAACTGTTTGCCACGCATAGCAGTCGAGGGTCAGATCATCATGGAAACTTAAAGCCGAGAGAGATACGTATTTGAAACATCAAGGTGAGGGGAATGAAGTGAAACTTAAACAGGCACACTGCTGGAAGTGTCCTGTGGGGACTTATTCTGAAGCAGTGTTGAGATCGACCATAAAGAGCGAACCGTGATGGTAATGTGAATGGAATGGAGTGATGCGAATGGAGTGTTTAGTAAATGAAACGAAAATAGCACTGCAGAGTATTCATTCCAGGATATGATACAATGATTGACAACATTAGACGATACAGAACAAGTAACGCTTCATCATTATAGCTGCCGGACATCGCGAACGCTCCGTGGTTTAGCTGGTTAAAGCGTCTGTCTGGTGAAAACGAAATACTGGTTCAACTCATAGCGGAGCGTTTAATTTATGGAATGAATTGCGCAAGACGAAGACGGTTTTCATCCAAGTGCCACCATTCACGGCACCTGCAATCAATTTAAAAAAAAATCCCACATAAAGGAGAAGAAATTATAAAGCAGTCAACAACATCTGGAGGCGGAGCTGAGTAATGATGGCGCTAAACGCAGACACTATTGCTTGCATATTCGGAAACAGCTCTATTTCCATCTTTAATATCTTTTATTTTTCCTTTTCGGAGTTCTTTTGAAGACCCTGACCTGGAGTTACAAGCCCACGTCGGTTCCTTGCGGGAATGGGACCCGCTCTCGGGGTCTCATAACTCGGCCGTTGTTGTTCGGCACGCCAAGTGCTCGGCCTAAGAGTCCGTCTCGGATTTGGAAGCCTAGGATCTCGGGGGTCTGGAGTCAGGCGGATCGAAGGTCCGTATCATGTCCGGAGTCCCGTGTGTCGTCAGGGGAGTCGAAATATCTACGTCTGTGTGCCAGGACACTCCAGATCTTTGAGATCTTCGGGCACAGAGCTCGAAAAAAACGACGTAACGGACTTCTAACATTGTAAACCAGCGAGTTGTTTGTTACATTCCTCCGCTTGTTGGGAAAACATTAAACGAATGGAAGAAGTTAAGTAAATTGAAGGCAATCGCCAACATGATATATCTGCTCATAAACGGCCGTGTAGTTTGATAAGATGACGGATTAGAATCAGAATCGTCATCAGGTATAGCATGTCCTGAAACTTGCTGTTTTGTGGCAGCAGTATATTGGAATATAGTCAGCATGTTTGCGGGTGCTCAGACAGGTGGGCAGAGGGGGTGGGGTGACCCTGCTGGTGAGGAATGAAATTCGGTCCCTTGCGAGGGGTGACATAGAATCAGGAGATGTAGAGTCATTATGGATAGGAGTGAGAAATTATAAGGGCAAAAAGACCCTAATGGGAGTTATCTACAGCCCCCAAAACAGTAGCCTGGATATAGGGTGCAAGTTGAATCAAGAGTTAAAATTGGCATGTAGCAAAGATAATGCTACGGTTGTTATGGGGGATTTCAACATGCAGGTAGACTGGGAAAATCAGGTTGGTATTGGACCACAAGAAAGGGAGTTTGTGGAGTGCCTCCGAGACGGATTCTTAGAGCAGCTTGTACTGGAGCCTACCAGGGAGAAGGCAATTCTGGATCTAGTGTGTAATGAACCGGATTTGATAAGGGAGCTCGAAGTAAAGGCGCCATTAGGAGATAGTGAGCATAATATGATAACTTTTAATCTACAATCTGAGAGGGAGAAGGGAAAATCGGAAGTGTCAGTATTACAGTTGAACAAGGGGACTATAGAGCCATGAGGGAGGACTGGCCAAAGTTGACTGGAAAGATACCCTAGCAAGGATGATAGTGGAACAATGGCAGGTATTTCTGGGAATAATACAGAAGGTACAGGATCAGCTCATTCCAAAGAGGAAGAAAGATTCTAAGGGGAGTAAGGGGCGACCGCGCCTGACAAGGGAAGTCAAGGAAAGCATAAAAGTAAAAGAGAAGAAGTATAACATAGCAAAGATGAGCGGAAAGCCAGAGGTTTAGGAGACTTTAAAGAGTAACAAAAGATAACTAAAAAGATAACATTACGGGGAGAAAAAATGAGGTACGAGAGTAAGCTGGTCAAGAAGATAAAGGAAGATAGTAAAAGCTTCTTTAGATATGTGAAGAAGAAAAAATTAGTTAAGACCAAAGTTGGGCAGAAGACAGAAACGGGTGAATTTATTAAGGGGAACAAGGAAATGGCAGATGAGTTGAACAGGTACTTTGGATCTGTCTTCACTAAGGAAGACACAAACGATCTCCCAGATGTAATAGTGGCCAGAGGACCTAGCGTAATGGAGGAACTGCAGGAAATTCACACTAGGCAGAAAATGGTGTTGGGTAGACTGATGAGACTGAAGGCTGATAAATCCCCAGGGACTGATGGTCTGTATCCCAGGGTAGTTGAGGAGGTGGCTCTAGAAATCGTGGACGTATTGGTAATCATTTTCCAATGTTCTATAGATTCAGGATCAGTTCCTGTGGATTAGAGGGAAGTTAATGCTATCCTACTTTTTAAGAAAGGTTTGAGAGAGAAAACAGGGAATTATAGACCTGTTAGCCTGACACCAGTGGTGGGGAAGATGCTGGAGACAATTATACAAGATTAAATAACGGCATATTTGGATAGCAGTAACAGGATTGGTCCGAGTCAGCATGGATTTACGAAGGGGAAATCATGCTTTACTAATCTTCTGGAATTTTTTGAGGATGTAACTATGAAAATGGATAAGGGAGAGCCAGTGGATGTAGTACTTGGACTTTCAGAAAGCCTTTGATAAGGTCCCACATAGAAGATTAGTGGGCAAAATTAGAGCACGTGGTATTGGGGGTAGGGTACGGACATGGATGGAAAATTGGTTAGCAGACAGGAAACAAAGAGTAGGAATTAACGGGTCCTTTTCAGAATGGCAAGCAGTGACTAGTGGGGTACCGCAAGGCTCAGTGCTGGAACCGCAGCGATTTACAATATACATTAATGTTTTAGATGGAGGGATTAAAAGTAACATTAGCAAACTTGCAGATGACACAAAACCGGGTGGCAGCGTGAAATATGAGGAGGATGTTCTGAGAATGCAGGGTGACTTGGACAGGTTGGCTGAGTGGGCAGATGCAGTTTAATTTGGATAAATGTGAGGTTATCCATTTTGGTGGCAAGAACAAGAAGGCAGATTACTATCTGAATGGTGTCGAGTTAGGAAAAGGGGAAGTACAACGAGTTCTTGTTCATCAGTCACTGAAAGTAAGCATGCAGGTACAACAGGCAGTGATGAAAGCTAATGACATGTTGGCGTTCATAACAAGGGGAGTTGAGTATAGAAGCAAAGAGGTCCTTCTGCAGTTGTACAGAGCCCTGGTGAGACCACACCTGGAGTATTGTGCGCAGCTTTGGTCCCCAAATTTGAGGAAGGACATTCTTGCTATTGAGGGAGTGCAGCGTAGGTTCACAAGGTTAATTCCCGGGATAGCGGGACTGTCATATGTTGAAAGATCGGAGCGACTGGGCTTGTATACACTGGAATTTAGAAGGATGAGAGGGGATCTGATTTAAACATATAAGATTATTAAGGGATTGGACATGCTAGAGGCAGGAAGCATGTTCCCGCTGATGGGCGAGTCCAGAACCAAAGGCCACAGTTTAAGAATAAGGGGTAGGCCATTTAGAACGGAGTTAAGGAAAAACCTTTTCACCCAGAGAGTTGTGGATCTGTGAAATGCTTTGCCTCAGAAGGCAGTGGAGGCCAATTCTCTGGATACTTTCAATAAAAGGTTAGATAGAGCTCTTAAAGATAGCGGAGTCAAGGGATATGGGGAGAAAACAGGAACAGGGTACTGATTGTGGATGGCGGTGCAGGCTCGAAGGGCCGAATGGGCTACTCCTGCACCTATTGTCTATTGACTGTCTACTACCCCCATATTCCTGCCAAACTTGGAAGCTATCAGGACTGTTTTTTTTTGTTAAAAATTCACCTCCCTGTCTCTGAAATAATAAGGCTCAGTACCACCATCATTTTCTGGAAGATTTTCACGGACTATTACGGTTTTAGAGATTTTCGTATCCGTGCTAAGTGATCAAGTTGATTATTTAAAGTCTTGAACTGATTTTCCAGTTTGTCCACCATCAGCTACTGGAATTGTGACCTTACTTATTGCAGGAAAAACACCGACTCTGGTGGGACTCGAACCCACAACCTTTGAATTACTTTATCGCCCATGAATTAGAAGTCCAACACGCTATCCATTGCGCTACAGAGCCTGCTGTCAACTCTTTTGGGGCATACAGAGAAAATTATTCCACATGAAATTGCAATCTGTCAACTGCAAGCATTCACTCTCTCTCAAATCGTTTTTAAAACATAAAACAACGACATAACCAGTCAATCAGTTCCCATTTTATCGCAGGAGTGGATTTCCAAAAAACATTTAGAAGGACAGATGAATTGACGGATGGGTTAGATGAACTGCTAATTCTTTGTGCTCGTCGTGAGTTGTTGGTTTGATCATAAGTTCATAAGAGAAAGGAGCAGAATTAGGCCATTCGGTCCATCGAGTCTGCTTTTCTATTTCATTATAATTTATCCATTTCCTTCTTAACCCCATTCTCCTGACTTCACCCCATAATCTTTCAGGCCCTGACTAATCAAAAACCTATCAACCTCTGCCTTATACGAACCCAGTGGCATGACCTCTACAGCCGCCTTTGGCAACAAATTCCAGATATTTACCATCATCTGGCTAAAGACATTCCTCCTCATTTCTGTTCTTAATGGACGTCCCTCTATTTCGAGACTGTGACCTCTCGTCTAGACTCCACCAACAAAAATCCTCTTCACATCCAGTCCATCTATGCCTTTCAACGTTCGATAGGTTTCAATGAGATCCGCCTCTCCCTTCCTTCCCCTATTCTTCTAAATTCTAGCGGCTACAGGCCCAGGGCCTTCAATCGCTGCTCATATGATAACCCTTGCATTCTTGGAATCATTCTCGTGAATCTCCCATGAACTTTCTAATGACAGCACATACCTTTTTAAATAAGGAGCCCAATAGTGGTCACAATACTCCAAGTGAGGTCTCACCAGTGCCAGATACAGCCCCAGCAATACATCATTGTTTTTAGTCTTGAAATGAATGCTAATATTGCATTCGCCTTCCGCACCACCTATACAACCTGCAAGTTAACCTTTAGGGAATCCAACAAATCCAACAAATCAAAAATACGTGTTGAAAATCCCTTTGCAACACGGATTTTTGATTTTCTCCCCGTTTAGAAAATAGTCTAAGCAACACACATAAAATGCTGCAGGAACTCCGCAGGCCAGGCAGCATCTATGGAAAAGAGTACCGGAGACTTTTTGTGCCGAGACCCTTCATCAGGACTGAGGTAAAAAGCTGAGGAGTCAGGCTAAGAAGGTCTGGTGGGGGTGGGGGCTGAGTGGAGGAAGAAACACACGGTGATAGGTGATAGGAGGGAGAGGAATGAAGTAAAGAGCTGGGAAGCTGATTGGTGAAAGAGATACAGGGCTGGAGAAGGGTGAATCTGATAGGAGAGGGCAGAAGGCCATGGAAGAAAGAAAAGGGGGAGGAGCACCCGAGGGAGGTGATGGGCAGGTAAGGAGGTAAGGTGAGAGAGGAAAATGGGAATGGGGATTGGTGAAGGAGAGATGGGGGCATTATCGGAAGTTCGAGAAATCGATGTTCATGTCATCAGACCGAAGGCTACCAAGTCGGAATATAAGGTTTTGCTCTGAGTGTGGCCTCATTACAACAGTAGAGGAGGCCTAAGACTGATATGTTGGAATGGGAAGTGGAATTAACTTTTCCTGGCGGATGAAACGTAAATGGTGGCGAACAGGTCTCCCAATCTACGTCGGGTCTCACCGATATACAGTAGGCCACACCGGGAACAGCGTATACAGTAGATAATCCCAAAAGAGTCACAGGTGAAGTGTCACCTCACTCGGGAAGGACTGTTTGGGGCTCTGAAAAATAGTGAGGGAGGAGTTGCTGGGGCAGGTGTAGCACTTGCTCCGTTTGCAAGGATAAGTGCAGGAGAGAGATCATAGGGAGGGACAAATGGACCAGGGAATCGTTCAGGGAGCGAGCCCTGCCGAAAGCAGAAAGTGGAGGTGGAGGTGGGAGAGTGAGAGATATGATAAATAATGTGATCCCGTTGGAGATAGCGGAAGTTGCGGATAATTATGTGCCGGAATTCTGAGGCTGGTGGGTGGTAGGTGAGGACAAGAGGAACCCTATCCCTGGTAGGTGGCGGGAGGATGGGCTGAGGGTAGATGTGCGCGAAATGCAAGAGATGCAGTTGATGGAAAAAGGAAAGCCCCTTTCTTTGAAGAAGAAGGATATCTACTTAGTCCTGGAAGGAAAAACCTGAGAGCAGATGCGGCGGAGTTGGAGGAATTGAGAGAAGGTGATGGCATTTTTACAAGTAACAGAGTGGGAAGAGGTACAGTCTAGGTAGCTGTGAGGGTCAGTGGGTTTATAATAGACATCAGTAAGTAAGCTGTCCCCAGAGATTGACGTGTAGTGACCAAGAAACGGGAGGGAGGAGTCGTAAATGGACCAGGAAAAGTTGGACCAGGGTGGAAGTTGGAAACAAATAGTAGATATCGTAGTATAATATAATAGTAGATAATCTCTCTCCAGAAATAGAATCAGAGAGATCGAGAAAGAGGAAGGAGGTATTAGAGATGGCCCAATTGAATTTAAGGGAAGAGTGGAAGCTGGAAGCAAAGTTGGTAAAATTGACGAGCTCAGCAAGTGTGCATGAAGCAGCGCCAATGCAGTGGTCAGCGTAGCGGAGGAAGAGTTGGGGAGTGTAACCATGGAAGGCTTCGAATCTAGGCTGTTCTGCATAGTCAACGAAGAAGCAGGCATAGCTGGGGCCTATGCAAGTGTCCATGAGTACTCCTTGAGCTTGGAGAAACTGAGAGAAGACGAAGGAGATATTGTTCATGGTGAGGACTAGTTCTGCCAGACGGAGGAAGGTGGTGGTGGAAGGGGATTGGTTCATTCTTTTGTCAAGAAAGAAGCGAAGAGATTTTCGGCCTTATTGATGGGGTATAATAAAAGTGTATAGGGACTAGACATCCATGGCACTTGGGGCCTGGGAATTGCTGAGGACATCGAGGACATGGGTTGCGACATGAACGTGGGTGGGATAGGACTAAACCAGGAAGGATAGAATGAAATCGAGGTATGAGGACAGGATTCAGTAGAGCAGGAGTAAGCAGAGACACTAGGTATACCCGGTTAGTCAGGTTTGTGGATCTTGGGCAGGAGGTAGAAGTGAGGTCTGGCGTAATGGAACTATGTAGTAGTTTCTCAAGAGTGGATAGGTTCTGTGAGTCATCTATATCTTTAGAGTACTTTTTCTTTGGGGTGTATCTATCCTGCACCTTCTAAATTGCTCCCAGGCACTCAAGCTATTGCTGCTCTGTCGACTCAAACATCTTTCCAACCACTGAGGTCAGGCTAACCGGCCTATATTATCCTTTCTTCTGCCTCTCCCCCTACCCTTCTTAAAGAATGGAGTGACATTTACAATTTTCTACACCCCAGGAAGCATGCCAGAATCTATTGATTCTTGGAAGATCATTACTAATGCCCCCATAATATCTCCAGCACCTCTTTCAGGAACCTGGAGCGTAGTCCATCATCCGGGTGACTACTTTCAGACCTTCAGTTTCCCAACCAACATCACCCTAGTAACTTATGCTTAACCTTCTTGAACTTCTGACATGCTACTAGTTTTTTCCACAGTGAAGATTAATGAAGTATACTTATTTAGTTCGTCCGCCATTTCTTTGAGCCCTATTTCTATCTCTCTCACGTCATTTTGTCCAATATCTACCCTTTTTAACTCTTTATATATCTAAAAAACTGTTGGTATCGTCTTTGATATTATTGCACAGCGTACCTCATATTTCATATTTCCCTCCTTATGGCTTTTGGTTGCCATTCGTTGGTTTTTAAAAGCTTCCGAATCCTCTAACATCCCACTGCTTTTTGCGATATTTTATGCCTTCTCTTTTGTTTTTATATGGTTTTGGACTTCCCTTGTGAGTCCCAGTTGCGTCAGGCTGCTTTTAGTATAATTCTTCTTCTTCTTCTTTGGGATGTATCTGTCCTGTGGTTTCAGAATTGTTCTGAGAAACGAAACTCCATCCATTGCTGTTCTGTCGTGATCCCCGCTCGTGTTCCCTTCCAATCAACTTTAGCCAGCTATTCTTTCATGTCTCCATAATTCCCTTTATTCCACTTCTCCCTCTTGAAATGCAGGGTGAGTTCTATCACATTATGATCACTGCTTCTTAGGTTGTACTTTACCTTAAGCTCTTTAATTAAATACGTTTCATGCACTACACCCAATCGAGAATAGCCTTTTCCCTACTAGGCTCAACCACAAGCTGTTCTGAAAACTCATCTCGTGGGCTTTCGACAAATTGTGTCACTTGGAATCCGGCTCCAACCTGACTTTTCCAATCTACTTGCATATTGAGATCGCTTATGACAACCACGTTATTGCTCTTTCTATCTGCTGTTGTAATTTGTAGCGCATATCCTGGCCACCTTTCAGAGGCCGGTATATAACTCCTATCAGTGTATTTTTTTCTTTTACCCACAAGGATTATACACTTTCAGCTCTTGTGTCATCTGTTTCTGAGGATTTGATTTCATTTATTAGCAGTAGAGTTCTCCCCATGACCTCCGCTGACCTGCCTATCCTTTTGATAGAAGATATCTCTTCGGCTGTTAGGCCCCCACCCCAACTACAATCTTCTTTCAACCCCGACTCAATGATGCCCCACAACGTCATATCTGCCAATCTCTAACTGCGCGACAAGATCATCTCCCTCATTTCAAATACTGCATACATTCAAATGTAATATTTTCAGACCATTATTTGTCATTCTTTTCGAATCTGTCTTCATATTATACTGCAAATCATCCCACTGTCTGCGATTTTTTGCCATATCATCTGCCAGCCCTCCTTGACAGTTTTATTGCACACTGCCTATATACCAACGCTCCATTCTCAGCCCAGTCATTCTGGTTCCCATTCCCTTGCAAAATCCTTCCCAAACAGCTCTAGCAACATAACCGGTAGGGTATTGTCCTCCTTGGTTTCAATGTAATCCCTTCCTTTTTTACGGTCTTATCTTCCCCAGAAGAGATCCAAATGATCCAGAAATCTGAAGCCCTGCCCCTTGCAGCAGATCATCTGCCACGCGTGACAGCAAACCAGAGATTCCTCTTTTCAGTTTTCCTCGTAGTTCGCGAAATTCGATCTTCAGGATTCCTCCATTTTCCTACCCTTGCCAGTTGTGCCAATATGTACTAAGTCTCCTGGCTTTTCATCTTCCGCTTTTGAATTCCGAGGACCCGATACGAGACGGAACCTTAGAACAAACATATCCAGGTTTTGTCTTCCACAGTATCTCGTGTCAACTTATCTAACGATCGAATCCCCTACCACAACGGCAGTACTCTTCACTCATTCACAGCGTGACCCTGCCGGGGCTGTCCCATTGACGTTGGCGTGAGCACACGGCCGCATCCTGTAAGTTGACGGCAGATTTTGGGAATCGTTTCAAATTATGCAAAATGAAATTCACACCAGAAAACACACCACATCTCTGCTTATGATCTGACAGAGCTCCATTGTTTTATTTTCTGATGAAACTTCAGTTGAGGTATCCGCATGGAGGTCCTTTCCCGAATGGTTCACTTCAATCGATCTCCCGATGTAAGAATGAACAGTGAAAAATGTGAAAGGACGGAAAACTTCCCGAAGCGTAGTAGAGCGGTTGATTCCCTCTGAGTTACCCCAGACTATCGGAAGCAGAAATTGCCCAGGCTATTTTATAGAGGTCTATTTCCATTTTCCCAGAACGAACCTCTTGTTGAATGTTTACTCTTGATCGATCTTTCATCTCTGCATGGCTTCAGTAAGCAGTAATACTGTACTGAAAATGCTGCCGATGTTCAGCGGGCCAGGCGGCGGCGTTCATCGGCTTTCTGCAAGAACTACGTAACGGCGGAGGTAACGCAAGATGTTCTGAAAACGTGGCGCCTTCCTTCCACAGATGCTACCCGAGCTACTGAATGTTTGCACAATTTTCTGTTTTTATTTCAGATTTCAGCGTCTGCAGATTTTTCAGTAAAGAGGTGAGATTGTTTTTGGACACAACGTAAAACATGAAAATTTAATTGCCGAACCTGGGCAAAGAGGAGTAATGACACCAAAGGCAGAGTGATATGTTTTGTACCTTGTCAGCTAAGACGTCGTCCCACAAGAGTAAGAAACCTTCTACAACGATTAAATCTTCAGGCCAGAATGGGACAGTATAAAATTTAATTTGCTGTGGATGTCTGAATATAGTTGAGATGCATTCTGTATTGAGTAGGAGTTTATAGCTAAACAGAGAGGACTGTTGTGCATTTAATTTTTCAGTAATAATTGTGTAATATTGTAAATATATTGTTTGATTCAGCATTCCCTCATGTTGACATAACGCAATGCGTTCGGAATTGGCACAGGTGATCACGTGGCCAGTCTTTGCCTGGGAGCCACACTCTCTTCATTGACCTTTTCCACCCACATGTAAAAGTCACACAGTTTTATGTCACATTTTAATACTGTCATGTACCCCGTGACCGGGTTACCAAACCAGCAGAAATGGAATAATACGTTGGAGTCTGATGGTACTGTAACTAAGAGTGTTTACTAGTAAACTAAGTAATACAGTACAATAAAATGCAAATATACATATAAAACAGGTTAGCAATGATAAATACAGAAGTGTGGAAATAGGAATCAAAACCAAGCTCTATCGAAGTCTAGGGGTAAATGCATAGTCTTAGGATGGTGCAGAGTTCAGTTCAGTTTAGTTTAATTCGAGGTAGTTGCTGTTTTACCGTTGGGGGGGGGGGGTAGAGAGAGAGAGAAAGAGAGAGGTGAGCAGTTGCAGCAGGCAAACCTTCCGTTATCTTCTCGTCCTGTTGTGGTCACCGACTGTGACCCCTCCGTTCCCGGCCAGACCGTTCTTCAGTGGTGAGCCCGTCATCCAGGCGAGGGTGGACACACACACACACAAACCCCCACCGGTCTGCCTTCACACACTGTGAGCCTCTGATCGATTCCCCCGAATCGATCCTCCAAGCCCCCACCTTCCGTGGGTGCACAGTACTCTTTCAGCGTCCCGTGGCGTGTCCCCCTGTGTCTGAGCAGACGTGCTTTTATCTCCCCTGACGGGGTACCAGCCATCCATCAACTGTCCATTACCTGGTCCCGCCTTGTTGTCTCAGCAGGCACCTAGCACTGCTTTTCTGTGTCAGCAGGGATTCACACAAGCAGGCAAAAGCGTCCTTGGTGCAAAAGTAAACAATTATCGCAGAAGACATGATACTAAATCATTCTCTCTCTCTATCATTATCAGCATCTGCAGCAGGAGGCCTCCGACCCCCTCTTGTTCTCTCTCTCTTTCGTTAGCAGCATAGTTCACGGGGGGGGGGGGTCAACTCTGGTTTGCTCATCACACATCACAATACTCACCGAAAATTAACCCTCTGCCTCCTTAGTACTTTCGTCAGTGACACACAAAGTGCTGGAGGAACTTAGCAAGTCAGTGAGCCTCCATGCAGCGTAATAAACCGTCAACGTTTCGGGCACATTTCGGGCCAAGACGCTTCATCAGTACCTACTGGGAACTCAGGATTGCAGGGTAGCGGAACTTCAGCTGCCGTCCTGCTTTGGCGGAAACAAACTGTTTCCTATTCCACGCTGAGAATATACGAGGAGAGTGTAGCTGCTGTGATCCGTTCTCTCAAGCTCTAAAGCTCGGAACGAGAGGTGCGGTCGTGAACATGTTCGGCATATCCTGTTCAGGATGTCGCGTCTCGGCCGACACGTTGGCTTATTCCTCACTCCAGCTGCAGCAGTTTGTGTGCACACTGTGACAGAAGTTCACAATCTGAAGCGGGAGAAATGGGTTGAAACATTTCTCCATTTTCCGCTTTTTCTCACAACCGACATACAGACGGAAGTGGCATCTTTCCGCTTACTCTTCAACGTCCAGCAAGTGTCCATGTTTTCAAACACCAGCGGATTCTGTAGGTAGTGATAACGTTTACATCGCACGGGAGCTGCTGTTTCGGCAGGAGAGTGCGTATTCTGCCGGTTCTTATTCACGTTGACAGCAGTTGTCCAAATGCCTTCCTGCACTTTACAAGCACTTGATCAATCTTCTATGCTTACCTCAGGTTGGACGAAGTTCAGTGTCGCGCACAGTTACACCCCCTCCCCACCCTGAGTCTCTCGTACCGACTACTTCCAACCCTCCCGCTCCACGTGGGTCTGTATCCTTCTGTTTCTTTCTCCCCATTTCCTCAGCAGGAGCCGTTATTGATATTTTGTTTCTTTGACTTCTATTTCGCACATACAAGAAGGAACTCACAGGACTACTCGGAGATTATTAAGTACCTGTATATGGTGCAGTTGCATCTTCTGGGTTGTCAGCGGGAGGAAATTTCAGTTGTGGCGGGGTTGTGAAGATTGTTATCAGCAGAAACAGGCCTTTGTGTTCAGGGTTTTATTAGTACCTGAAATTAGATTTAAGATGATTTACCACTAGACACACTCTAGCGGTGGGTGTTGTGCAGAAGACTCTTCGGATCAGCAGCTGTGGAACATAGTAATCAACGGTGCAGTTTCTGTAGTGTAGTGGTTATCACGTTCGCCTAACACGCGAAAGGTCCCTGGTTCGAAACCAGGCAGAAACATTCTAAGACTTTTTTTTGTTGAAATCAGATCAAAGAATTGGAAAGTGACACAACCACAACACTCCTCACCCACAGAACGCTGGAGGAATATACAGTAGTATGGAGAGGAATAAGCAGTTAGCATTTCGGCCGAGACCTTGCATTAGTAGCAGAAAAGAAGGGACGATAAGCCAGAATACGAAGAAGGGGAAAAAGGAAGGGGAAAGTAATTGGTGAAGCCACGTGAGGCGGAAAGTAGGTAGGTGCGGCAGTGTGGGTTAGAATTGTGAAGAAGTTTAAATCTTCGATGAGAGCTGCGTGATACTCTCTCTCACTACTACTCCTTTGAAATCTGCTTCACTCGAGTTCTTCAAAGTCTTAACGTTCTTCAAGTTTTAACGGCTTAGTAACGCAATTTACTGCGATCGGTTCACCAACCTCCCTGCTTCTCACTTCAGCCCCACCTCCCCTACCCACGTATCGCCTCCCCCAACTGGCTTTACCGATCTTCAGAAGGCGAGTAATGCATTGGCGGTGATGTGAATGAAGTGTTTAGTAAACCAGGTGGTAATACTGTTACGTATTCAGGCAACAATAAGTATGAGTTCGGCAAGGGTTTCTTATAACAAACAACACGTTTATTAAACACAGAAAACAAACCCCCCCCAAAAGTAAACAAACACTACCGTAACTGGAAACAGCTGCTGAGCGGCAGCCCAAACAGTTCGTAAAGTGATATTCCAAAAACAGTTCTTTAAAGTGGTATTGCCAAAAGTTCGATATGCTCACAGTCCATTTAAAAGGAGAGACTTTATAAGACGATTTAGGTTCTCTTTCACGTCGCTTGCTTCGATCCCCGACGTCGAACTTCCCACGAAGAATTCACGAAACAGAACGGCTTAAAGGCACTGACCTTTCCTTCTCCACTACCTTCAATCCTTTCTAGTTAAACCTAGGGATTAACACGAAGATAGTCAACGAAATCCTTCCAAATAAGGATCAAACAAAGGTCGCCCCCGTTTCACCGTAGAAAGCGATTCTCCTCGATCTTTAACTTCCAACTTCGAATCTTCACTCTCCACTAATTTCGAACTAACAGGATCGTAAAGAACCTGCTGGCAATGACCTCTTAAACATTAGGCATTAAATAAAAACTTCATCTTTCAACTAAACTGCGTCATCACTTAAAACACGCAGTGGCATGAAGTCAACCTGGCAAATCCAGCCACGAAAATGCCCCTCCTCACAGGGTGGGGTCTACCTTTTATAACCTGTAAAAAAAACCCGTCACATGATCTCTACTGGTGGGAAAATGACGTCATTCCACCATCACAAGACCAGTACAGCTTCAACCCCAGTTACGTGACAAGGGCACAACTGTCATGTGTCACGAGTACGTAACAATACCACTGAGGAGAATCCGTCTCTGGATATGGTCATGCAATGTTTGGAAGTAGAAAGAGCAGCAAATCCGAGGAAATTAACAAATTCTGAAGGAATTCCCACGCAATGAGAGGATATATCTGTTGCATCTGAGCATTACAGCTCGGTTCGGCTCGTAGGTGGACTACGAGCGTGTGTCCAGTGAAAATGAGTTGCTGGGTTTAACTTCCAGGGGAGCGTTGAGTTTGTGGGGTGAATTGCACTTGGTGAAGTTGGTTTCATGCAAGCTCCGCTGTTGATCGCTTTCACGCCCTGACGCTACTGACGGAGAGCTGCCAATCTCTGATTCAGCAGCATCTAGTCGCTTTCCGCCTTTTCAATCAGCCCACCCGCACAAAGTGCTACGTTGTGTTCTACTGTATCAGGTTCGCCGAGTGAAATTTAATTCAAATTTCCACCTCCCGTGTTCTGTCCGCTCAGCATTTTGTTTAGCAAGAAACACAAAATGCTGGAGGATCTCAACAACACACGATTTTCTGCAGATGCTGGAAATGTTGGAGCAAATCAGCAAGTCAGTCAGCATCTGTGGAGGGGAATAAGCAATCAACCTTTCATGCATAGACGCTTAATTCGTGCTTTATTCACAGGGAGCTCTGGATTACAGTGCGGCTGTTTACATGTCACCGACTCGTCTTGCTGACGGACTGCTCTTTTTAAACTGCCTCCCATTCCGTGCAGCTGCTCTGATCCACGCTCTTATTGAACCGTAGTGGGTAAGTCTGACGAATCAGAGTGAAGGATTTCCGTCCTCTCAGCACGACAGCTGGGCTTTTTAAGAATCTGCCTGACCCGTGCCTGCCAGCCGCATTCTGCATTGACCACGACTGTCCACGCCCGGTTCTCACACTTTAATCTTCAGTAGATTCATAGAGCGGAAGTTAATTCTACCACCACCCCTTTCTATGTTCCGTGTAACTTATAGTTTTTAAAATTGTGTATTGAAACATACTGTTGCCACAAAGCAACAGATTTCATGACGCATGACAGTGATATGAAAACGGAATCTGATTCTGAACCAGTATAATTCCAGACGAGCACCCGCTGGGGCTGTCCGAAAGACATTGCCTTGAGCACACTTTCGCCTCCTGCACCTTGTCGGCAAAATGAGGGGATAGTTTCATAATCCGCAACACAAAATTCAGAACAGAACCCACAACACATCGATGCTAAAGATCTGTCTGTAACGAAGTTTTCCTGCTTTGTATACACCTTTATATCGAATAGACCGGACGACCAGAAAATAGTTTTTAACGGCCTCGTAACGCAATTTACTGACAAACTTAAACTAATTCATAACGCCGCTACTAGACTTTAATCTAAAACCAGATTCATTCCAGATTCGGACGGGAGTGATTCATTCCCTTCTGAGCTCGTCTGCATTGCAATTTTAGAATTGACTTCAATATTCTTTTACTTGATGTTTAACCTCTTAATGGTGTCAGATCGAGTACATCACGGAATTTTATTTCGTTTTATAACCTTGCTCGAGCTCTCAGCTCTCTTCGGCTGGTCTCTTAAATTTAAGCAATCTCCCTCAAAAGATAATTGGCAGGTCAACTGTTTTGCACTATGCTGGAATTTATCACCTAAATCTAGAAGAGATGCAGACTCAGTTGACACATAAAAACGTAAGGTCAAATCCTATCTATTTAACCTTGTTTTTAATAAACTTCTTTCCCTCCAGTGAAGCTTCAGTGAAGGTTTCGCTAATTGTTCGCTTCAATTGACATTAGTGAACAGTCGGGAAGAACGGAAATTTTCCCGAAGCTTAGAACAACCTTTGCTTTTCAATGCCACTGATCTGTCATTCCAGTCTCTTGAGCTCCAATTCAAAGGGAAGAGCCCGGCGAAGAAATTGTTGAGACCCTTTTCATAAAAGAGGTCCATTTTCATATACCTGCCCCCTTTGTCGAATATTTAATCCTCGTCGATCTTTAAAATTTGCGTTGTTCTGGTGACATTGCGAACTTTTAAAATGCTGCCAATATTCAGTGGGACTGGCAGCGACTTTACCGACTTTCTGAAGAAAGATAAATGCAAAGATGAAGGGAAGGCAGAATGTGCAGAAAACGTAGCTCCTTCGTTTCACAGATGCTGGCTAAGCTGGTGAATGTTTGCACAGTTTTCTGTGTTAATTTCAGGTTACAACGTCCGCAGGTTTTTTCCAATAAAAGGGTAATTTTGTTTCTCGACACAGGGTAAATATCAACAACTCAGTGCTGAACTTGGCAAAATAACTGCTCATTTGGCAGTTACTTGTGCGGAAGTTTCACTGAGTTCTGGAAAGAATTATTCAACGGAACTGTGATAATAAAATGGGGAACAAAGTTTGTGACCCCGACGTGATTTGAACACGCAACCTTCTGATCTGGAGTCAGACGCGCTACCATTGCGCCACGGGGCCCAACGATATAGTTTCTGTCATTAAAAGTACTTTGATGAACTCCTGCTGTGGTGGAGTTTTACCGGTCAGCGTAGGATTTCTTCTCCCTCGTCCCGGTGCTGCCGTCGAAGAGCTGTCAATCTCTTGAAATGTATAAGATGATGAAAGGCATTGATCATGAGGATAGTCAGAGGCTTTTTCCCAGGGCTGAAATGGCTAGCACGAGAGGGCACAGTTTTAAGGTGCTTGGAAGTAGGTACAGAGAAGATATCAGTGGTACGTTTTTTACGCAGAGAGTAGTGAGTGCGTGGAATGGGCTGCCGGCGACGGTGGTGGAGGCGGATATGATAGGGTTTTTGAAGGGACTCTTGGACAGGTACATGGAGCTCAGAAAAATAAAGGGCTATGGATAACCCTAGGTAATTTCTCAGGTGAGGACATCCAACATTTAACAAAGATAGAATAATTAAATTTAAATTAACATAAATTATAGAGAAGTTACACGGCATAGGTATTGCCTGACATCCTCCATAATTTTGTGTGCGTGTGTCACTAAATAAAGGACTGAGCGTGCAGACAGAGGGGGAAGAAGGTTGATATGAATTCCACACGGTGAATATAAACGAATATTAAAATGTAACAGGAAACTTTATAACTACTGTGTGTAGATGGACTAGGTCACTGAAGAGAAATCGGTTCCGAGACACGGTCCATTCAGAAACACAGAAGAAACATAGAAAACCTACAGCACAATACAGGCCCTTTGGCCCACATGTCCTCATATACCTCCATCCCCTACCGAGATGGTCTCGAAGCTCTTCGCTTTTTTTGGGATTAAGACCTAACCAATTCCCCTCAACCACCACTCTCCTCTGTCTAGCGGAATTAGTTCTTACACACAATAATTTCTCCTTTGGCTCCTCCCACTTCCTCCAAACCAAGGGTATAGCCATGGGCACCCGTATGGGTTCCAGTCATGCCTGCCTTTCTGTTGGCTTTATGGAACGGTCCATGTTCCAAGCCTATACGGGTATCCGTCCCCCTCTTTTCCTTCGCTACATCACGACTGCATTGGCGCTGACTCCTGCACGCATGCTGAGCTCGTCGACTTCATTAACTTTGCCTCCAACTTTCACCCTACCCTCAAACTTACCTGGTCTATTTCCGACACCTCCCTCCCCTTTCTTGATCTTTCTGCCCCCATCTCTGGAGACGGCCTATTTACTGATATCTACTATAAGCCTACAGACTCTCACAACTGCCTGGACTATTCCTCTTCCCACCCTGTCTCTTGCAAAAATGCTATCCTCTTCTCACAATTCCTCCGTCTCCGCCGCATCTGCTCTCAGGATGAGGCTTTTCATTCCAGGACGGAGGACATGTCTTACTTTTTTAAACAAAGGGGCTTCCCTTCGTCCACCATCAACACTGCTCTCAAACGCATCTCTCCCATGTCCCGCACATCTGCCCTCACCGGATCCACCGGCCACCCCACTTGGGATAGGGTTCCCCTTGTCCTTACCTACCACCCCACCAGCCTCCAGGTCCAACGTATAATTCTCCGTAACTTCCGCCACCTTCAACGGGATCCCACTGCCAAGCACATTTTTCCCTCCCCTCCTCTTTCTCCTTTTCGCAGGGATCACTCCCTACGCGACACCCTTGTCCAGTCGTCCCCCCATCCCTTCCCACCGATCTCCCTCCTGGCACTTATCTTTGTAAACGTAACAAGTGCTACACCTGCTCTTACACTTCCTCCCTCACCACCATTCAAGGTCCCAGACAGTCCTTCCAGGTGAGGTGGCACTTCACCTGTGAGTCGGCTGGTGTGGTATACTGCATCCGGTGCTCCCGGTGTGGCCTTTTATATATTGGTGAGACCCGATGCAGACTGGGAGACCATTTCGCTGAACACCTACGCTTGGACCGCCAGAAAATACAAGATCTCTCAGTGGCCACACATTTTAATTCCACGTCCCATTCCCATTCTGATATGTCTATCCATGGCCTCCTCTACTGTCAAAATGAATCCAAACTCAGGTTGGAGGAACAACACCTTATATACCGGCTGGGTAGCCTCCAACCTGATGGCATGAACATTGACTTCTCTAACTTCCGTTAATGCCCCTCCTCCCCTTCTTACCCCATCCCTGACATATTAGGTTGTTTGCCTGTTCTCCATCTCCCTCTGGTGCTCCCCCACTCTTTTCTTTCTCTCGAGGCCTCCCATCCCATGATCCTTTCCCTTCTCCAGCTCTGTATCACTTTCGCCAATCACCTTTCCAGCTTTTAGCTTCATCCCTCCCCCTCCAGTTTTCTCCTATCATTTCGCATTTCCCCCTCCCCCCTCACTACTTTCAAATCTCTTACTATCTTTCCTTTCGGTTAGTCCTGACGAAGGGTCTCGGCCCGAAACGTCGACAGTGCTTCTCGTTATAGATGCTGCCTAGCCTGCTGTGTTCCACCAGCATCTTGTGTGTGTTGTTGTTTGAATTTCCAGCATCTGCAGATTTCCTCGTGTTGACAGTCAGTATCTGCTCGCTTTTACATATAATAGACGATATTAGACGTGGAAAAGATTACCGCAGGGTTATACAGAAAGCCCGGCTGACTACGCAGCCGCCGGCAGGGATGATCTAACAAATTCACTACTGCCCAGAACCAGCATGATTTGTTGGCCTCACAGACACTGACTGATTGTAGAAAGTTTTGATGACGTTGTTGAATTGAATCATTTAGTCGCCAGGGGACATAGAGCCTTCCTGTCAAAATTACAACCCTGCCAGCCTACAGGAGCATATGTGGGGTATTGACTGAACAAGGAAACCCGCTGCTTGGGGCCGGAGCGTGATTCTGCCATTGTGCAGGTTCTCAGACCTGCTACCAAGAGACAGATTCCTTTTCTGGGAATAAATGAATTACTGCCGACATTGGGTACCCTGAAGACCGCATCTGTTACGCTCCACTACGTTTCGCAGTAACCCATGGTGTATCTGATACATTGCAATAGACTGAGAATTGCCCGATAACAGGTAGCCGTTCCAGCTGTATGTGAATGAAAGGGAGGGTTTCGCAGGTGCAGTATTAACCCAAGAACATTGAGCCTAACGAAGACCAGAGGAGAATTACTCCCTACACTAATTTCCGTATTGCCTCTAGTGGTTAGAAGAACGCCGAGATGTTTAAGGGCGGTGGCAGCGATAGTGGTAATGGTCAGAAAGGTTGCACCGTTAATCCTAGACCATCCCTGTATAGTACTGACACATCATGTTGTAATGTCCCTAGTCAATCCAGCTGCTTCGCAGCATGTTAATACCGCCCGCCGCACGGGATAGGAAGTTATGTTACGTAACCAGTCGAAGTTTACTTTTAAAAGAACTCCCGCAGTCAACCCAGCCACCCAGGTCCCTATGACGGAATCCTCAGAATCTCATAACTGTATTAAAGTCGTAGAAATTGCTACATCACCACGACCTATCCACTGTACCCCTTGACAGCCCAGAGTTAATCGTCTTCACTGACAGCTCCTCTTGCAAGCCTAACGATCACAGTATTGTCACAATATTGACAAGCTATGACTGCCTTTGAAACTTTGGAGGTACAAACCCTCCCGTAAGGGACTTCTGCCGCAAAACTCCTGTTTGCACTAGCACAAGGGACACACAGTAAGCGTCGATACAGACTCTAGGTATGCTTCCGGGGTGGTACATGATTTTGGATCACTTTGGCAACATTTGGGGTTTATTACATCTGCGGGTAGACACATTCAGCACACCTATTTCATAACAAATTGTACAAAGCAGTGCAGCTGCTCATTAAGTGCGAAGCTAACACTGTTGCCTCAGTCTCCAATACCAAGGGAAATGCTGCTGTGGACGCAGCTGCTAACGAAGCTGCTAATGCAGGAAAAACTGTGCTAGTACGCATGCTGGTGCAATGTCCTCCTGTAACCCCTACCCCAAACCTTTAAGATTTAATCTCTGCCCAAGACGGGACCCCGGAAAAGGAGATGGAAGGAAAAGAAGTTTTACGGACTCTGAGGGAGTGTGGATACTTCTAGATAATCATCTTGCGTGTCCCAGGAATCAATTATACATCAACAATGGTTTGGACCGAGACTAACAGTAATTGCGCGACAGGTTGTGCGAATCTGCGAGATTTGCCAAACAAACAATAGGGGAAAGTCACCTGCTGAATTCGACCATTTGCCACCCGTGTAGGCACCGTTTGTCAATTTACAGATAAACGTTGTGCACATGCCTGCCAGTGGGGGTTATAAATATGTTAGTGATAGTAGATATATTTTCCAAATGAGCGGAAGCGTTTCCCACTAGAAAAAACGATACTCAATCTGTGATTAAGACATCATTGAAGGAAATTATTCCCAGATTTCAGGTTCCATACAAATTTAACACATATTTTCCGGGTGTATTATTTAAGGAATTGGATTAGGCGTTAGGAAATTCTTGGGAACATCACCTTCCTTATCAGCCCTAATCCTCAGGACCAGTGGAAAGAACGAATGAAGTATACATTGGCCTAGGCATGTCAGGAATGCGGATTGAAATGGCCAGAGGCTCTTTCCATAGCATTATGCACTCTCAGAAATCAGGCGAGCCGAACAACTAAATTGACTTCCTTCGCGGTATTAATGGGAAGGCCAATGCCGGCGTGGACTCGGTCCCCTTTGACTAATGCACAAATGTCCATGGTCTGCACCGAAGATAAAACCATAGAAATTGTTAAAGCTCTAGGCGAAGCAAAAAGAACTAACCCAGGACAGGTAGCTGCTGTGTTATCCCAGGCGGGGGAAAACACATATCCCTTTAAATCTGGAGACTACGTTTCTGTAAAGACGCTCTTTCTCCTACACGGAAAGGGCCCTATTAAGTGATTCTGCTGACAACGACTGCTGTGAAAGTCCTTGGAAAGCCTGATTGGACAGACGGAACCAGGTGCAAGTTATGTTCTCCTGAAGAAGGGAAGAAGGAAAGCTGAATGATAAAGAAATACTTTTTGTTGTGTGGACTTTTGGGGTTTATTTTGATGTGGAATACCTATAGTACTTGCTTGGGCTTAGCCAGTGAATGGCTGCACTTATTTAGTTGGCTGTTGGGAGCATATATATAATTATATAATCATATAACAATCACAGCACGGAAACAGGCCATCTCGTCCCTCCTATTCCGTGCCGATCTCTTAATCTCACCTAGTCCCACCTACCCGCACTCAGCCCATAACCCTCCACTCCTTTCTTGTCCATATACCTATCCAATTTTATCTTAAATGACACAACTGAACTGGCCTCTACTACTTCTACAGGAAGTTCATTCCACACAGCTATCACTCACTGAGTAAATAAATACCCCCTCGTGTTTCCCTTAAACTTCTGCCCCCTAACTCTCAGATCATGTCCTCTCGGTTGAATCTCCCCTACACTCAATGGAAACAGCCTATTCACGTCAACTCTATCTATCCCTCTCAAAATTTTAAATACCTCGATCAAATCCCCCCTCAACCTTCTACGCTCCAATGAATAGAGACCTAACTTGTTCAACCTTTCTCTGTAACTTAGGTGCTGAAACCCAGGTAACATCCTAGTAAATCGTCTCTGCACTCTCTCTAATTTATTGATATCTTTCCTATAATTCGGTGACCAGAACTGTACACAATATTCCAAATTTGGCCTTACCAATGCCTTGTACAATTTTAACATTACATCCCAACTTCTGTACTCAATGCTTTGATTTAAAAAGGCCAGCGTTCCAAAAGCCTTCTTCACCACCCTATCTACATGAGACTCCACCTTCAGGGAACTATGCACTGTTATTCCTAGATCTCTCTGTTCCTTTGCATCCCTCAATGCCCTACCATTTACCCTGTATGTTCTATTTGGATTATTCCTGCCAAAATGTAGAACCTCACACTTCTCAGCATTAAACTCCATCTGCCAACGTTCAGCCCATTCTTCCAACCGGCATAAATCTCCCTGCAAGCTTTGAAAACCCACCTCATTATTCACAACACCTCTGACCTTAGTATCATCGGCATACTTACTAATCAAATTTACCACCCCATCATCCAGATCATTTATGTATATTACAAACAACATTCGGCCCAAAACAGATCCTTGAGGCACCCCGCTAGTCACCGGCCTCCATCCCGATAAACAATTATCCACCACTATTCTCTGGCATCTCCCATCTAGCCACTGTTGAATCCATTTTATTACTCCAGCATTAATACCTAACGACTGAACTCTCTTAACTAACCTTCCATGTGGAACTTTGTCAAAGGCTTTGCTGAAGTCCATATAGACTACATCCACTGCCTTACCCTCGACAACATTCCTCGTAACTTCTTCAAAAAATTCAATAAGGTTTGTCAAACATGACCTTCCACGCACAAATCCATGCTGGCTACTCCTAATCAGATCCTGTCTATCCAGATAATTATTAATACTCTCTCTAAGAATACTTTCCATTAATTTACCCACCACTGATGTCAAACTGACAGGTCTATAATTGTTAGACTTACTTCTAGAACCCTTTTTAAACAATGGAACCACATGAGCAATACGCCAATCCTCCAGCACAATCCTCGTTTCTAATGACATCTTAAAGATCTCCGTCAGAGCTCCTGCTATTTATACACAAACTTCCCTCAGGGTCCTGGGGAATATCCTGTCAGGACCCGGAGATTTATCCACTTTTAAATTTTTTTAAAAGCGCCAGTACTTCCACCTCTTTAATTGTCATAGGTTCCATAACTTCCTTACTTGTTTCCCACACCTTACACAATTCAATATCCTTCTCCTTAGTGAATACCGAAGAGAAGAAATCGTTCAAAATCTCTCCCATCTCCCTCAGCTCCACACATAGCTGACCACTCTGATTCTCTAAGGGGCCAATTTTATCGCTCACTATCCTCTTGCTTTTAATATAACTGTAGAAACCTTTCGGATTTACTTTCACCTTATTTGCCAAACCAACCTCGTATCTTCTTTTAGCTTTTTGAATCTCTTTTTTAAGATTCCTTTTACATTCTTTATATTCCTCGAGCAAGTCCTTTGCTCCATGCTGCCTATATCTATTGTAGACATCCCTCTTTTTCCGAACCAAATCTCTAATATCCCTTGAAAACCATGGTGCTTTCAAACCTTTAACCTTTCCTTTCAACCTAACAGGAACATAAAGATTCTGTACCCTCATAATTTCACCCTTAAATGACCTCCATTTCTATATTACATCCTTCCCATAAAACAACTTGACCCAATCCACTCTCTCTAAATCCCTTATTGCATATCCTAAATAATCCTAAATGCATATGGGAATTCCTATGCATAAAGCCAATTCCCTTCGATGAGAAGAAACACGAATACTTTGATAAATTAGCCAGCAATTTTAAAAGCTATTACTAGCAAGACTAAATGGTTACAGGAGGGAATAGATAATCAACAGAAGAAAAAGCTCCACGGATATCAGTCAGATCGGATTCTTTAACGGAAATGGCTTTGAGGGGTGGTTATATGCCCAACTATAATTTAACAAATCATAATGTGCATAGATTGCATGTAGCTACTCAAACGGTTGATAAGTGTTGGTGGCGGAAAACAGGACGGGTCAGTTAATGGGAAGGAGTAGGTGCAGAGAAAAGACTGGTTTATGGCGGGGAGCCCTTATCCGTTTGGGCCAATTTTGGTAATGATTATGGTTGCACCATATGCCTATACTTGAACACCTCGGCCTCTGGCTCCTCCTCTAAAATTATCCCCGCAAACTAAACTGAAACCATTCGATTCAGAATATGATGAAGAACCCTGTTTAAACATGAGGCTTTTAACTCCTGAGTATGGCATTCCCTATCCCGAGGAAATAGAGAGGAAGTGTTGTGAAGAGATGGACAAAGTGTTGCGGACAATGAAAAAAGGGGACTGTGGAAGAAAATTAAATTTTGTTGTCCAGCTTGACTAACTAAATATTGCCAAATATTTGGGTCATGAGGATGACAAGATAAGATGCAGACGCTGTCTTACTTGTGCTAGCTGACAATAGCTAACTGTACAATGTACTGCGCATGTTAATCAAAATGGCTTCTTTGTTTTGTTAAGAGTAGAAATGCTTCTTTGTTATGATAAGTGCTTTCTCTCGCAGTTGTTTAGCTTTAGACTTGCTGATATCGGGATTGTATTCATTTGTTAACCAATGGGGAAATATTATTTTGTCTTGTGGCTGGGAGCTAGGAGGTTTTCGCGGTCTTTTCAGAGAGTCGGGAAGAGGAAGCCGAGGAAGGTGGACGTGTGCGGCACTGCTCGGTCGACCACCAGGGTGGTCCCAGGTGCAAGGACGTGGAGGTCGGCGGAAAGTGGTTCGATCGATGGATGAGCTCCAACGATGTGCACTAAACTGACTGAACTCTGATAAGTTTTGGCGCCTTTTTATTTTATTTTCTTTTCCTTCATATATACTGTATTGTTAGCCACCTCTTAGTTCTAGTAAAATCTTTAAAGTATATTCTATAACGGTATCTGGTATGAGTTTGATATTGTGTGTGCGTCGCTGCATTACCTTGTTTTCCACAGCACCTGCGTGTACGGGAGGCGGGGTTGGAGAGTGGCTGGAGTTCTTCCCCTAGACAGATACCAGTCTGTTGGGCAGGTGTTACATAACAATAGATCATGCCAGTAATGAGATATTGCTAACCTTTATCTGAAACTGTCTGGCTAATAGAGGAACTGAATGTGGGACTTGCAGTTCTAATTTTGTGTACCGTGCGGAAATATTTGTGAATTGGCTGATAACTAACGAGTGTTTCTTGCATTCGCTGTCTACGTATGCTTAGCTGTTGATTATTGCCCAAAATTTACTGTGTAAAGTTAAGAAGTAACCTGACATTGGCGGGGTTGTAAGGCAACGGCTCTCCATGATCAGGTATTAAAGGGTTAACCGTATGCTGAGGTCTGTGTTGTTATTGTTCGATAACAGGTAAATACCCTTACACTAAATACGGTAAAACAAGGTAGATTCTTCCAGTCACTTAAACGACCCATTGCTGAAGGAACATTATATTGGTCACAATACACTTCCGCAAATGAGCTGGAGTGTGACAGGAGAGCTTGAATTTGTGCATGTTTCAGCAGCATCGATCGGTCACGTCAGATTTCGCGGTGGAGTCATCACATTCCATCTGGAGCAATCTCACAACTCTAAGCAAAATCTCAACATGGAAGTGGAACGAACAGCGAGGTCCTCTCTTCACCGAAAGCTTGAAACAAATCAGACATCTGATCGCAACAGACGCGTTGGGAACTGAATTTTAATTCTGTCTAGGAGTGCAATCGTCTGCACTGTAAACTTCAGTGTGGAAAGTAAGAGAGGAATAGACCATTTGTAGACAGTCCATCGCCTGGTAGATCCTCCGTGCGCTGAACGTGCGTTGTAGCGACAGCGGCACTGATCTGAAAACCCAAAAGTTCAGCCCTCCTTGTGGTATCAGAAGTTGCGCTAAGATTCTGCTCTGCCAGCCTTTGGGTGTGGCGGGTGTAGAAATCTGAATATTCGTTGGAACGGCTCATTTCGCATGGTGTTACAGGCCAGCTGGAAACTGGGAATATTAGATGGCCATGTAGTAACTTAATAAAAATGAAGTATAGTAGTAAAATGTTGAAGAAGCATTGCATTGGAATTATGATAGTTTACGCCGTTCAATTAGTGCACAACATTATTAATAAGTGGTAAATCAACGTGGGAATAACTTGTTTTATCCACTGATTATCGAGTTAGAGAAAGATTTTCATTTGTACTCAGTGTCTAAGTTACAATGAAAGGTTGAACAAGTTAGGTCTTTATTCTTTGGAGCGCAGAAGGTTGAGGGAGGACTTGATAGAGGTTATTTAAAGTTATGAGGGGGATAGATGAAGCTGACGTGGATAGCCTTTTTCCATTGAGAGTAGGGGAGATTCAATCAAGAGGACATGAGTTGAGAATAAGGGGCAAAAGTTTAGGGGTAACACGTGGGGGAATTCCTTTACTCAGAGAGTGGTAGCTGTGTGGAACGAGCTTCCAGTAGAAGTGGTAGAGGCAGGTTCGATATTGTCATTTAAAGTAAAATTGGATAGGTATATGGACAGGAAAGGAATGGAGGGTTATGGGCTGAGTGCAGGTCGGTGGAACTAGGTGAGAGTAAGCGTTCGGCACGGACTAGAAGGGCCGAGCTAGCCTTTTCCCGTGCTGTAATTGTTATATGGTTAAGGGTTTGAAAGGATGTAAAGAATAATTGATAATAGATCCCGTGATTTTAAAACAAGCCTGGCAGAAAAAGCAAATATCTCTGATGTTGCTATATTGACTACCACAAAAGGTATTTTACTCTGTCCCACAGTCATAGTTAATAGAAGTTCTTAATACATAGAAACTACACCCAATACTTCCTGCAACATTTGATGAAACTTTGGCGTACAATAGTCACCCTATGTAATAACAACCAAAAAAAGAACAAACACTGTTACCAAAATAAGCCGAGGCTTTTGCAAGGCACCTTTCGAAGTTTGCTGTCGTTCCATCTAGCTTTGAACACGGTCTATAATTTACAGAATCGGGGGAAAATTGGGTATCAAATCAGAAACCTAAAGTGTCAGGTTTGATCGTCTTCACTGCTCGTTGTGGAAAACACACTCACCCAGGTCAGTTCCACTTGCATGGAAAGCTAGCCCATGCCTTCCGAGCCGCTTCCAATGCTACAGTATCCTTCACCTTGCCTTAGGTCTTCTAGGCCTGAGTTGATGAAATAGTAGTACTATCCTTCACGGAAAGGCATCTAGAAAAGGTGGGCAGCCTACAAAACTTGTAAAATTGCAATAAATTGATTCTCCAATTCTTATCTCTAGTTTCGGGCAATAAATAGTGCAATTCATAAATCATTGAGGGGTAAGAACATAACGCCTGGGCTCTTCAGGAGTGAAGCTTTTCAACCTGAAAAGGATTCGGTTATCTCTTCATTTTTGATTTTCAGTGTGATAACCACTATTCAAACAGCACATATACAAGTCCCTCGTAATATTATCGCCTACATTTTGCATGACATCTTACCACACATCTATGGAAATACACAGTAGCTACAGGCTTACTTGTCTCAACTTTTATTAGTTCCTCAAAAAAAAGTAATATAAATTGTGACGTTTCCTTTACAACTGGTAGTCTTGGTTTGTTTTCCATAAACTTCTATAAACACATATAGGGTCATTCCCACTTTGATTACTCGCTCAGCTGTCTTGCAAGACAGCAAACCAGGCAAATGGCATGCATGCATTCATTGTTCGGAGCATGGAGAACAATGCCAGCAAGTCTGTGTCTTTATTGATGCTTTGCTGCACGCTTGAGTGCTCGGTGGAGGGCGCCGATGCTTTTCTGCCGGTGTGCGAGTGGGATTGTCTATTCTTTCTTCTTCAATCTTTTTATTATTATTATTAATATCAACAAAATAAAATTGATACATAGATAATGGGATTACAAACATACACATTTCAACAGAACATGAAAGAATACATAAGCGATGGTTACAGTATAAATGAGTATTCCCAAATCATGGACGATACAAGTAACAAGTAAACAAGGCAAACCTAGGTATATCATAATATATTTTAAAAAAACAGAAAAAAGGAAAAGAAAAAAATTATGCAAAAAAACTAATCTAATAATCTAATAACTAATAAGGAAAAAAAACCCAAAAAAGAAAAAAAAGAAAAAATGGAAAAAAGGGCTGTTTATAATATCTCACAAAAATACAAAATCATCAGTGTCGTCAACTCTGATTAGAAGCAAGCATTAGCGAAACTGCACAATGCTCTCAGTATACATGGAACGGCCCATCTCGACGCATTTCAAATTTTCCTTGGCGACTGAATTATTAGATACACCTGTAGCCATTCCAAACACACATAACTTGCAGAGAAAAACATCAGATAGATGCTGAATTAAAACAGAAAATTAAAGACATTGGAACATGAAGACGTTATACACACATTGTCCTGAATGTAATATTTACAACTCGTATCATCCCAAAGGCACGACACGAAAGCATAAACAATTACGGCTACGCAGTATTATCTATGTAAACCTTCAGGAATCCATAATACTAAGTATCAGTAGAATAGTATAGAAGTTCCTATCAATGGAAAAATAAGCGTGTTTGGCTATGTCCCACCTCAGATTTTACCAGCTTGAACTGAGAAAAATATATAATAAACTTAAATGAGAGGACAGATCATAAAAACGTAGAAGATTCCCCTATCAAAGAAAATGTTAACCAATGGAAGAACATGACCCTCCATGACTTGAGCACACTAGATGTCGACAATGAAACGTGAACGCCTGGTTCAGAGTTGGAGATCTCTTCCGAGAAAAAGAAGGATTCCTTGTGGCAATAAAGGACGAGATGGTTAACACAAAAAAAATCAAAAATACATAAAAATATCAGCAAATATCCATAATAACTACAGGATTAAAAACAAAAACAGTTTACTTAATTGATATAGCGTAAACACACATAACCTACAGAAATCATTGAGAGAAAAACACCAGAAATATGCTGAATTATAATATGAAATTGAAAGAATTTGGAACATGTACAAGGTATACATTGTCCCAATAGTAATATATACAACTACTGTCATCCCAAAGTCACTACACAATAGCATTAAACTATTTTGGCTGCACAATAGTATCTACAGTGTCTATATTAAGTATTCACTCCCTTGGAAGTTTTCTTGTTGTACTGTGTTGTAACATTGAATCACAGTGGATTTAATTTGGCTTCTTTGACACTAATAAACAGAAAAAAAACTCTTTCATGTCAAAGTTAAAGCAAAGTGATCTAAATTAATTACACATATAAAACACAAAATAATTGATTGCTTAGTAATTCACACCCTTCAAGTCAGTATTTAGTAGATAGACCTTTGACAGCAATTACAACCTTGTGCCTGTGTGGATAGGTCTCTTACAGCTTTTCACATCTGGACACTGCAATTTCTCCTCATTCTCCTTTACAAAACTGCTCAAGCTCTGGCAGACTGAATGAGTGAAAAACCCTTTTCAAGTCCAGCCACAAATTTGCAATTGGATTGAGGTCTGGGCTCTAATTTAAGATTAACTTCGTTGTTTTTAAGCCTTTATTGCGTAGCTTTAGTTTCAGACTTGGTTTTTAGACGTCTTAGACTTTTCCCAAGTCATAGTTCTCTAAGACTGCATTAGCTTTTCCTCCAGGATTTTGCCCTCTACCATTCGTTTTACCCTCTACCTTCACAAGACTTCGAGCGTGATGTGGCCACCAGCATTCACGGTAGAGATGTCGTATTTTTGATAATGTGCGATGTCTGGCTTACGCCAAACATAGCATTTAGTCTGATGGATAAAATGCTCAGTTATGCTTTCATCAGATCATAGAACCTTCCAGCTGACTTCAGAGTCTCCCACATGCCTTCAGGCAAATTGCAGCCTTGAATGCATGTGAGTTGTTTTTAATAGTGGCTTTCTCTTTGCCACATTCTCATAAAGTTGCTACCGGTGAAGTACCTGGACGACAGTTGTTGTATGCGCTGTCTCTCTGCTACTACGTTCGGCTATGGCCAGTGGGAGGAGTGAGAGTCCTAAAGCTCGTCAATAGTTCACAAACTTTAATGCTAACTGAATTGGAGCAAAAGGAAAACAATAAAGGCTCGACCAAACAGGGCCGTTAACTCAAACTCTCAAATGGGAAATGAAGCCAACACCGCGGCTGAAGGGCATAATTAACTATAAAACGAATAACGCTAGACTTCAGAGCCATTTGAATAGACAGCCCAATTTCTCAGGCAAGGCTGAATGCAAGCAGGCAGCGAAGCGTTACTGTGCTTTGCTCAAGTCTCGACAAGCGCTATGACGAAAAGAATGGAGTTAAATACTGTCACAATTAAATAATAATTAGCTGAGACTTGCACATTCACGTTCGCCATTTGTGAACCTGCTGTGCTGCCGAATCCGTGGTTGTAACAGCGCTCCCCTGCCTCGGCGGAGCCTCTGAAGCACCACAGATCTGTGCCCGCTGAAAGTCCCGGATGAACGACTTCTCCAAGATGTCTTTCGCCGTGATCCAAGTATTCCCAATGCCCAAGTAACTGGAATTTACCATGTACCCGCTGAGATGACAGGGGGCACCGCAGCATATAGACCAGCGAACCAAGAGGGAAGGAAGTGGAGCTGAGAATTGGGGCCCGGGGAGAGGCAGTAACCGGCTTGAGCTGGAAAACATGGATCGATCTTCAGTGATGCTTGTAGATGCAATCTATACGAGACCTTGCTGACAGCATTTTCCACTACAAACGGGTCCCATGCGCGGTTGTATGAGCGGTTACCATATGCGGCTCTGGACTTTGAAGGAAAGATCTCTTGATAACAACCAAACCTTTTATCATTGCTTGAGTGGCTTTACCCGTTTGCGGAGCCAATTAGACTGCCGGGCATGTTGTTTCTGGGCGCGCAGCACAGAAGCCCTGGCCCATCTCCAAGTGCTCTTGTAGCGCTAGATCAGTCATTCAGCAGCAGGAATACCTACGTCAATCTCCTGGTCAGTGAAGAAAGGGGGATGGAATCCCTTCTGGCATTCAAAGGGAGACATACCGGTGGAGTACGACTGGCGGTTATTGTTGGCGATCTCTCCCCAAACCAATTGTGAGGTCCAGGGAGGAGGTAAGGCAGCGCAGGGTTGTCTCCAACTTCTGGTTGATTCTCTGTCTGACATTGGATTGGAGGTGGAAACCAGACGAGAAGCTGACCGTGGCTCCATCAAGACAGCAGAAAACCTTCCAAAAGCGTGAAGTGAACTGTGGTCCATGATCAGCCATCATGTATTGAGGGAAGATGTAGATCCTGAACACACGCTGAACCATGAGTTTGGCAGTCTCACGAGCCAATGGGAGCTTAGGGAAGGTAATGAAGTGGGCAGACTAGAAAAATCGATCCACATCCTAGTGATGAAATCTACTGAGAGGTGGGACCAGGGGCGGTGGGGCACAGGTAGTATACATAACAGATCCGCAAGACGCTGGCGTGAGGTCTTGCTCCGAGCGCAGGTGGGACAGATACAAAGTCGTGGACATCCTGGGACATAGATGGCCACCAAAATTGTCACTTTATAAACTTCTGGATCCATTGACTTCCCGGATGTCCAGCCAGACGGGAGGAGTAATCCCCAATCCAAAACTTTGGAAAGCACCACAACAGAGATAAACAGCCAGTTGGGAGGTCACCCATTCGGGCTTGGGTCCGACTGTTGGGCGGCCCTCAGCTTTGACTCCATTCCCCAGGTCACCGAAGCAGTAATAGACGAGCGAGAAAGTATGGGCTCTGGATTGGCATTGTCCTGAGATCTGTCAGACTGTTGGGAGAGAGCGTCGCGCTTGGTAATCTTACTGCCTGGGTGATAGGTGGGATAAAATTAAACCCGGTGAAGAAAAGAGCCCACCGGCTTGACGAGGGTTCAGTCTTTTTGCGTCCTAAAGTAAGACAAGTCCTTGTGATCTGTCCGGACCAAGAAAGGATGCTTCGCCCCTTCCAGCCAGCGTTGCCATTCCTCCAGGGCCTCCTTGACAGCCAAAAGTTCCGAGTTTCCAACATCATAGTTCCTTTCGTACGAGGTCAAGCGCTGGGAAAGAAAGGCACAAGGGGGCAGCCGGCTCGTCGCAGAAGAACGTTGAGAGAGCAGAGCTCCAATGCCTATAAGGGATGCATCCTCCTCGACAGTGAATGGTTGTGATGGGTCTGGGTGTTGCAGCACTGGGGCAGTGGTGAAACGTCGCTTTAACTTCGAAAATGCTTGGTCGGCACCGTCCGTCCAATGGAATCCTGCCGAGCTCTTCCTGGTGAGTGCATTTATGGGAGCCGCGATATAGTGGAACTTCCGTAAACCCCACGAAGCGCCGTACCTGTTTGACTGTAGGTGGCTTGGACCACTCTGTAACAATTGGGAAGTGGATTACATTTCCGATTATAACGTTTGTCATTTTCTTGTGTTTTTGAGGTGTGCCAAACTTCAGAGTGACAATGGTTTGCAAATCGCGGGCATGTGGTGCTTTTGTGGACTTGCCTTGTCCTTTTGACAAACTGATTTTAGCAGCGTTGTGCTGGTCTCTTTTACTTGAAAACTAGGATGGCTCGCTGTGCACTTTAGTGAACCGTTCAGGCGGGTTTATAGATATGGTTTGGGGTATATATTGAGATTAAATACCTTTACACCAAATTCGTTCGTATTATCGACTTCCTGATGAAGAGTCTGAGACCGATGGGTCGATTATTTACTTCGCTCCATAGGTGGTCCTGACCTGCAGAATTTTGCGAGTGTTGCTCAATATTCCCATCGCGATTATCATTCGTGAAAGCATGGGACACGAACAATTCACACCCATAAACTTCAGCAAATTAATATTGTTTTGTAGCCCCCGATGATGTTCTTGACAACAAAGCTGGATCATCTATATGAAGAATGATAACTTTTAGATTTCATTCCGCAAAGCATCTCTCGATGCTTTTTTAAATACTCGTGGAAGAAAAAGGACCACCATAAAAGTGGTAGGATTTGGACCCAGACCTCCGTAGAGACTAGAGTCTTAGTCTAAAGCCTTAGGCTGCCCGGTCACACGAGTTCTTGTCATTCGTTAAATACTGACGCCGATTGGTTGAAAGTGTTGATCGTTTCGTGCACCCTTTGAAATTCTCCCATAGTCTGTTTTTGAGATATTTGACCTTTCACAACCTATCTAATATTGCTTCAAAACGGATCAGATGTTAAACCGTTGTTCGGCCAGGCCACGGTGTGCCAAACAATGGAATGTTCCAGAACTCAGAGCAGCGAGCTAAGTTTAAAGAGTATTCGCAGTTTCGACATCGATTTGTAGGCATAAAGGAACTTGTCTACATTTTTTATCCAGATGAAGCAATCCCAGCTTTTGAAGCTTAAAGCTGCACTCACATTGGCAACGACTCTAGAAAATACGTTCTAGACCATCTCCAAAGGGATGGACAACTGCTCTAAAAGGAAGGAGTAGATACGTACAAAACGTTAAACACAGATGATATAATCGGTTCTTTCTAATGCCCTTTCCTTGGACAACATCGGGTGCGTGGAGAAGGGAGACTTGCAGCTTGGGCAACTGCCGGTCTTCCATAAAAAAACCCGAGGGGCGAACAGTTTCCAGGTAGAAATGTGACGTTATTTTTGAAGTATAGAATATAGACCTGTAGATTTTTGTTCAGAGCACGGTTGTGTTAAATGAATAGGATTCAAAGGTCTTGTTACAATTACAACATTATAATAATGGAGGAAATTAAGTAAATTGAAGATAACCACGAGCATAAATTATTTCCCTACACGTAAACTTCCGTATTCATTGACGAATCCATCGAATCCGAATCCGAATCAAAACCCGAAACAGGTTAAGTATCACTGACATATATCGTGAAATACGTTGCTTGCGGCATTATTATTTTATAATAATAAAATACCTTCAAACTGCAATAAGATATATATCCAATTTAAATTAATTAAGTAAGACAAAAAGAGAGGAAAAAAAGGAATAAAACAAATAATGAGGAAACGTCTATGAATTCAATCTTCTATTCAGAAATCTGATGACCGATGGGCAGCCATGTGTATGAGATAAGCATCCAGGCGCTCAGTCATTCAATATATCTGCGGGTGATCAGACTGCCTACCTAAATCCATATTCCCGCCAAAACCTTAAGCAATTCTCTCTCAAGAATTCATCTACGGATCTCTGAAGTAACCAGAGACTCAGTTTCCCGTAAGATTTCAGTACTTATTATATATATTCTCTTAGCCGTATTAAGTGAACAACTTGATTATTTCAAACTACGACCTAGATTTCTAATGTTTCCTCCATCAGGTGACGTCATCAGTCTCGCGAATTCCGGTCTTGCTCATGTAAAATCGATTCTGGTTAAAACACCGACTCTGGTGGGACTCGAACCCACAACCTTTGAATTACTTCAGCGCACATCAGTAGAAGTCCAACACGCTATCCATTGCGCCACAGAGCCCAGAGTCGATAACGCTGGGGCATATAGATAAAAATTCTTCAACAGGAAATTAATTGCAATTTGTCATCTGCAAGCCCTCGTTCCCTTTCAGTTGTTCTTTAACTAAAGAACCGACACATCTGGTCCATCATTTCCCATCCTCTTGCAGCAGTGGATTACTGAAGAATATTTACAGGAACAGATAAACTGGCCGAGGGAATAAGGCGATGGCTTGCTAATCCTTTGTGGTTTTCACGCGTCTGTTGGAATCTAATCTCGTCATAAGTTGTTGATTTGGGGTCCAACTGTAAGTGGCACGGCCACGTAGGGCGCTGCTGATGTGGGTTCAACACCATCCGCCCTGCTCTGCTGGTTGAGAAGCTGACAGTGATGCAGGTGGATGCTTCCCTGGTGTCATGGATTATTGATTACCTGACTGGCAGAGCACAGTACGTGCGCTTGCAACACTGTGTGTCAGACAGAGAGGTCAGCAGCACTGGGGCTCCACAGGGGACTGTCCTGTCTCCCTTTCTCTTCACCATCTACACCCTGGACTTCAACTGCAACACAGAGTCTTGCCATCTTCAGAAGTTTTCTGATGACTCTGCCATAGTTGGATGCATCAGCAAGGGAGATGAGGCTGAGTACAGGGCTACAGAGGGAAACTTTGTCACATGTTGCGAGCAGAATCATCTGGTGGTGGACCTGCGGAGGGCTAAGGCACTGGTGACCCCTGTTTCCATCCAAGGGGTCAGTGTGGACATGGTGGAGGATTACAAATACCTGGGGATGCGAATTGACAATAAACTGGACTGGTCAAAGAACACTGAGGCTGTCTATAAGAAGGGTCAGAGCCGTCTCTATTTCCTGAGGAGACTGAGGTCCTTTAACATCTGCCGGACGATGCTGAGGATGTTCTACGAGTCTGTGGTGGCCAATGCTATCATGTTTGCTGTTGTGTGCTGGGGCAGCATTGCTGAGGGTAGCAGACACCAACAGAATCAACAAACTCATTCGTAAGGCCAGTGATATTGTGGGGGTGGAACTGGACTCTCTGACGGTGGTGTCTGAAAAGAGTTGCATGCCATCTTGGACAATGACTCACATCCACTCTATAATGTAGTGGTTAGGCATAGGAGTACATTCAGCCAGAGACTCATTCCACCGAGGTGTAACACTGAGCTTCATAGGAAGTCATTCCTACCTGTGGCCATCAAACTTTACAACTCCTCCCTCGGAGTGTCAGACACCCTGAGCCAATAGGCTGGTCCTGGACTTATTTCCACTTGGCATGATTAACTTATCATTATTTAATTATTTATGGTTTTATATTGCTATATTTCTTCACTATTCTTGGTTGGTGCGGCTGTAACGAAACCCAATTTCCCTCGGGATCAATAAAGTATGACTGTTTGTTCAATTTTCTGTAAGAAGATTGTTCTTCTTGTGCCTACGTAGGTTTCAGTTTCCACGCATGTCCCAAAATCGCAAATTAGTTATAATTTACATGGGTTTGGTTGGGCTGCCCGCGCACTTTGGTTGGGGAGGGAAGATCAATGCTGTACCTTTAAATTATACTCTATATAGAAACATTTGAAAGCAATAGAATGGCATGAATTTCTGTTTCGCCACACCCCGTATGGGTTTCTTCTCCTGCAGAAGGAGCCGCGATGAAAATCTTCTCCAGAACAGCATATTTTCAGGTACGAACCGACTGCGGCTGTGCGTGACGACACTATTGCCGCCCAAGCATTGATGACAGAATTCGTAATCATTTCAAATTATGCGGGATAAAATTCCGAACTGAACCCACAATGGCCAGAGCAGAACCATGCTTATCGTCCTGTCTCTGACCGAATTCTTTGTTTTATGTCGACCTGAGAATCTTTTAACTTCAATTGACATCACGAAGTAACAATCATCAGTGAAAAGACGGAGAGGACAGAACATTTCATGAAGCATAGAACAGATATTGATGTTACATGACAGTCAGCAGTTACTCAGGATTCTTAGCTGTGATTCACAGGGAAGAACCATACAAGCCACTGTCCCGGCCCATTGCATAAAATAGTCGAACTTTCATTTTTCCAGAACCTTCTCCTTTGTCGGATGTTTACTCTTTGTTGATCTTCAAAACTTGTGAGGTTAAAAATGCAAACAATGAAGATGCTGCTAATGTTCAGCGGGACAGGCGGCGGCTTTCATCAGCTTTCCGAAGGAAGATAAACGATAATGCATAGATGGAGAGAACGCAGAATGTGCTGGAAATGTAGCAACTTCCTTCTAGAGATGGTGCCTGAGCTATTAAATGTTTGCAGTTTTCTTTGTCAGATTCCAGAGTCCGCAAGTTATTTTGTTTAGAAGAAAACGATTATTTTATCTTAGCCACATTGCTGAACTTCGACAAAGACGAGCATCTGTCAAGTGTTTGTCCAAGCCGTGACACCAAAAGGGAAAGTGCGCTGAATTACTGAAGGAACTGCCTTGTGGCAACAAAATCCGGCACAACGTTTGTGACCTCGACGTAATTCGAACAGGAGGCCTTCTGACCGGAGTCAGACCCGCTACCGAAGGAACTTCGATGATGCGCCCGAGTGGGTGTGAGAGTCTCGGTCCGAAATGTCGACAGTTTATTCCTCTCTGTAGGTGCTGCCTGACCACATGCGGATTGTGAAACGTGTGGTGTAGTTCAAAACACCCTGCCTTGATTTAGCGATAGCCTCTTTAAATAGCAGCAGGTTTGCCGTCAAGTTAGACAATGACCAACTGGATTTAATCTTTCATTGACACCAAGGATAATAATTTAAAACTATATTAGTCGACAGCCACGTGTGCCAGATCCGAACGTTTAACTGGCAATGTGTGTTGTGTATGGGGTAATTCGGATCTGTAGCATGCGATACATACCAACCAGAATCAGTTTCTGTGGTGTATTGGTAATCACGTCCGCTTAACAGGCAGAAAGTCTCTTGTTTGAAACCACGTAGAAACGGAGGCATACTTTTGTTGAAATCAAGTGACTGGAAAGGTCGATATTTATTCAATTATGTACAGCTGTTTGTCCTTTCATAATCGAGCCAGGGCGGCCATCGCTGGGGGTGGACACGGCGTCGAGGCCTGACAGCAGAAGACGAACGCGTGTCCGGGTTCATAAAGGAGTCGAGCAAGATTAAAGTCGTCTAGGCCAAGAGCGGAAAACGGACAGCTGTACAGCGGTGTTCGCCTGCATCTCAACTGTCTTCGTTTCTTCTCGCTACTCCCATCTAGCAGGAAGTGCAGGAAATATGGGACCCACGCTACCAGGCTCGGGAGTAGTCGCCGCCCTGCGGCCAACGGGGTCCAAGACCGGCTTCGCTCGCATCAGCGCAGAGCCGACTATTCAGCTGTGGCTCACCTTCGGGGACTTTGCATTTCCTGTACTACGTGTTCACCATTTCCACCATGGCGGAGCAGACACGATTGGCCGAATGGCCGACTTCTGCTCCTTTGTCTTATGGTCTTATCGGACTGCAAGGGTAAAAAGGGTTTGCTGGGAGTTGTATACAGACCCCCAAACAGTAGTAAAGATGAGATCTACAAATTAAAACGGGAGATAGAACATGCATGCCAAAAGGGCAATGTTACAATAGTCAGTGGGGATTTTCAATACGCATGTTGATTGAGCAAATCAGGTTGGTGCTGGATTCCAGGAGGGGAATTTCCAGAGAGCCTTCGAGATGGTTTTCTGGAGCAACTCGTGGTTGAGACCACTGGATGTTCAGCTATTCTGCATTGGCTGTTGTGCATTATACTAGAATTAATTAGAGAATTCATTACTAGAATTAATCAAAGGAAGTAAAAAAAAACTCTTAGGGGCAAATGATCATAATATGATTGAATTCAGAATCAGAATCAGGTTTATTTTCACTGGCATGTGACATGAAATTTGTTAACAGCAGCAGCAGTTTAATGCAATACACGATCTAGAAGAGAAAAAACAAATAATAGCTAAAATAAAATAAAAAAATAAACAGGTAAATCAATTACAGTATAGGCATATTGAATAGATTAAAAACGTGCAAAAACAGAAATACCGTATATTAAAAAAGTGAGGTATTGTCCAAGATCTCAAAGCCTATTTACGAGTGGGATGGCAGAGGGGAAGAAGCTGTTCCTGAATCGTTGAGTGTGTGCTTTCAGGCGACTGTACCTCCTACCTGATGGTAGCAGTGAGAAAAGAGCATGCTCTGGGTGCTGGAGGTCCTTAATAATGGACACAGCCTTTCTGAGGCACAGCTCCCTGAAGATGTCCTGGTTACTTTGTAGGCTACTACCCAAGATAGTGCTGACTAGATTTACAATCCTCTGCAGCTTCTTTAGGTTCTGTGTAGTAACTGCCACCCCATACCAGGCAATGTATTCACACTGGATTTATAGACGGAGTAGCTAAAGTCAGATGCAGCAGTATTACAGTGGCATGAGAGAATTTCAGAGGCATGAGAGAGATGCTGGCCAGAATTGATTGGAAAAGAACACTGGTAAGGGGAATGGCTGGAATTTATGGGAGCAATTCAGAGGTCACAGGACATATCAAACCAAAGACGAAGAAGTATTCTAGAGGCAAAGTGAGACACCCGGGCCAACAAATGAAATCAAAGGCAATATAAAAGCCAAAGAGAGGGCACATAGTAGGAAGTTAGAGCATTGGAAAGCGTTGAAAAACTAACAGAAATCAACTGAAAAGTCATTAAGAATGTAAAGATGGAATACAACTAATCGCTAGCCAATAATTTTAAAGAAGATACCAAAAGTCTCTGCAGATACATTAAGTGTAAAAGAGATGTGGGGGTGGATACGCAGCTCTTGGAAAACGATTCTGGATAGGTAGTAATGGGGAACAACGAAATGGCCGACGAACTAAGTTAGTATTTTGCATCAGTCTTCACAGTGGAAGACAGTAGCAGTATGGTGGAAGTTCCAGGTGTCGGGGGTTGGGGGGGGGGGGTAATGAAATTTGCCGTTATCATAACTAGAGAGAAGGCTCTTGGGAAATGGTAAGGTCTGAATGTAGAAAAGGTATCTGGACCAGATGGTACACCCCAGAGTTCTGAAAGAGGTGGCTGAAAAGATCGTGGAGGTATTAGTAATGATCTTTCAAGAATCACTACAATCTGGAATGGTTCGGGATGACTGAACAGTTGCAAATGTCACTCCATACTTCAAGAAGAATGAGAGGCAGAATAAAGGAAATTGCAGACGAGTTAGTCTGACATCAGTGGTTAGGAGTATGTTGGAATCGATTATTAAGGATGAGGTCACAGGGTACCTGGAGACATATGATAAAATAGGCGTAGTCAGCATCGTTTCCTCAAGAGAATTGTTTGCCTGACAAAATCCATTGGAATTTTTCTAAAGCAATAACAAGAAGGATAGATAAAAGAGAATCGGTTGATGTTGTTTACTTGGATTTTCAGAACACTTTTACCAAGAAGGCTTTTGGTAAGTTTCTGACATGGATAAAGCAGTGGCTGATTGGCAAGAAGTAAAGGGAGGGACTAAAGGAAGCTTCTTCTGCCTGGATACCGGTCTCTAGTGGTGTTCCACAGGGGTCTGCGTTGTGACGTACGCTATGTACATTATAGGACGTTGATTTGGATCATGGCATTCATGGCTTTGTTCCAAACTTTGCAGACGATATGAAGTTATGTAGAGGGGCAGGCAGGGGCAAAACATTTGGGATGTGGAGAATGAAAGAATGAAAGAATGAACTTAAGAATGAAATTAGGAGAGCCAGAAGTGGCCATGGGAAGGCCTTGGCGGACAGGATTAAGGAAAACCCCAAGGCACTCTACAAGTATGTGAGGAGCAAGAGGATAAGATATGAGAGAATAGGACCCATCAAGTGTGACAGTGGAAAAGTGTGTATGGAACCAGAGGAGGTAGTCGAGGTACCAAATGAATAATTTGCTTCAGTATTCACTACGGAAAGGAATCTTGGTGATTGTAGGTATGACTTACAGCAGAATGAAAAGCTTTAGCATATAGACTCAATATGGAATAAGGATGTGCTGGAGCTTTGGAAAGCATCAAGTTGGATAAGTCACCGAGACCGAAAGAGATATACCCCAGGCTACTGTGGGAAGCGAGGGAGGAGATTGCTGAGCCTCTGGCAATGATCTTTGCATCATCAGTGGGGACAGGAGGGGTTCTAGAGGACCTGAGGGTTGCAGATATTGTTCCCTCATTCAAGAAAGAGAGTAGAGATAGCCCAGGAAATTATAGACCCAGCGAGTCTTACTTCAGTGGTTGGTACATTGATGGAGAAGATCTTGAGAGGCAGGATTTATTTGGTGAGGCATAATATAATCAGGAATTGTCAGCATGGCTTTGTCAAAGGCAGGTTGTGCCTTACGAGACTGATTGAATTTTCTGAGGACGTGACTAAACACATTGATGAAGGTAGAGCAGTGGATGTTGTGTATATGGATTTCAGTAAGGTATTTGATAAGGTACTCCGTGCAAGGCTTATTGAGAAAGTAAGGAGGCATGGGACCCAAGGGGACATTGCTTTGTGGATCCAGAACTGGCTTGCGCACAGAAGGCAAAGAGTGATTGTAGACGGGTCATATTCTGCATGGAGGTCGGTGACCAGTGATGTGACTCAAGGATCTATTCGGGGGCCCCTTCTCTTCGAAATTTTTATAAATGCCCTGGATGAGGAAGTGGAGGGATGGGTTAGTAAACTTGCTGATGACACGAAGGTTGGGGGTGTTGTGGATAGTGTGGTGGGCTGTCAGAGGTTACAGCATGACATTGATTGGAAGCAAAACTGGGCTCAGAAGTGGCAGATGGAGTTCAACCCAGATAAGTGTGAGGTGTCTTATTTTGGTAGGTCAAATATGATGGCAGAATATAAGGTTAATAGTAGGACTCTTGGCAGTGTTGAGGCTCAGAGGGATCTTGGGGTCCGAGTCCATAGGACACACAAAGTTGCTGTGCAGGTTGACTGTGTAATTAAGAAGACATACGGTGTATTGGCCTTCATCAACCGTGGTATTGAGTTCAAGAGCCGAGAGGTCATGTTGCAGCTATATAAGAGCTTGGCCAGACCCCACTTGGAGTTCTGCGCTCAGTTCTGGTCACCTCACTACTGGAAGGATGTGGAAGCCATAGAAATGGTGCAGAGGAGATTTACAAGGGTGTTGCCTGGATTGGGGAGCATGCCTTATCCGAATAGGTTGAGTGAACTCGGCCTTTTCTCCTTGGAGCGGCGGAGGCTGAGAGGTGACCTGATAGAGGTGTATAAGATAATGAGAAGCATTGATTGTGTAGGTAGTTAGAGGCTTTATCCCTGGGCTGAAATGGCTCACATGAGAGGGCACGTTTTTATGGTGCTTGGAAGCAGGTACAGAGGAGATGTCAGGGGTATTAATCCTCTATTTGTTCAGGATCATAGCGATCCTTTCAAAAACTGTGGAAATATAGGAAAGACAGGCTGTAACGACGGATTCCTCTTCGTTAGGTTTCTTGGATTTTCCGCCAGCACTTATAAGGGCCCGATTTATTCCATTCCTGTTGCCATTCTTTAGGAACGTCGTTTGTCATCGTCTTCGTGGAGACTCTCTGAATCCGAAATAGTTTCCACACGGTTAATCTAAGTAGAAAGAACCGCTCTACGTTGGGAGGCTTGATGGTGGCTGTTTCTGATGAGGTATAAGTCCGTGTGAGTGGATTTCCAATAGATGTTACGTCCGAGGGTACAGTCCGGTTGCCGACTTATCAGAATGTCCAGGAACGTGAGGCAAGTATTCTTCTCCAGCTGTTCAGATGGTCCTGGAGTCCAAGAGGCACACTATGAAGGTGTCATTATCGTTGTATCTCAAGAAGCATTTGGGGCGTGAGGGCGATGAAAGAACACCCTCTTTAAAGTCCTACACGTAGAAATTAGTAATCGTCGGCCACGAGGGCAATCCCATGGTCGTTGGCAGCTTTAAAATTGCCCCAGCCCTCAAGTTGTCACTGTCTCATTCACTAATTCAAACAGTGACCAACCCCTGATGAGACTTGCAATTTTCACTTTAGTAATATTTAAGAAGCTCCTAAGAAGGCATATTGATGATGGAAACAATGAGGTTGAAATTAGACTAGGGTATAAGGTCGGCACAACATCGTGGGCGATGTTCCTGTACTGCATTGTAATGTTCTATGTCCTATGTACTGTATGTAAGCATGAGTTGGGTGTGGAAAAATGAGTGGTCCAAATCGTCATGGAGGGAGTGGTTCAAGCGCAAGACGAAAAGAGGCGAGGAGAAGATGTGGTTGGGTGAGGGATCACGCTGAGGCTAGCGGAAATGATGAAGGATGCCATGCCGGGAGCGTGGTTGCTCATAGGGTTAATGATAGGGAGAAGAGAACTAATTCCGTTTTCTCTGGATGGAGCGTGGTGAGTCCAGAATTGCAAGACACAACAGAAGGGAAGCAAAGCTTCGAAAAAGTACAACATTTCAAATCTCCAGGATCAGAAAATTCAACTTAGAGCGTATCCAGACTAAGCACAGAAATTGTGGAAATTGCAAGATACAGAAAGAAAGGAGTGCAGTCTCCGCACCTACCTATGTCGGTGTAGTCTTCATAGCTACCTGTGTAGTAAATATCAGTGGAAGGCGTGTTTTGCAAGAAACACACACATAATGCTGAAGGAACTCAGCTGGCCAGGGAGCATTTATGGGAAAAAAGTAAACGATTGACGTTTGCAGCCGAGACCTAATGAATTTCCAGCATCAGCAGATTTTATAAGCAACAAAACAACCCCCGCCCCTATCTCCCAAACGTGTACATATAAGATCTCTAACGCAGATCTTCTTCATCTTCCAGCCCCCAACGGATACGGACTTCGACTCGCAGGCATTGGGTTCAACTTCCCTGGCGGATTCGCAGACATTCACAGACTCTGGGCGCCACCCGAGTCCTTCCTTTTCAACCCTTGGGCCTGATGGTTTTAAAAAGCTTCTAGCTTTCCACTAATTTTTGCTCTATTATATATCCTGTCTTTGGCTTTTATGTTGGCTTTAATTTCTCTTTTTAGCTACGGTTGGCATATTTCTTTCAGAATATTTCTTTAGGATGTATATATGCTGTGCCTTCCGAATTCCTTCCAGGAAATCCAGCCTTTGCTGTTCTGCCGTCATCCCTGCCAATATTCTTTTCCAATCAGTTCTGGCCAACTCCTCTCTAATTCCTTTGCAATTCCCTTTACTCTACTGTGATACTGAAATATCTGACTTTAACTTCTCTGTCTGAAATTTCAGAGTGAATTTGATCATATTACGATCCATTGCCTCCAAGGGTTCTTTTACCATAAGCTCTCTAATCAATTCCGGTCTATTGCACAACACCCACTCCAGAATACTTGTTCCTCTAGTTAGCCCAAGCACGAGCTGCTCTAATAAGCTACTGGTAGGGCAATCTAGAAATTACCACTCCTATAATCCAACACCAACTTAATTTTTCCAATCTACTTGCATATTGAAATCCCCCATGCCTATTGTAACTTTGCCCCTTTGGAATGCATTTCTACCTCCCGTTGTCATTTGTATACCACATCCTTTACTACTGTTTAGGGCTCTGTGTACAACTCATATCACTTGCAGTTCTTTAGCTCTACTCACAATGATTCAACAGGTTCCATGTCACCTCTTTCTAATGATTTGATTTCACTTTTTAGTAACAGAGCTACATTGCCTACGGCCTTGTGGCCCGCCTTTTCGATATAATGTGTATCCTTGGACTAAGCTCCCAGTTATAATCTTTCAGCCATGGTTCAATGATGGTTCCTCTACACATACCAGTTACACAGTTCTCTGTCAGATTTTAATGTTCGTTTAGATTCACCGAGTGGTATTTATAACAATCATCTACCCCCTCTGTTCAGCCCTCTCAGTACTTGCTTTACCGACAAACACAAAACGATGTCAGTCAATCAGGGTGGTGAAATTGTGAGAAGTTTCTAGAGAACGCTGGAAGGAGAGGTTTTTCTCACCTGTGGGTCGAGGGAGCTGGGAGAAGACAGGAGGCGAGATGGCTGTGGAAGCCGTCCCTGTTGCACAAGCTTGCACCGCCACGAACTACAAACTCCCAAGGAGATACGGAAACAAGGGTTTATTCATAGGAAATCTAACAGAAAATCGGTGGCTCGACCGAGAGACACTACGTGTCCAATCATGCTTGGAATTCCAGTTTACTGAAGACGGGTTTCATGCAAGCATAACCATTCACCACACCTACAAATATATAACAAAATCCCGTTAAAAAAAAGAAAAAGAAATAAAATATGTACCAAACAGTTGCAGATCTAGTGGTGTCTGCGGAGCAGAAATCCATAGAGTTCATGGATGCCGTTGATGACGTTTCAGACTAACTGGCTTGACATTTGTCGCATCTTAGCAGTATGATGTTGATTCAGGAAGATAAAATTGTTTGCAAACGGCAGATGCCTCCTACCTTTGTGACCTGGTATTGATAGGAAACTATTTTAGCCCGCATTGCGCAGTTGTTTTCAGCAAACCAGTGTTTCCGCTTTACATATATGAGCTGGAAGGTATTTGAAGATAAAATACACTTTCAGAGGTATTTGCTTTTTCAGGTCTTCGAGACACGCTGCCCCAGCATGACGATTAACCCTAACTTAACTTAATCAGAAGTTAGTTTACAATGGCCAATTAACCTACCCGTAAAACCCACGGAGTCCTCGGAGAGGAAGTACTGAGAAAGGACGACGACTGTATTCAACTGGGAACTCTAGAACGCCCAACTTCTAACGTAATGACGTACCGTCCAACTTCTATTGCTTGCTTCTCTCCATAGATGCGGCTTGACTTGCTGTGTCTTTCAGCAAATTGCCGTTGTTACACAAGTTTTCCAACATCCGCAGAATCTCCTTTGCTTATCGGTGGTATAAATATGGGACACGTTAACTTAATGTCCACAAGCATAACTAATTTAAGATTATTCTGCAATCCCGTAAGTTCTTCGTTCATCTGGACACCAATACAGGAAAACATCCATGACCAATTGTGATTTTTATATTTCGGTCTGCGGTACATGACCCAGCGAATTTTTAGTAAAATAGTCATTGAAAAGAATGTACAGATATACACATGTTGGCAATGCTGGGATTCTATGGAGACTGGAGCTTTAATAAAGTGCCTTAGACCCTTCGGCCACACTGCGACAGAAAGAAGAGAAAACCTGCAGATACTGGAAATCAAAGTAACACACACAAAATGATGGAGGAACGCAGCAGGCCAGCTAGCATTTATGGAAAAGAGTAAACAATGGACGTTTCGAGCGGAGACCCTTTACTAGACTGGGAAAAAAGATGAGATCAAAGTAACAAGGTGGGGTGAGGGAAGGAAATTGGTGATAGCCGGTTGTTGGTGATAGGTTAGACCGGTAGAGAGGAAGGGCCAAAGTAAAGAGCTGGGAAGGTGATTAGTGAAATAGATAAAGGGCTGGAGGGGAATAACTTCCTCCCTTACTATCACTCAGAACCCAAAACAGTCTTTCCACGTGAGACGACCTTTCACCTGTCACTCTGTTGGTGTCATCAGTGTGGTGCTTCCGGTGTGGCCTCCTGTATATCGGTGACACCCACCATAGATTGGGAAACCGCTTCACCGATCACCTACAGTCGCTGTGTCAGAAAAAGCAGGATCTCCCGTTGCCGGTATCAGTTCGACTTCCCGTTCCCATTCCGAGATGTCAGCTATTAGCGTCCTCTACTGTTGCACTGAGGCCACACTCATATTGGAGAAGCAACATCTGGGTAGACGCTAACCTGATGGCATGAACATCGATTTCTCAAAGTTCCTGTAAATGCCCCATCTTTCACCATTCCCCATTCCTATTTCCCTTTCCCACCTTATCTACTTACCTGCCCATCACCTGCCTCTTGTACTCCTCCCCTTCTACATTGCCTTCAATCCTGTTCTATCAAAGTCTCCGTTCTCCATTTTATCTCTTTCACCAATCAACTTCTCAACTCATTACTTCAGACTTCACTCTGCCCTGGTTTCACCTATCACTTACCACCGTGTACTTCTGCCTATCCTCCCCCTACCATCTAAATATGACCTCATCTTTTTTCCAGTGTTGATGAAGGGTCTCGGACCAAAACTGCTTATTCTGTAGCATAGATGTTTCCTGGCCTGATGGGTTCCTCCTGCATTTGGTGTTTGTTACCACAGAAAGAAACTTTTTTCCATTTGTTACACAACTACGCTAATTGTTTGTGAATTCATCTTCTACGGGTTGTGAAATGAGTGTGTCCCTTGAAATTCCTTCACATCATGTTCCTGCGGTTTGATGCGTTTTTCCTTTTACGACCCACTCACTATTTCTTCAAAACTCACCAGATTGACCAATGATAAATGATTATCGCGACATACCCGGACTGCTCAACAATGGGTGATTCCGGGCGCCAGTTCAGCAAATCTCAGTTACACGAATATTTGTCGAAGTCAAAAGTTGAAGAAACATTAATTATCAGAGTGCAGACATGTCATCACATACAACCCTATAATTCCTTTTCTGTGGCATACTTAACAAGTCTATAGTACAGCAACTCTCAGTAGCTTCCATGGACAACGAACCATGCAAATGCAGACACAAATATGTCGCAATAAATAACAAGCATGAAATTACACGATAAAAGAGTCCTTAAGTGAGTGTAGTTAGCTATCTTTCTATTCAAGAGCCTGATGGTTGAGGGGTAGAAACTGGTCTTGAACCAGGTCGTGCGAGTCCTGAGACATTTGTACCTTCTAGCTCATGGCAACAACGAGGTAAGAACATGGTCTGTGTGATGAGGATACTTGATCATGGGTGTTATTTGACACTGGTGTTCCCATACCAGGTCATAATGCAGCCAGCCAGCGCACTTTGCACCACAGACCTACAGAAGTTTGCTAAGGTTTCGTCAGGACGCTGGAGCAGGGATCCAATCGCAGACCCAGTACTGCATACACAGTGATATCAATTGAGTAACAACTCCCGAGGTGCAAACCACTTCGGCGTCAAAGTTCAGGCAGAGATCAAAACATTCAGAGAAATCCAGAAAACCAGAATCGGGAAACAGGCAGAGTAGACTCAGGAAAATTCACTGGCACAATCTGGCAACAAACAGGTGAAAACACAGGACTGATATACACTGAACATTAAACAGAGAGGCAGTTGATAGGTGGAGCACAATGAGACACAGGTGGCGGCAATAGGAGAAGCAGCTGAGAGACGGAGTACTCAGTAATACAGAGGCCGGAGTAGAGCAGGAGCGAGGACAGGAACACATGGCAATACAAAACCACAGACTGACGGCTAGGGGGAAACACACAAAAAAAAACAGAGTTCAGCTGGAGACAGATTTTTGATGTCATGCCAAATCACTGCGGACTCTTAAAGAAGTAAAGGTGCTACCGTGCTTTCTTCGCAATTATATTTATACGATACGTCCAGGACAGGTCCTCTGAGATAGTGACACCCAAGAATTTTTAGTTACTGACCCTCTCCGCCTCTGATCTTCAGATGATTACAGGCTCATGGACCTCTGGTTTCCCTTTCCAGAGGTCTACAATCAGTTCCTAGGTGTTATTGACCTCGAGTGAGAGGTTGTTTTTATTACACCATTCAGCCAAATTTTCAATATCCCTACTGTATCCTGATTTATCACCACTTCTGATACAGCTCACAACAGTGGTGTTATCAGCAAACTTGAATATGGTGTTGGAGCCGTACTTAGCCACAGAATCATAGATGTATAGCGAGAAGGGTTAAGTATACGTCCCTGCGATGCTTCTGTGCTGATGCAGATTGTGGGGGAGCTGTTTCTGCTAATCCAGACAAACCGAGGTCTACAAGTGAGGGAATCCAGGATCCAATTGCACAAGGGACCATTGAGGCCCAGGCTTTGGGGTTTACTGATTAGTTTTGAGCATTTCTAGTTTCGATATTGATATTGCTGCTGTGCACAAATTTCCAGCGGGTGAAAAAGTGTTCTCACCATCTTCTTTGCTTATGTTGTCATGTTCAGTGTCCTTTGGTCATATACAAGTAGGCCATAAAGTTTCGTCCAATTGTTATTCATTCAAATGAAGCAACGCCAGCCTAAAAAGCTGTAAAGAAAATCACACACATTGCAACAATTCTAGAAAATATTTCATGGGCTATCTCTTCGAAAACCTCAATTGCTGTAAAGTGATAGTTATTTAAACCTCCAATATTGGCCAATGTAAATATTATAAAGTATTTTAATTAGAGGTTTGCTTTCTGTGGGGACAGCTGAAGATCCATCAATGTGGATTCTGATCTGATTACTTGCATAAGTTTCAAACATCATTCACAAAAATCTTGCTTTAAGATATAAACTCATAACAGACACCATACCTTACTATAAATACCAGTCTGGAAGAGCCTGACCCTCCATAGAAGATATCCACACGATCTGAGCAGGATAGTTGACGTCAAGGAAGTGTCGAGTGCCTGGTTCAGATTTGGAGACCTCTTCCCAGAAACAGAGGGGTGACAATGCAGGACCGGTTGATTAACATAAAGGTAACAAAAATACAGCATAAAGGACCAGCAAATTCAATATGATAAATGCCAACAATGCCAAAAGACAACAGAAATATTCCAACACGTTACAGGATCCTTCTGCAGTTTAACTCAATCTGATTACTTACACAGCAAAATTAAGTGGCAAATTTTATTCACCAAAATCTTGCTTTAAAATACAAACTCGGAATGCACAACATACCTTACTATAAATACAAACATGACACGGTTTTAGAGACAGAGTCCTACAAACGATACTACAGACCGATCCATTTATACAGATAAGACAGTTCACAATAACCGGCCGGATATAATATTATAGGGTAAACAAGCAAGAACAACTTACCTCATAATTACAGCCATTCTAATAAACCATCGCATACAGAGACCAATAAGTGAAAATCAATAAAACTATGTTGAAATAATAGAGAAATTGAAAGACTATCGAACATGAAAAGGGTATATATTTTCCAAATAGTAATATCTACAACTGGTATCATCTCAAAGTCACTACACAAGAGCATTAAACAATTAAGCCTACACAGCAATGTACATCTATGTCTCCAGAAAGCTACAATGCTAAACACCACTAGAAAAGTCCGAAAGTCTGTAGCAATTGAGAAAGGAAGTGTGCTTGGCTATAGCAGAACCTCAGGCTTTAGCAACTCGAGCGGAGAAAAAAATAAAAATATAGTCAGTTTGACAAAGTTTGAGATGACTTGCGAAATCTGATCAAATTCCTAGGAAAGCGGAAGTGCTATTCTGTAATGGCACTACAGATTGAAATTGAGATTTAGATACAGTTTATTGTCATTTAGAAACCACAAATGCAATGCAGTTAAAAAATGCGACAACGTTCCTCCAGAATGATATCACAAAAGCATATAACAAAACAGACTACACTAGAAAATCCACATAACGTTTGGCAATCCCCAATCCAGAGTCCGGAGAGGCTGCTGCGTATTAATATCGCGCTACCGTCTTAGCGCGTTCCCCGGAAAGAAGCTCCAAATCCACCAGACAGAACAAGACCAAAAACTAAAGCTACAAGACCTGCACAAAACCACATCGTTACAACATACAGTTATAACAGTGCAAACAATAGCATAATTGATAAAAAAAAACAGACTATGGCACAGTAAAAATAGTCCAAAGATGTTAAAGGACTATAAGTTCAAAAGAAATCACCACACAGTTTCCACAATTCTCCAGGGTCCCGACAGACTCGCTATTTGTGCCTACATCTGTCGCTCTATGACTTGAATACTATGCATTCTAACCGGGAAAAATATCACTACTGTCGGGCAAGTTCCGGACACTTTCGAGAAAATTTACTTAACAACAGAATTGAAACAACCTCGATATTTTACCTCTGGAGCCAGTGTTTCTATTCGACGTCCGATGGAAACATGACTAGAAACCACTGTCCTAGCCACGAATAAATTTGTGATTAAAAACGTAATTCCCGATTTCCAAAATAAATGACAGCAGCACTGCTACTGATGGCGAGGTTGCCAGCAGTAAAGTCACAGGTGAATTTAATGTCTGACTTTTATCATCGTCATTCCTTCATTGCCTTCAGATAAATTCATTAACGATTGCGTTTGCCCTTTTCTTGGATTTATTGGTCATTAACTCCCAAAGTTTTGTTGTTTCCGCGCACTCCAACGTTACGTAATGCTTAACCTCGGCGTATTCTGGTTTGCCGTGGATTTCTATGCAAGATCTTTATCTAACTGCACGACCACATGATCTCTCAGCAATCAACAGAGGACAATTCTTGTCACGTTTTATTCTTCGTTCGATTCACCCAGTGGAATTTAAATAAACCTTCCGCTCCTCCGCTCTGTCCGATCAGTATTTTATTTAGCAATATACACAAAATGCTGGACGATCTCAGCAACTCAGCGAGCATCTGCGGAGGGGCATCAACAGTTAACATTTCTTAGAAGCCATGTATCTATATTCTATCTGTACTGTATTTTGTGTTGTGCGTTTATTACGGGTGATTTGTCATATGGGTTGGAGCGTGGTAAAAGCGAATGACTATAATTACGCATTCCCGCTTTGTCTCAGTCAGTTTAGTCTGGTAAGAGAAAGGGAGCAGACAAAATAAATGTGTTGTATCTGAATGCGTACAGCAGACGGAATTAAGTAGATGAACTTGTAGTACAGTTGCAAAATTGGCAGCTCTGACGATGGTGCTCAGTTTAACCGGCAGGCAGCTGAAGTTCTGCAAGACGAGCTAGTGCAATCCAGAGCTCCCAGCGTCCTGTATAAATAAAGCACCGATGGAGCATCCTGACCTGACTTGATGATTGTTTATTCCCCTCCACAGATGCTGCTTGACCTGCTGAGTTCCTCCATCGTTTTGTGTTTGTCGGTAAATCAAGTACTGAGAGGGCTGAATAGAGGGGGTAGAAAGTTGTTATAAATACCACTCGGTGAATCTAAACGAACATTAAAATCTGACAGAGAACTGTGTAACTGGTGTGTGTAGAGGAACTGGGTCAATGAAAGAGAAATGAGCTACCAGGCATGGCTTAGTTCGAGATCGGGAACTCTCTGCTGGCAGCGCCTGCACAAAGGCATGGGAACCCTGTTCTCCCATTATGTCAGTTCCTGGAAATAAAAAAATTGAAAATGGGCCTCGTGGCGCAATGGTAGCGCGTCTGACTCCAGATCAGACGGTTGCATGTTCGAATCATGTCGGGGTCACAGATGTTATGTCATGTTTTGTTACCTCAATACGTCTTTCCGGAATTCAGCACACTTTCCAATTTGGTGTCAAGGTTCGGCAAATGCGCAGCTATTTTCTTTTGTTTAGCCAAGTTCAGCAATGTAACGTTGATATTATGCCCCGTACCGAGAAATAAAATCACCCTATTATTGAAAAAAAAAACACCTGCTGGCATTGTAATCTGAAATGAACACAGAAAATTGTGCAAATATTCAGTAGCTTGGGCAGCATTTGTGAAAGGAAAGAACTACATTTTCTGCACGTTCTTCCTTCCAGTCAGCTTTAAATTGTTAGCCCACTGAACTTTGGCAGCATTTTAAATATTCGTATTTTCACCAGGGCCACGCAAGTTTGAAAGATCGACAAGGATTAAACATTCGGCAAAGGAGAAGGATCTGTGAAGTGAAAGTGGGGCTCTTTTATAATAACAACCTCACCAATTTCCTCTCTGGGCTCTCTCCCTTGAATCAGAACTCAATATTCTGGAATAACCATTCACTGACATTGAAAATTAAAGGTTGTTCTAAGCTTTGCGAAGATTTCCGTTTTTTTCTGAGTTTTTATCGATGATTGTAACATTGGGACGAACAATTCGAGAAAGTCTCTTAACAGAAACTTCACTAGGTAAAAGTGCCTATGTACCCAGTACTTTTCATACAGAATGATATAGTTCAAAGTGCTGTCCAGTTCGCTAAAGCGGAAGCATGAAAGTAACAAACATAAATACGTGGTTTTTGCGATTAGAGGTGACAACTGAGTCTACATCTTCTGCAGTTTTAGATAACAGATTCCACAGTTTAGGTGCGTCATTCAAAACAGCTGATCTACCAATTTTAGTTTGAAGCTGATTGCTTAAATTTAAGAGACCTGTGGAAGAGCATTTGAGAGCTCGTGAAGGATTAGAAAACGAAAACGATCTGGGATGTACTCCGATCACAGACCACTAAGAGCTTTAAAGCCATGTAAGAGAACTTTAAAATCAATTTAAAGCACACTGAAAGCCAATTCGGAGTAGCTAGGTTGAGAATGATAAGTTCTGTCATCCCAGTTTTAGTTAAACGTCTCGCAGCGGCGTTTTTAATCAGTTGAAGTTCATTAGGCCGGGAAAAGTTACATTCAATAATCTAGTGAATTCGATCTAAAGGTGTTCATAAAACATGGAACGTCCGTGAGATCCGAAGACCATAATTAGCGATGTGATGTGATCTATAAATGATTGAAAACACATTTAAAAGCAAGTTCATGGTATGAATTTCTGCTCCGAGTGACCCGCATGCATTTCTCTTATGCTGCGGGACCCACGCTAAAATTTTCTCCAGTACGATGGTGCTGATAAATGTCGACTCTTTGCGTGCAGCTCTAATGCGAATTATTAAATATTCCTACTTAGGACTACTACAGCAGAAATCCACAGTTGCAGGCATGGACACTTCAGGAAACAACATGGTCAAAAACGTCAAGAAATCTCAAAATCAGCTTACCCCGTTATGCAAACTCGCGTCACGGATGCCGTTTGCCTTTAAGCCAAAGGAAGGTCTGAAGGCCTGCTGGACAACAAGTGCGACTGGAACGCGGAGCCTTAGATTCCACCCTCCTCCCCACTACTGACCTCCCTGCCGGCGAATGTTCCGTCGCTGGAATATAAAATTAAAGTCCTCAGAGCAAGATTGAAGTGTCAGAGGGACACCGGAGACTGCAGAGTACTTTGCTGCACGGAAACGAAGCTCATCGTCATCATTTCGGACGCAGCCCTGCAGGACATTGGCTTCACCATTCACCGCAAAGAAAGTGTGGCGTAGAGGAGGTGGATTATACATCATGGTTGACTCATTGTGGCGCCTAGACATTTGTACCTCAATCCTGTTCACCTGATCTGCAACTCCTAGCGGTTAAGTGTCCTCAATCTTATCAGCCAGGGGAGGTTTCTGCCGTCATCACGGAGTGTCACACTGACCATTGCTCGGCAAGCATTGGAGAAACTAAACACTCTGATTAGAATTCAGGAAACAACGCATCCTGATGCCTTGTCGATCATTGCGGATCATTGCGGATCATTGCGGATCATTGCGGATCATTGCGGGTGTGTGGGGTGGAGATTTCAACGAGGCTAGCTTCAAAACGTCTCTGAACAACTACTGCCAACATATTACCTGCGGAAACAGAGGAGCCAACATGTTTAACCACCGTTATACTACCATCAAGAATAGTTACAAACTATCTCACGCCGTCAATTTAGAACGTCCGAACATCTGCCTGTACTTTTACTCTCACCGTACAGCCAAAAAATACAGACTACAGTGTCAGTGGTGAGGACCAGGAAGGTATGCGTAAGGGTGGTGGGGGAGCGTTTGTAGGACTGTTTTGAGACGGTGGACGGACAATATTCAGGGATTCACCTTCGAATCTGAATAAATGCGTCAAATCAAAACCTGTGTGGATGAGTATGTGTTTTCCAGACTTTTAAGGGCTCGATCTGTTACATTGAAGACCGGTGACCCAGAACTATACAAGAAACAAATACGTAAGAATTTTTAAGACCGAAAAATCAATTCCGACTGAAGTTAAAAATCGGATAAGATGCACATCAACTCTGGCAGGGTTTGCAGGTAATTACTTTGAATAAGACGGAACTTAACAACATGAACTGCTACGATGCTTCACTCTCGGGTGAGCTCAACGCCTCGTATGCACGTTTTGAAAGAGAAACACCTGCGTGAACCCCAGCAGAATCTGGTGACCCTGTGATTGATATCTCAAAGGTCGACGTAAGAACGTCTTTCAAGAGGCTGAACTCGAGCAAGGCATCAGGCTCTCAGGTTATATTAGGTAGGGCACTGAAACCTGTGTCAACGAGCTGGCGGGGGCGTTCAAGGACGTATTCAATCTCTCACTACTGCAATCTGTGATTCCCACCTGCTTTAAAACGGCGACAATCAAACCAATGCCCAAGAAAATCAGGGCAAGATTGCTCAACGATTAATGCCCATTTACACTAACAACTGGAGTGTTAAAGTATTTTGACAGGTTAGTCATGGCCAGAATCAGCTCCTGCTGAAGCGAGGATATGGAGCCGCTATCATTTGCTATCGCCACAGGAGGTCTACAGAGGATGCAATCTCCTTGGAAAACCTGGACAAGGCAATAGTTATGTCAGGTTGTTGTTGATTGATTGCTTCTCAGCGTTCAACACCGTCATACCATCAGTACCAATTTCAAAGCTCCAATACTAGACCTCCGCACTTCACCCTATAACTGGCTCCTTGAAATCTGCATCAGGAAGCTACTCAAGAATGCATGCTTAGCTCACTGCTCTACACTCACGGCTGTGTGGCTAGGCACAGGTCAAATGCCATCTATAAATATCCCGATGTTGGGATAATTTCAGATGGTGACGAGGACGAGGAAACGTATAAGATAGAACAGCTGTTTAAGCTGTATCACAACAAAAACGTTATACTCAACTTCAGAAAGAACAATGAATTCTTTGCAGCTTCAGCAAGGGAAAGGGGAGGGAACACACACCAGATCTCATCAGGGAACCCATGTTAAGCAGTATCAAGCTCCTGGGTGGCAATATTTCTGAAGATGTATCCTGGATCCAACATCCTGATGCAATTTCAAAGAAGGCATGCCAGAGGGTGTATTTCAATAGGAGTTTAAAGAAACTTAGTATGTCACCAAAGACTCTCATAAATTTGTACAGACGTACCGTGGAGAGCATTCTAACTGGTTGCAGCACAGTCTGGTATAGGGGTGCCACTGCACAGAATCGGAAAATGGCAGACGAAAGTTGCTAACTCCCTGCCGAGCTCTATCTGGGCATGAGCAACCCGCCCCAGCTCCTGGCATTGATGACATGTTCAAATGGCGATGCCTCAAAAAGGCGGCATCTACCATTAAGGACCACCGTCACCCAGGACATACCCTATTCTCATTGCTACCATAAGAGAGGAGGTACAGGAGCATGAAGACACACACTCAAGATTTTAGGAACACCTTCTTCCCTCCAGGATCAGATTTCTGAATGAACAATTTACAGTCTCACTATTTTTGTTCACCCTTTAATTACATATTTTATTTATATTCTATAAATATTTATTGTAATTCATAGTTTTATATTATTAGAACTTGTAATGCACTGCTGCCACAAACAACAAATTTCAGGACATAGACAGTGATATTAAGATTGATCCTGATTCTGATTCTAATTCTGAACTAGTATATTTCCATAAGCGAAACCTCTTCATATGATTGACATTGCCGTGAGCACACTGTTGCCTTATGCACGTTGTCGGCAGAATTCGGAAATCATTTCAAATTCCGTCGAATAAAATTCAGAACCCACAGCCCAACGAGCCTATGCCCCCAGTTACACCCACGTAGTTCATTAATATACTAACTAACAGGAAACAGAAGCCCAAGTAGCCACAGGCTACAAACACCTTACCGACCGGGCAGAATTGAACCCAAATCGATGGCGCTCTACCTGGCCGTTAAACCCATAGTTGATCCCCCAATTCAACAGTTTAGGAGGAGAGTGGAGTTTCGATCCAAGCCCGCAAAGGAAAACCAAAAATAAAAAAAGTACATCGCCTTAACTCTTCGGCATACGCATCTGTCTGAATCCAGACGTTCTTGAGAAATCCACTTTTGCAATGACATAGGAACTCATGGACTGGTTTTTGTCGATTCTTCAGTTAAAGAACAAATCAGTGTGAACGAGGATTTGCTGTTGAAACATTGCATGTCCCTGTTGAACAACTTTTATCTGTACACATCAAAGATGTCGCTAGCAGGCACAGTGGCGCAATGGATTGCATGTTGGTTATCTAATGATATCTGATGAACTAATTCAAAGTATGTTCGTTTAAGTCCTGCCAGGGTAGGTGTTTTGTCCGGATTCCCTTTCACAACGGTAAAAAAGGTAGTAGGGATAGTCCGGGCAATTATAGAACAGTGAGTCTTAAGTCTGTGTTGGGAAAGCTGCTGGAAAAGATTCTAAGAAATGGGATCTATGGGCATTTAGAGAATCATGGTCTGATCAGGGACAGTCAGCATGGCTTAGTGAAGGGCAGATCTTGTCTAACAAGGCTGATAGAGTTCTTTGAGGAGGTGACCAGGCATATAGATGAGGGTAGTGCAGTGGATGTGATCTACATGGATTTTAGTAAGGCATTTGACAAGGTACTACCTGGTAGGCTTATTCAGAAAGTCAGAAGGCATGGGATCCAGGGAAGTTTGGCCAGGTGGATTCAGAATTGGCTTGCCTGCAGAAAGCAGAGGATCGTGGTGGAGGGAGGACACTCAGATTGGAGGATTGTGACTAGTGGTGTCCCACAAGGATCTGTTCTAGGACCTCTACATTTCGTGATTTTTATTAACGACCTGGATGTGGGGGTAGAAGGGTGGGTTGGCAAGTTTTCAGACGACACAAAGGTTGTTGGTGTTGAAGATAGTGTAGAGGATTGTCGAAGATTGCAGAGAGACATTGATAGGATGCAGAAGTGGGCTGAGAAGTGGCAGATGGAGTTCAACCCGGAGAAGTGTGAGGTGGTACACTTTGGAAGGACAAACTCCAAGGAAGAGTACAAGGTAAATGGCAGGATAGTGTGGAGGATCTGGGAGTACATGTCCACAGATCCCTGAAAGTCGCCTCACAGGTAGATAGGGTAGTTAAGAAAGCTTATGGGGTGTTAGATGTCATAAGTCGAGGGATGGTGCTTAAGAGTCACGAGGTAATGATGCAGCTCTGTAAAACTCTGGTTAGGTCACACTTGGAGTACTGTGTCCGGTTTTGGTCGCCTCACTATAGGAAGGATGTGGAAGCTTTGGAAAGGATACAGAGGAGATTTACCAGGATGCTGCCTGGTTTAGAGAGTATGGATTATGATCAGAGATTAAGGGAGCTAGGGCTTTACTCTTTGGAGAGAAGGAGGATGAGAGGAGACATGATGAAGGTATACAAGATATTAAGAGGAATAGATAGAATGGACAGCCAGCGCATCTTCCCCAGGGCACCACTGGTCAATACAAGAGGACATGGCTTTAAGGTAAGGGGTGGGAAGTTCAAGGGGGATATTAGAGGAAGGTTTTTTACTCAGAGAGTGGTTGGTGCGTGGAATGCACTGCCTGAGTCTGTGGTGGAGGCAGACACACTAGTGAAATTTGGAGGTATTTAAGTTGGGGGGGGGGTGGTATATGGGAGGCAGGGTTTAAGGGTCGGCTCAACATTGTGGGCAGAAGGGCCTGTACTGTGCGGTACTGTGCTATGCTCTATGTTAAATTTGGTGATGAATCGAGAGGCTACTGATGATGGAGAATCTAGAAATCCAGCTTATGCTTTTAAATAGTCAACTCGTTCCCTTAACACAGCTGAGAAAATCTCTAAAAGGGTGGTATTCCGTGGAAAACCTCCGGGAAAATGATCGAGGCACTGAGAGTTTGATTATTTCAGAGACGGGACGATGAATTCCGAACAAAAAATGTTGCTAGCTTAATGGGTTGGGAAGAAATATGCAGTTAAATTGGCAGACCACAAATACATTGAATGTCAGACCGCCATGGTTCTCGTTGCTCTTATCAAAGTCATGGATGCTTGTGTGTAGGTCAATATCTTAAGCTACTTTTGCCTTCAATTTACTTAATTTATTACATCCGTTTGATCTCCTATATGGGACAATGATTTGCAACCTGTCAATGTAATTCGAAAAATCTACAAATTTGTCTTCTATGGTTCAAGAAATAATGTCACTTTTCAACGCGGAAACTGCCGTCTCAATTCAACTGCTACCCTGAATTTATGCTCGGAAGCGGTAATGTTTATTACGTTTTCAATTAAATTCCACTAATACTGTATTAATTATGCATACCGAGAAACGTTTTGCAGAATAAAGCCAAAAATCACAATTCATCATGTAGATGTTCCTGTGTTGCGGTAAGGATCATTGACATCACTGCGCACTTGCAGAACAGCACTAAGTTGGTGAAGGTTGTGGACGTCAAGAGATCGTGTCCCATATTTCTATGAATTATGTACGCTAGAGATTCTACAAATAACTGAAATAATATTACGATACACTCAAAACGATGGGGAATTTCATCAAGGCAGACATAATCCATGGAACGAACAGTCCAAGGCTCAGGCGCAGTGTCGTCATGAGAAATTCGTGTATACGAACGATTTAGGTGTAAATGATTCTGATCTCTCGATACATTTCAACTTAGTTTTCGAGCAGGAAAGACCTGCGCAGGAAAAACTGAAATGCTTTGACATCAGAGCCAGTTCAAGCCCACAAAAGCAGGACGCGCCCGCCGTTTGTACAACTGGCTGTCTCTAATCCAACATCACCACGCAAAAAACACAAGAAAACGACAAAGGATATAATCTAAAATGTCATTAATATCACCTACACGAACCGTTCCCGCCGGCTCACGCTCCGAGGACATTGCTAATACGGCCGGTTTGTAGACTTTTTATTTGTTCTTTCTTTTTTTTTGCTACAATGTTTCCAGGTGTGGTGAGTAGCGACGATTGCATGAAACCCGTCTTCATCATACGCAATTAATGCCATAAATTTAACGCTCTGCTTTGAGTTAAACACAGGAACTCTGTTTTACTAGATTTACGCTTTGATCATTTCCGCCGTCCTTCGGCTGTGACGGTAAGAGGTAACAGGCCCTGTATCGTCTAATAGCGAGGGAATTGCGTCAGATTCACTGTTCCATCTATTGCCAAACATTGTATCGGCATTTCGGACAGGAATTTTCCTCAGTGCCATATCCGCTTGATTTTCAGAACACTTCATTCACATCACCCCAATCCCACTCTTGGCGTCACCTACACATTGCGTTCATTATGTTTGATTTAACCACCGCTTCAGAATGCGTTCTCGCAGAACACTTCCAGAACTTGCAGAACCACTGAGGTCAGATTAACTGCCAACTAATTTCCTTTCTTATGCCTCTCCCTCCCCTCTCGAAGAGTGGAGTGACATTTCCAATTTTACAGTCTTCCAGAACTATTCCAGGATCTAGTGAGTCTTGAAAGATCATTATTAATGCCTCCAAAATCCCTTCAGCCACCTCTTGCAGAACCTTGGGGCATACACTATCTGGACCTGGTGACCTGGTGACTTATCTAACTTCATATCTGTCCGTTTCTAAAGAACCTTCTCTGTAGTCATGGTAACTTCACACACTTCATGACTCCTGACATCTGAAACTTCCACTATATTGCTAGTGTCTTCCACAGTGAAGAATGATGCAAAATACTGATTCAGTTCGTCCACCATTTATTTGCCCCCCATGACTACCTCTCCAGCGGCATTTTAGAGCGGCCCAATATCCACTCTCTCCTTTCTTTTACACTTCATTAATCTGCAGAAATCTTTTGTATCTTCTTGAATATTACTGACTAGCTAACTTTCGTATTCTGTCTTTACCTTCTTAATCACTTTTGAGTTGCATTCTGTTGTAATTTAAAAGCTTCCCAATGCCCTAACCCCACTAGATTTTCCTTTATTATATACACAGTTTTTGGCTTTTATGTTGTCTTTGACCTCCGTTGTAAGCTATGGTTGTGCCATCTTTCTGTTAGAATACTTCCTCCCCTTTCAGATGTATATATCCGGTGCCTTCCGAATTGCTTCCAGAATTCGGACAATTGACAGTGCCGTCATTCCTACCAGTGTTCTTTTCCAATCAATTCTGGCCAAATCCTCCCATGCCTCTGTAATTCACTTTGCTCCTCTGTAATATTGATACGTCTTACTTTAGCTTCTCCTTCTCAAATTTCAGGGTGAATTCAATCATATTATGATCACTTGCCCATAAGGGGTCTTTTACCTTAAACTCGCTAATCAATTCCGGTTACTTGCAAAACACCCAATCCAGAATAGTTGCTTCCTTAGTGGGATCAACAAGGGGCTGCTCTAAACTCTCCCCCCCCAGCTGTTATGGATTCTAGAAATTTCCTCTTGGAACCCAGCACCAGGATTTGCTTTATCCACGATTCAACTCCTTCTGATCACTTGTCACCTCTTTCTAATAATTGAATTTTTTTTTACCAACAGAGCCACACCAGCTCCTCTACCTATCCTTCCGATACAACGCGTATCCTTGGACATTAAGTGCCTAGCTATAATCTTCATTCAGACATGATTCAGTGATGCCTAAAACATCATAACGTCCCAATCGTAACTGTACTACAAGTTCATCGACCTTTTTTAGTACACTGCATGCAAACAAATATAACAGCTTTGGTCTTGTATTCATCCTTTTCGATTCTGTTCGCCTTTTACGTTGCAGCTAATCCTGTCGACTGAAATTTTGTCTTGTCATTAGCCTCTCCCTGGTCGGAGTCTCACTGCACATTGTCTCTGTGTGTAAAACAAACTACTTCATCTTTACCAATATCACTTCGGGGGTTTCAAACCTCTTGTCAAATTTGTTTAAACCTACCTGATCAGCCAACGATCCCACAGGGATATTGGACCCCCTCGCGTACAAATGTAGAGTACGGAGGCAGTCGCCACGGGCTGGTATGGTGTGAGAGGGGGCAGACGAAAAGCATAAGGAATAGCTGGAGCTGTGGCAGGACTGGGCAGTGAGAGATTGACAGGCACACTCACAGAGAGATGTGGGCCTCCCTGAGAATGGTGGGAGATCCAATGATGGAGAAGGGACATTGCAAACAGTGACGAAACTACGAACCAAAAATACGTATTCTTGGAATCTGAAGTACAAGCAGCGACTGTTACAAATGCGGGGAATGTAGCCCCAGAGAGAAAGACATAGAATACATTCTCACAGTGAGTGACAGGAACACTTGGAGACAGAGACGGAAAAAAATCACGTACATCCGATGCTGACATTCACTTTGCTTAGTGAAACGAACGATGCCTTCCATTCCACCTCTGAGAGGAAAGAGACATGCATTCAGTTCACAGTTCAGACGTGCAAGGGATACATAGGGACGACGAACGCCCTGCTAGTAGTGCAGCAGCACTGAGAATTAGCATATCGGAAACATTCTTTGTGTATTATACGTGGCGGCTTTTTAGTCGGGAAGTCGTGGATTCACTTGCCAAGGGAGTTGCCGAACCTCAGGCTGAAGAATTTGTAGATGAATGTGCCTGGCATTTTAGTCCTGTCTTATGTTCGGATTCACAGAATTTTGCTCTGGCGAATTCATATGCGAGAAATGTCAACTGACGCAGCACCTCGGCAACAAGGTGGCTGAACCTGAAGAGAAGGCAAAGGGTCTGCGATGTGATACAGAATTAGCAGATGCGCTCTAGATGTCCTTTACAGAGCGCGTGTGTACACCGAGAGACCCGCAGAATGCGAGTCCAGGCAAGAGAGAAAGTAGCAGGTGGGTGACCGTGGAAAAGAAGCGCAGGGTAAGAGGTGCACAGCAGTTAGAACAACTAGCAATGCTCGGCGACGACCATGTGTCGATAAAGGGCAGCAGGGGAAATCCGGCAATTGCAAGTTCTTTGTCTAAGGTTGACATGAGCTAGTATTTGAAAAATCTGAGAGGTTGGAATTCTCTGCACTTAGCTAAGCAAGGAGTGTTGATAAACTTTATGTTTATGTGGGAGATATTGTTGACAACAAGCCAAACTTCCGATGATGTCAAAAAAATAGTTTCAGAAGTGTACTGCTAATCTGGAGTCCACGTAAACCAAACCACAACTTGCATTGGTGGTTCAGTGGTAGAATTCTCGCCTGCCACGCGGGAGGCCCGGGTTCGATTCCCGGCCAATGCAATTAATTTTTTTCCTTTGGTCATTGCACGCATCAACAGCAGTAACCCAGAAAACCTGCAATTCGCCAAAACAGGGAGATGCCATCTCTCTCGTTCAATACTGGTCTTGGAGAATCTGAATAATAAGAATCTATTAACTGCAACTTGGGAGGGGGGGAGGGGGAGGGGGAGGGGAAGAGAGAGAGAGAGATAGAGAGAGAGAGCACGCGACAGAGGGGAAATAGATTGATAAGTAGACAGACCGATAGAGAGACATACAGACAGATAGATGGATAGATTGATACTTTCATTGATACATAAATAAATGACTGGATTGATGTATATATAATTGGATAGATAGACAGAATGCTAAATAGATGATAGATAGGTAGAAGCACAAACTCGAGAAATTCTACAGATGCTGGAAATCCAAGCAACACACGCAAAATGCTGGAGGAACTCAGCAGGCCAGGTAGCTTCTATGGAAAAGAATACACAGTCAACGTTTTGGGCGAAGTCCATTCATCTGGACTCATGAGATCTGTCTGACTGTCTATCTATCTACCTGTCCTGATGGAGTGTCTCGGACTGAAAAGCTGACTGCTTACTCTGTCAAATATGCTGCCTGACTTCTGAGTTCCTCCAGCATTTTGTCGGCTTAGACAGATAAACACATAGATAGATAGATAGATAGATAGATAGATAGATAGATAGATAGATAGATAGATAGATTGATTGATTGAGAGGCAGACATACAAAAAGAATAAATAGCAAACACGCAAATACGAGAAAATCTGCAGGTGCTGGAAATTCAAGCAACTCACACAAAATGCTGGTGGAACGCAGCAGGCCAGGCAGCATCTATAGGGAGATGTACTGTCATCGTTTCGGGGCGAGACCCTTCCTCAGGACTAACTGAAGAAGAGATAGTAAGAGATTTGAAAGTGGGCAGGGGAAAGCCGAAACGATAGGAGAAGACAGGACGGGGAGGGATGAAGCTAAGAGCTGGGAAGTGGATTGGCAAAAAGGATACAAGGCTGGAGAAGGGGGAGTATCAGAGGACGGAAGGACTTGAAAGAAAGAAAGGGGGAGGGGAGCACCTGAGGAAGATGGAGAACAGGCAAGGAGTTATTGTGAGAGGGAAAGAGAAAAAAATAATTAAAATTTAAAATTAGGGATGGGGTAAGAAGGGGAGGACAGGCATTAGCAAAAGTTAGAAGAATTAATATTCATGCCATCAGGTTGGAGCCTACCCGGACAGAATATAAGGTGTTGTTCCTGTAGCTGTGTGGCTTCATCTTGACAGTAGAGGAGGCCATGGATTGACATATCAGAATGGGAATGGGACGTGGAATTAAAATGTGTGGCCACTGGGCGATCCTGCTTTCTCTGGCGGACAGAACGTAGGTGTTCAGCGAAACGGTTTCCCAGACTCCGTCGGGTCTCATCAATATATAGAAGGCAATATATAGAAGGGAACATCGGACACGGTATATTACACCAGCCCACTCACAGGTAAAGTGTCGCCTCACCTGGAAAGACTGCTTGGAGCCCTGAATGGTGGTGAGGGAGGAAGTGTAAGGGCAGGTGTAGCACATGTTCTGCTTACAGTTAAGTGCCAGGAGGGAGATCGGTGGGAAGGGATGGGGATGGGGTGGTGGGGGGGGGGGGAGAGAATGGACAAGCGAGTCGCGAAGGGAGAGATCCCTGCGGAAAGCAGAAAGTGGAGCGGATGGGGGGGGAGGAAAGATGTCATTGGTGGTGGGGTCCCGTTGGAGATGGCGGAAGTTACGGAGAATTATATGTTGGACACGGAGGCTGGTGGGGTGGTAGGTGAGGACAATAGGAACCCTATCCCGAGTGGAATGGCGTGCGGATGGGGTGAGGGCAGATGTGCAGGAAATGGGAGAGATGCGTTTGAGGGCAGAGTTGATGGTGGAGGAAGGAAAGCCCCGTTGTTTAAAAAAGGAAGACATCTCCTTCGTCCTGGAATGAAAGGCTACATTCTGAGTGCAGATGCGGCGGAGGCGGAGGAATTGAGAGAAGGGGATAGCATTTTTGCAAGTAACAGGGTGGACAGAGGAATAGTCCACGTAGCTGTGAGAGTCAGTGGGCTTATAGTAGACATCTGCTGTCTCCAGAGACAAAGGCAGAGAGATCAAGGAAGAGGAGGGAGGAGTCGGAAATGGACCAGGTAAATTTGAGGGCAGGGTGAAAGTTGGAGGCAAAGTTAATGAAGTCAACGAGCTCAGCATGCGTACCGGAGTCAGCGCCAATGCAGTCGTCGATGTTGCAAAGGAAAAGAGGGGGATGGATACCCGTATAGGCTTGGAACATGGACCGTTCCATAAAGCCAACAGAAAGGCAGGCATAACTGGGACCCATACGGGTGCCCATGCCTACACCTTTAGCTTGAAGGAAGAGGGAGAAGCCAAAGGAGAAATTATTAAGAGTAAGGACCATTTCCGCTAGACGGAGGAGAGTGGTGGTAGAGGGGAACTGGTTAGGTCTGGACTCCAAAAAAGAAGCGGAGAGCTTTGAGACATTCCTGGTGGGGAATGGAGGTATATAGGGACTGGACATTCATGGTGAAAATAAGGCGGTGGGGGGCAGGGAACTTAAAATCATTGAAAAAATTCAAAGCGTGAAAAGTGTCACGAACATAGGTTGGAAGAGATTGAACAACGGGGAATAAAACAGTGTCGAGGTATGCAGAAATGAGTTCGATGGAGCAGGAACAAGCTGAAACAATGGGTCTACTTGGACAGGCAGGTTAGTGGATCTTGGGTAGGAGGTAGAAACGGGAAGTGCGGTGTGTGGGAACTATGAGTTTGGTGGCAGTGGATGGAAGATCCCCAGAGCTGATAAGGTTGGTGATTGTATAGGAGACAATGGCCTGGTGCTCCTTAGTGGGGTCATGTTCGAGGATTAAATAAGAGGAGGTATCAGAGAGTTGTCGCTGTGCCTCGGCAAAGTAGAGGTCAGTACACCAGACTAGATCAGTGGCTTTCATGGTAAGGTTGGGATTGGTGCGGAGGGAGTGGAGAGCAGAGCGTTCGGAAGGAGTGAAGTTGGAATTGGAACAAGGTATGGTGTAGTCGAGACGGTTGATGTCACGTCGGCAGTTAGCAATAAAAAGTTCCAGAGCAGCCTAACTAGCTAGCTAGATATCGATGAATAGATACAGGGAAAGGTAGATAGAGATAGATCTTAGTTTTTAAGCGACTCTGAGAGAAGTGTTGGTGCAGAAATATTTCTAGCGTACTGTTCCACAAAAACTGATAAACATAACCGTAACAAGTGAATGCTGCAACTATTTGTTTTCGCTCGAACAAATGGACCCAGACTCGGTAGATCCTCTGAGACTCACTTTATTGTTAATACAGAGAAGAAAGTAGAGAGTTGCGAGAAACGCTTTATTTTATACACTACCCACACCACTAATATGTAGGGCTAACTTAAGCAACCCCCAGTAGTCTACACCATCGAGTATAATTAGCAACATCTGCGTGGTCGACTGTGGACTCGCAAGGCTGCAGGTCCTTGCTTCCGGTTCAGCTGCTCGGTCCGAAGCTGGGACCCAGGCGAGTGGCCTGCCCAAGAAAGAGCTTTTTCACCTTTTATAGCCCTATCGTCACCTCCCAATCCAGCTGGAAGGGTCTAGGCATCAAATCCGACGTTTACACGACCCTAACCATTGGATCGAGTGACCTTCAACAATGGTCTTTGCCTCCTCAGGGACAATGCATTCTATTAATCTTACAAACAAACAATGTAAAAAAAAATTCTTTGGAGACAAGGTGATTAATTACTTTTACACAAATAAGCACTTATAGCTTGCTTTCAGGCCATGTTATCAGGTAGACGGGAGTCACATTGTTGTCCCCTTATCTCGTATCAAGGGTCAATTTGTCCATCACACAGGTAAAACTTCAAAACAGGACAGACCCACAAATTCCTAACTGTTAACCATTTCCTTGCCGTATCCATTTTTCATACCCACACACCTCACCCATACACTTACCAATACATGTACTAACACTTCACATCTGAAGTCAAGACTGCAGCCCAGCACGTCGGCTGTCACTATTGCTCACATAATCATCCATCTGGCTCTCCTCAGCTTTTGGTCGTCTACAGTAAACAGTCCAAGTTTCCCTTAATTTCAGATGCCCTTTAGTTGGGGAAGCGTCCTGGTAAAACTCTTCTGCACTCAATCCAAAGCAACCAGAATTGAAAGCAATCGGAATTGAACGTAACACTCTAAATATGGCCAAACCATACTTCCGTAAAACAACACTTAACTTCTTGAATTTTGAACTCTGTGCCTTCTTTATCACTGTATTAAACAATGCATACAGTTCTAGGAGATATAGACTCTGACTTCAATATAATTGTGTGAATCCCTGGTCAGGGAGAGCGAAGAGGTGATAGAACGGAGTGGTCAAACCGGGGCCACGGGAGATACACAAGTGCGTCACAGTCAGGAGTGAGAGGGGAAGAGTCAGGTACTAGACAGTACCCCTGTGGCTGTACCTCTTGACAATAAAAACTCCCGTTTGAGTACTGTTGGGCCGGGGTGGGGTGGGGAAAAGCCTACCGAGGGGAAGCAACAGTGGCCATGCCTCTAGCACAGAGACTGGCCCTGTGGCTCAGACAAGTAGGGAAAAGAAAAGGAAGGCAATAGTGATTTGGGACTATATAGTTAGGGGGTCAGACAGGCGATTTTGTGGACGCAGGAAAGAAACTGGGATGGTAGTATGCCTTCCAGGTGCCAGGTTCCGGGATATTACAGATCGCGTCCAAGATATCCTGCGGTGGGAGGGAGAACAGCCAGGGGTCGTGGTACATATTGGTACCAATGACATAGTTAGGAAAAGGGAAGAGGCCCTGAAAAAAGACTACAGGGAGTTAGGAAAGAAGTTGAGAAGCAGGACCACGAAGGTAGTAATCTCGGGATTACTGCCTGTGTCTCGCGACAGTGAGAATAGGAATAGAATGAGGTGGAGGATAAATGCATGGCTGAGGGATTGGAGCAGGGGGCAGGGATTCAGGTTTATGTATCGTTGGGTCCTTTTTTGGGGCACGCGTGACCTGCATAAAAATATCGGATTGCACTTGAATCTGAGGAGGACCAATATCCTGGTGGGGAGTTTTGCAAAAGTTATTGTTGAGAGTTTAAACTAGAATTGTTGGGGGTGGGAACCGAACTGAAGTGACGGAAGAAAGGGAGTTCTGCTCACAAATAGAGAAAGCTTGGAGACAGTGCGAAAGGGAGGATAGGCAGGTGATAGAGAAGGGATGTGCTCAGGCTGATGGTTTGAGTTGAGTCTATTTTAATGCAAAGCGGATAAACAAAGCGGATGAGCTTAGAGCGTGGACCAGTACTTGGAGCTCTGATGTTGTGGCCATTACAGAGACTTGGATGGCTCAGGGGCAGGAATGGTTACTTCGAATGTCAGGCTTTAGATGTTTCAGAAAGGACAGGGAGGGAGGCAAAAGAGGTGGGGGCATGGCACTGTTGATCAGAGATAGTGTCAGGGCTGCAAAAAAGGAGGCAGTAATGGAGGGATGATAGAGATCTAGAAGATTATATGCTAACAGGAAGGAGCTTAAGAATGAAATTAGGAGAGTCAGAAGGGGCCATGAGAAGGCTTGGCAGACAGGGCTGTGGAAACTCCCAAGGCATTCTACAAGTATGTGAAGAACCAGAGGATAAGATGTGAGAGAATAGAATTGGAGATGGTAATCATAATTCTATCTCCTTTACAATAGAATTGGAGAGAGATAGGAACACACAAGTTAGAAAAGCGTTTAATTGAGGTAAGGGGTATTATGAAGCTATAAGGCAGGAAATTGGAAGCGTAAATTGGAAACAGATGTTCTCAGGGAAAAGTACGGAAGAAATGTGGCAAATATTCGGGGGATTGTTACATACTCCGTGGATATCCTGTGACTGTCTTATGACCATGATGTAATTGAGTATCTGGTGAGCATAATGTAATGGTCTTGTGATGGTGGGGTGATGTAATTTCCCGCCAGTGCGAGGTCACATGATGTAATTTTCCCGGCAGTGTGAGGTCATGTGATGGCCTGTTCCAACAGGTATAAAACGGGAAAGCCATGCTGTGATGCATTGTTTAATTCGTCAGCTACTCTGTTATGCTGCGTATTCATCTCAAGACGCAGTTTTGTTTTAAAATGGAGTTTTACTTTCTATCTTAAGTCTCAAAGGTTATTGCTGGCAGTTTCGCCAGACACTGCCAGTTTTGGTTTGATTCTCCTTTGCAATTCAGTTGGAGAGTAAAGCAGTTACCGAAGTACGGAGACCCGAAGGATCGAGTAAGGTTGGTGGCGTTGGTGGTTTAATACAGGATCGACCTTATTGGATCTTCGTTGAGGAAATAGTAACCTGCATCCGAGATAACCCCTGCCTGTAAGAGCAGAAGACGTTGGGGCAGTGTTATTCGTCAAGGAAAAGGTCAGTTCCTTTGAGCCGTTTTTATTTCCTTTGTCGTGAATCCTTGTGGCAAGGCATATTTCAACAGGGATCAGCAGTAACGTCAAGTCGCCCAGGAATTCATTACTTCAGGAAAGTCTCTCCTAATTGACTGTATAATTCACTTGGACTTTCGAATTTACCAAGTTTGAGAACTCTGTTTCCATTTACCACTTTAAGACTGTATTCATATTTATCACTTTAAGAACTGTTAGTGTTGCCTTATAGCAGTTAACTTCCGGTTAAGTTAGTCATTTGTTTACTTTTCATTTTTGTTGAACAGAGTTAAATAAATGTTTACCTGTTTATAAAAAACCTGTCTCAATTCTATATTCATTGTTGCCGGAGATGTACTGTAACAGGATATTTATGTGGAGTTCTGCATTGGTACGTTCCAATGAATCAGGGAAGTTATGGTAGAGTACAGGAACCCTGGTGTAAAAAGGCTGTAATAAATCCATTGAAAAAAAAAGAAAAGCTTATGTAATATTAGAGATCTAGAAGATTATAAAGCTAATAGGAAGGAGTTCAGGAAGGAAATTAGGAGAGCCAGAAGGGGCCATGAGAAGGCCTTGGCAGGCAGGATTAAGGAGAACACCAAGGCATTCTACAAGTATGTGAAGAGCAAGAGGATAAGACGTGAAAGAATAGGACCTATCAAGTGTAATAGTGTGCAAGTGTGTATGGACCCGGAGAAAACAGCAGAAGTACTTAATGATTACTTTACTTCAGTATTCACTGTGGAAAAGAATCTTGGTGATTGTAGTGATGACTTGAAGCAGACTGAAAAGCTTCAGCATGTAGATATTAAGAAAGAGGATGAGCTGGAGCTTTTGGAAAGCATCGAGTTGGATAAGTCGCCGGCACCGAATGCGATGCACCCCAGGCTACTGTGGGAGGCGAGGGAGGAGATTGCTGAGCCTCTGGCGATGATCATTGCATCATCAATGGAGACGGGAGAGGTTCCGGAGGATTGGAGGACTGTGAATAGTGTTCCTTTATTTAAGAAAGGGAGTAGAGATAGCCTTACCTCAGTGGTTGGTAAGTTGATGGAGAAGATCCCGAAAGGCAGGATTTATGACATTTGGAGAGGTATAATATGATTAGGAATAGTCAACATGTCTTTGTCAAGTGCAGGTCGTGCATTACGAGCCTGCTTGAATTTTTGAGGCTGTGTCTAAACAGATTGATGACGGAAGAGCAGTCGATGTAGTGTATATGGATTTCAGCAAGGTACCCCATGCAAGGCTTATTGAGCAAATAAGGAGGCATGGAATCCAACGAGACATTACTTTCTGGATCCGGAACTGGCTTGCCCAAAGAAGGCAAAATGTGGTTGTAGACGGGTCATACTCAGCATGGAGGTCGGTGACAAGTGGACTGCCTTACGGATCTGTTCTGGGGCTCTTACTCTTGGTGATTTTTATAAATGACCTGGATGAGGAAGTGGGGTGAGGGGTTCGTAAATTTGCTGATGACACACAGGTTGGGGATGTTGTGTATATTGTGGAGGGCTGTCAGAGGTTACAGCGGGACATTGATTGGATGCAAAACTGGGCTGAGAAGTGGCAGATGGAGTTAAACCCAGGTAAGTGTGAAGTGGTTCATTTTGGCAGGTCAAATACGATGGCAGAATATGGTATTAATGGTAAGACTCTTGGCTGTGTGGGGGATCAGAGGGATCTTGGGGTCTGAGACCATAGGACGCTCAAAGCAACTGCGCAGGTTGACTCTGTGGTTAAGAAGGAATACAGTGTATTGGCCTTCATCAATCGTGGAATGATTGCAGCCTTATAGGACCCTGGTCATGTGGATGATCATGTGGATAGTCAGAAGCTATTCCCCAGGGCTGAAATGGTTGCCACAAGAGGACACTGGTTTAAGGTACTGGGGAGTAGGTACAGAGGAGATGTTTTACTCAGAGTGTGGTGAGTGCGTGGAATGGGCTGCCGGCAACGGTGGTGGAGACGGGTACGATAGGGTCTTTTAAGATACTTTTGGATAGGTACATGGAGCTTAGAAAAATAGAGAGATAGTAATTTCTAAGGTAGGGACATGTTCGGGACAACATTGTGGGCCGAAGGGCATCAATTGTGTTGTAGTTTTTCTATGTTTCTATGTTTCAACACTATTATGGATCCCGCAATTAAGACCATAACATACAGAGCAGAATTAGGCCATTCGACCCAACGAGTCTGCTGCGCCATTTGTTATCCTTCTCAAGCGCATCCTCTTTCCGTACCCCTGTAAGCTTTAACGCCATTATTAATCAAGAACCTATCAACCTCTGTTTTAAATATGTCCAATGGTTTGGCCTCCACAACCGCCTGTGGCAATGAATTCCATAGATTCACTTTCCTCTGGCTAAAGAAATCCCACCTCATTTTTGTTGGAATATTACGTACTTGTAATCTGAGGCTGTGCTCCAAGGTCCGAGACTCCCTCCGCTATTAACTGTTTCGTGTTTTACATTTGATCTGCCAAACTGTTTAACGCGGCCACATTTTACTGCCAAATTTTACTAACTCTCACGCCCTAAAATATTCTTTCATCTGATTCTCTGTGTAAACCACTTTCCCAGATTATCATCTATTTGCTTCATTGACTCGAGGTCGGCATTTACTGCCCATGATTTCTGCCATTGAGAAGGTGTTGATTTTAATGAACCACTGCAATATATTTGATGATGATCCTCTTACGTTCCGTTGCGGCGGGAGTTCCGGTACCGAGATCTCACATCTGACAAGTGATATATGAGCGCTGTGTGTGGTCGTGGTGACGACTGGGTTTTACAGGTTTATGATACTGTTGGTCGTATGGCCTAATTGAAAAGGTCTGTTTCCTGTAAAGTCAATCAGAGTGATCTGAAGACTGCAGTTTCGAGTCTTGTAACAGTTGTTTACCGTTCAACAGACAATAATTTTGCTCTGTATTTCGCTTTTGCTAATGAGTGGGGCAGTTCTTGCGCAGTCCCAGGTACGTGGGTTCAATCCAAACGACCCGTGCTGCCTGGGGGGGGGGGTCCACCTGGGATGCAAGGTGGGGTCTATGGTCCCACAAAGATAAGACAGATCAAATGGTCTCTCTGTATGTCATAAGGAAAACTGAATATAAAATGTTTCACATCGGACCCGCTTACGACTTGTTTGCATGTATGGTTGCTTTCTACTCGCTTTTCTACAGGTAGAAATTCACTTCTTATGCCTGGCGCCTTCGACCATTCAGCCACCCTACCAATCCGACATAAATTGCTTAAGATCGAAACAAACTGTTTTGTTTGAGAACAAATTAAAAGACTGATTTGATAATTTTTTTGGAGGATAGATCCAAATTTGCACGCGCACACATGGCCGCAAAGGCACCTGAACATCATGATCCTCTCCCTGGTGCTTAAAACTCCAAATGAAAAACAATTTCAGGGACAATATCCGGCTTCCAAATGCGGAATAAATCAGCACCATACCCAATCGGACACACGCCCGTATCAGAATTAGAATCACAACCAGTTTTAATATCACTGACATATGTCGTGAAATGTCGGCAGCAGTGCAATGTAATGTATAAAACATATCAAATTTTGTAATAAGAAAAGCATATAAATATTAAATTACAAAAAAAGAGGAGATAATGCAGTACAGTTCATGGGATGGTTGACTGCCCGATCAGCAATCCAATGGCGGAGGGATAAGAGCTGTTCTTAAAACGTGTGTGCCTTAAGCTTCTGATAGTAGTAATAAGAAGAGAGAACGTCCTTGTTGTAGGGAATACTTAATGATAGCTGACGCCTTTTAAGTCATCGCTTTTTGAAGAAGATGTCCCATATACTAGGGCCAATGATGGAGCTGGCTGAGTTTGTGACCCACACCCTGCAGATTTTTACGATCCTGTGTAGTGACCCTCCAGATCAGATAGCGTGAATGCGATGGATGATTTAGTGACATACTGAATTTCCTCAAACTCCTAATGAATATAGCCACAGACGTGCTTTCCTGGCTGTCATGCGAATGAAATGTTTGGCAAATAGGGCGGAATTGTCACTGTGGAGAAGGAATTCCTGAATGCACTGACGCATTGATTGGAAGTAGACGGAACAGTTAATCTGAAGAAATGAGCTGAATGTGACGGAATTCCCTTGTCAACAAACGACACAGAGCAAGTTACATCGTATGCTGCGGCTGCAGGGTGTCGTATGGGCTCTGTGGTTTAGCTGCTTTAAACTCTTGTCTGGTAAAAAGGAGGCACTCGGTTCATCACATATCGGAGTCTTTATTTTATGTGGTGAATTGCTTTGTTGGGAAGGCGGTTTTACTTGCAATCATGAAACAAAATGCCGCAGAGAGAAAAAAAAGAACATTAAAATGTTTACAAAACCAGTACAGATCCAACAAATTCGGCGGAGCAGAGAGCAACACGAACTGTTCAGTTAGATGAGGCCGTCAACATTTCCAAATGCGTTGTTTTCCCTTTTCTTACGTTTTGCAGCGTGAGGCTGATAATTGTTTTCCCAGCCGGTCGATTTCGCATGGTGTTTCACATGCCTTTGCGACTCGAAAACCGATTACTTCGCTATGTGTAGTCAAAAGGCGGTTAAGGATAACTCTGGAATGCATGTGGGGATTGTAAATATTGCTCAAGGGACTGACACCAAAAGTATTGTCGATAGTAAATTTTAGATGTTGCTCTGCATTAGCGGAACGGAAGAATTTATTCTTCACCAAATGGCAGTGGTGGGATTCGAACCCACGCCTCCTTGGAGACTGGAGCCTAAATCCAGCGCCTTAGACCACTCGGCCACACTACCACAGTTCTGCATTCATTACACAGGGTACTGATCCGTTGAGCAAGTTAACATTCAGAGTATTGTGCTCTCTGCGCGTCCATTGAAAATAGTTCCCCACCATACTGCTGTCATGGGTCCGGCTGGCCGTTCCCCTTTAACAGTTCTTTCTCTCTGATAATGCCCCAATTTCAGTAATTTGATCTCCATTTGCTGCTAGTTTACCCAATTACCGTACACCTGGTTTTCATCAGAGACTGGGAAATAAACACGATGGCGAACTATCACAGGTTGCCAGTTTGTTGGTCTATTCTCGTGTGAGACTTCGTTCCCTTGTCCAATTAGAACCGTTGGTTCTAAGTTCCGCTCTAGTTTCTAGAAAGTCCCTGTAAATCCCGTCACCTTGTCAAGATTCCTCCGGTTTCCTGTTCTACATCCAGTCTCCCCAACTCAGTCGACATGCCGGTGTCCTGCACTTGGGTTCTCCTCCGTCGCCCCCTTGCAACAGAACAAACTGGCCAGCATGAACCCAGCGGACACGAATCCCCTGCAACAAGCCCTCGCCAGCCATGGCCCCCTTCTGGGCCTGCACGATCAGCTGCTCCGGGTTGTTATGGAGAACCTCCGCTCCCTGTCAGTAGATGTAAAGAAGGTCAGTGAACAGGTCGACCGAGTATCCGTCCATTTTACCACGTCGACCCCGGGAGCTCTGCCTGACCGACCCAGGCAGCCTATAGTGGCGACGCCCACTACACGTCCGTCAAGAGAGCAGCACTTGCCGAACCAGAACCGTACGCCGGAGATCTGGGGAGGTGCAGGGCTTTTTTACTGCAATGCTCCTTGGTGTTCGACCAGCAGCCATCCACATACGCCACTGACCGAGCGAAGATATCTTACATGATGGGGTTGTTGCGAGGGAATGCCTTATCTTGGGCCACCGCGATTTTGGGACAATCAGCCAGAGACCTGCTCTTCCTTCCCCACCTTCATTTCAGAGATAAGGAAGATTATTGACCGTCCCGTCCGCGGTAGGGATGCCGCCAAGCGTCTGCTCACTCTCTGTCAAGGCTCACTCAGTGTTGCCGAATACACGGCGGAGTTCCGGTCGCTAGCGGCCTACTCGGGCTGGAATGATGAGGCACTCCAGGAGGTATTCCGGCAAGGCCTCTGTGACAAGGTAAAGGGCGAGTTAACGGCTAGGGATGACACCAACAGCCTGGATTCAGTGATCTCCCTAGCAACCAGGCTGGACAACCGAATCCGAGAACGGCAGAGGGAGAGAACCGCTACCCCACGCACTCTTTACCATCTGCTCCCAGCCAGAACGACTCCCCTCCTCCCATTCCTAGAATAACACCCTTTTCCACCAGCCTGGGAGAGGAACCAATGCAGCTGGGACGAATCGTCTTTCTCCCGCAGAGCGACTCCAGAGTTTCAGAGCCGGGGATTGTTTCTATTGTGGTCAGTCTGGCCATTTTCGTGCTGCCTTCGGCCAAAAGGGAGGGCTCACCATTAGGAAGGGGGACCCTGGTGAGTCAGACTACATTCCCTTCTGCCCCCCAATCCCGGATGCAGATCCAAGCAACTGTAACCTACAACCAACAGTCCCTATCCTTATCTGCCTTGATAGACTCCGGTGCTGAGGGGAATCTGTTGGATGAAGACATAGCTGCCCAGGCCGGAATTCGGAGCCGTTGACTACCCCTCTGGAAGCCTGGGCACTGGACGGAAGACTTCTGGCTCGAGTCATTCACCATACTCCACCACTGTCTTTGATCCTCTTTGGGAATCATCGGGAGCAGGTACAATTTAATCTAATTTCCTCTCCTCAAGCTCCGATAGTACTCGGGTACCCTTGGTTAAGCTGCCAAAATCCTTGCATTGATTGGTCCACCGGGAAGATCGTCAGCTGGAGTCCGTTTTGTTACGCCAACTGTTTACAGTCCGTCCTTTCCCCTGTAAGAGCAACCACGACCTCGTCTGCTGTTGAACTCCCCGACTTGTCCAGGGGTCCAGCGGAGTACCGCGACCTGGGACAAGTGTTTAGTAAGCAACGCGCCCTTTCCCTGCCTCCACACCGACCATACGATAGTGCAATCGACCTTCTCCCCGGAGCTCCTCTACCCACCAGTCGGCTGTATAAGTTGTCCCGGCCAGAGAGGGAAGCAATGGAAGGTTACATCAGGGAAACTCCCACGGCGGGCATTATTGGACGGTCATCCTCCCCGGTGGGCGCAGGGTTCTTTTTGTGGAGAAGAAGGATGGATCTCTCCATCCCTGCATCGACTACCGAGGCCTAAATCATATCTCCATTAAGATCAAGTAGCCACTCGCTTTCGAGCCACTTCATGAAGCCACCATCTTCTCGAAGTTGGACTTCCGAAACGCCTACCATTTGGTTCAGATGAGGGAGGGCGACTAGTAGAAGACGGCTTTCAATACCCCTTTAGGCCACTTCGAGTATCTAGTCATGCCTTTCGGCCTCACCGGTGCCCCCGCAGTTTTTCAAACCTTGATTAACGATTGTACGATGAGACTTCATTAACGCTTTGTGTTTGTCTACCTGGATGACATCCTGATCTTTTCCAGCAGTCCCCAGCAACACGTGCACCATGTCCGTCAAATCCTGCAGAGGCTGGGGAAGATTAAAATATTCGTAAAGGCTGAGAAATGCGAATTCTACGTCCTCTCGGTCAGCTTCCTAAGTTATATCATCGAGAGGACAGGTGAGACCTAATCCCGAGAAGATCCTGGCTGTGGCGGAGTGGCTCAAACCCGCGGACCGCAAGCAACTCCAACGGTTCCTGGGGTTTGCGAACTTCTATCGCCGGTTCATCAGAAGCTACAGTCAGGTGGCGGCTCCCCTTACCCGACTTACCTCACCTGCCGCACCTTCAAAAGACCCTATCGTATCCGCCTCCACCACCGTTGCCGGCAGCTCATTCCACGCACTAACCACTCTCTGAGTAAAAAACTTACCCCGACATCTCCTCTGTACGGAGAAGAATTCCATAACTATAACCATCCTGGGGGCTGGGGGCCCTTCGTGAACATCTTTGGTAGTTGGTGGAGAACGCTAGTACATTATGGAGTTAGGATCTCTATAGTAATAGTTTGTGTGTTGACAGCTCGACTCAGATGTGAAGCCCTACCCCGTTTAACGAATCACTCCTTTTCTATGTTCCCTCCTGGCACTTAATACCCGGAATATAATAAAGAGGAACAATAAAATGAGACCCTACCATCGTGTTATGAGGTCCCATATGCCAACTCTGATATTTATGGTTGATCTTGCGATCAACAAGGAGGGGACTGAGGAGAAAAATATTGCGAGTTAAATATTTTGATAGCAATGGGTTAATATTGGCTTTTGTAATGTGGAAACCAGTTAACAGCTTAGTTTGTTATAGGAGTGGCCTTGCTTTCAGCAGGGTCGACTTTGAGAATACATACTTGCAGTTGCTTACCTTGTAAGAATTAGACTCAAGGTTCCAAACCTCACGATATCGCGATTAAAGCTTCTTTCACTTCGAAGCAGTGTCTAATTTACTTGTGATCAACTTTAAACGTATTTCCTTAGAAAATCAATTCAGTAACAGTAATCAAATCAACATGCGTATTACCTAACAGATCACCCAGATTTGAAAGCCCTTGCCCAGGGCAAGCTTGATCCCTGGAGCATCCCTCTGGCTGAATTCTGTACGACGACATTGGCCGTTCAAATCATGCCAGTCGACAGCATACCAGTTTCTGAGAGCATACAGCAACAACTGCAGCAACCCTCTGCAACAGCGTTTCAAGAAGGTTTAGACTGCTGCACCAAACTGCAGGCAGAACACCATCTCCATCTCCGTCGAGTCGCAAAGGCAGTCTTCTCAGCTGAAAAGCCAGTACCATACGCAGCCTCACTAAGAGCTAGATCGCTTGCAACAAGCAGGTGTGATCAAAGCAGTCAACTGCTCCTGTTGGGCAGCTGCTATAGCCGTTGTCAAGAAAGCTAACGATACAGAGAGCAGTGGGAGTTCTGTGACAACCTGGCCCTGTAGAACTAACACATAAGGAAGTCTTGGAAGCTGGAACATTACAGACTATAGGGAGTTAGGAAGGAAGCTGAGAAGCAGGACCTCAAAATTAGTAATCTCAGGATTACTGCCTGTGCCACATGACAGTGAGTATAGGAATAGAATGAGGTGGAGGATAAATGCGTGGCTGAGGGATTGCAGCAGGGGGCAGGATGTCAGATTTCTGGATCATTGGGACTTCTTCTGGGGCAGATGTGACCTGTACAAAAAAGGACGGTTTGCACCTGAATCTGAGGGGGACCAATATCCTGGTGGGGAGTTATGCAAAAGCTATTGGTGTGAGTTTTTAACTAGAATTGTTGGGGGTGGAAACCGAACTGAAGTGACGGAAGAAAGGGATGTCGGCTCACAAATAGAGAAAGCTTGGAGACAGTGCGAAAAGGAGGATAGGCAGGTGATAAAGAAGGGATGTGCTCAGACTGATAGTTTGAGTTGAGTCTATTTTAATGCAAGGAGTATTATGAAGAAAGCGGATGAGCTTAGAGCATGGATCAGTACTTGGAGCTATGATGTTGTGGCCGTTACAGAGACTTGGATGGCACAGGGGCAGGAGTGGTTACTTCGAGTGTCAGGCTTTAGATGTTTCAAAAAGGACAGGGAGGTGGGAGGCAAAAGAGGTGGGGGCATGGCACTGTTGATCAGAGATGGTGTCAGGGCTGCAGAAAAGGAGGCAGTAATGGAGTTGTCTACGGAGTTTCGGTGGGTGTAAGTTAGGAACAGGAAAGAGTTAATAACTCTACTGTGTGGTTGTTATAGACCATCCAATAGTAAGAAGAACATCGAGGAGCAGATAGGGAGACAGATTCTGGAAGGGAGTAATAATAACGGTTGTTGTGGTGGGAGATTTTAATTTCCCAAACATTGATTGACACCTCCCTAGAGTGAGAGGTTTAGATCGGGTGGAGTTTGTAAGGTGCGTTCAGGAAGGCTTCCTGACACAAGAGGAGCCTACAAGAGGAGAGCCTGTACTTGATCTGGTATTGGGAAATGAAGCTGGTCAGGTGACAGCACTCTTACTGGGAGAGCATTTTTGGAGATAGTGATCACAATTCTCTCTCCTTTACCAAACCATTGGAAAGGGATGGGGAAAGATAAGTTAGGAAAGCGGAGTAAGGGGGAATATGAGGCTTCAGACAGGTGCTCGGAAGCATAAATTGGAAACAGATGTTCTCAGGGAAACGTACAGAAGGAATGTGGCAAATGTTCAGGAGATATTTGCGTGAAGTTCTGCGTAGATATGTTCCAATGAGACATGGAAAGGATGGTAGGGTACAGGAACCGCGGTATACAATGGCTGTTGTAAATCTAGTCAAGAAGAAACGAAGAGCTTACGAAGCCGTCAACAAACTAGGTAATGATAGAGATCTAGAAGATTATATGCTAACAGGAAGGAGCTTAAGAATGAAATTAGGAGAGTCAGAAGGGGCCATGAGAAGGCTTGGCAGACAGGGCTATGGAAACTCCCAAGGCATCCTACAAGTATGTGAAGAACAAGAGGATAAGATGTGAAAGAATAGGACCAATCAAGTGTGATAGTGGAAAAGTGTGTTGGAACCGGAGGAGATGGCGGCAGTACTTATTGAACACTGTGCTTCAGTATTCAGTACGGAAAAAGGATCTTGTCGATTGTGGGGATGATTGCAGCGGACTGAGAAGTTTGAGCATATAGATATTAAGGAAGAGGATTTGCGTGCTGGAAAGCATCAAGTTGGGTAAATCACCGGGAACGGACGGGATGTATCCCAGGCTACTGTGGGAAGCGAGGGAGGAGATTCCTGAACCTCTGGCGATGATCTTTGCATCATCAATGAGGACAGGAGAGGTGCCGAAGGATTGGAGGGTTGCGGATGCTGCTCCCTTATTGAAGAAAGGGAGTAGGGATAGCCCAGGAAATTATAGACCTGTGAGTCTTACTTCAGTGGTTGGTAAGTTGATGGAGAAGATCATGAGAGGCAGGATTTATGAACATTTGAAGCGGCATAATATGATTAGGAATACTCAGCACGGCTTTGTAAAAGGCAGGTCATGCATTACGAGCCTGATTGAATTTTTGAGGATGTGACTGAACGCATTGATGAGGGTAGAGCCGTAGATGTAGTGTATATGGATTTTAGCAAGGCATTTGATAAGGTACCCCGTGCAAGGTTTACTGAGGAAGTAAGGAGTCATGGGATCGAAGGGGACATTGCTTTATGGATCCAGAACTGGCTTTCCCACAGAAGGCAAAGTGTGGTTTAGACGGGTCATATTCTGCATGGAGGCCAGTGACCAGTTGTGTGCTTCAGGGATCTGTTCTGGGACCTCTACTCTTTCTGATTTTTATAAATGACCTGAATGAGGAAGTGGAGTGATGGGTTAGTAAATTTGCTGATGACAAAAAAGGTTGGGTGTTGTGGATAGTGTGAAGGACTGTCAGAGGTTACAACGGAACATTGATAGGATGCAAAACTGGGCTGAGAAGTGGCAGATGGAGTTCAACCCAGATAGGTGTGAGGTGGTTCATTTTGGTAGGTCAAATATGATGGCAGAATATAGCATTAATGGCAGTGTGGAGGATCAGAGGGATTTTGAGGTCCGAGTCTATAGGACACTCAAAGCTGCTACGCAGGTTGACTCTGTGGTTAAGAAGGCATACGGTACATTGGCCTTCATCCATCGTGGAATGAAGTTTAAGAGCCGAGAGGTAATGTTGCAGCTATATTGGAGCCTGTCAGACCCCGCTTGGAGTACTGTGCTCAGCTGTGGTCACAACACTACCTGAAGGATGTGGACACTATAGAAATGGTGCAGAGAAGACTTACAAGGATGTTGCCTGGATTCGGGAGCAACCCTTATGAGAATAGGTTGAGTGAACTCGGCCTTTTCTCCAAGGAGCAGCAGAGGACGAGAGGTGACCTGATAAAGGTGTATAAGATGATGAGAGCCATTGATCGTGTGGATAGTCAGAGGCTTTTTCCCAGGGCTGAAATGACTAGCACGAGATGGCATAGTTTAAAGACGCTTGGAAGTAGGTACAGAAGAGATGTCAGGGGTAAGTTTTGTACGCAGAGAGTGGTGAGTGCGTGGAATGGGCTGCCGGTGGCGGTGGTGGTGGTGGAAACGATAAGGTCTTTTAAGAGACTCCTGGATGGATACATGAAACTTAGAAAAATGGAGGGCAATGGGTAAGCCTAGGTAATTCCAGGGTAGGGATATGTTCGGCACAGCTTTGCGGGCCGAAGGGTCTGTATTGTGCTGTAGGTTTTCTATATTTCTAATAAATTGAGCCTACGACTGGAAGGGTCTGAAGACAGAGTCCTTCTGGCACATGGATTCTCTGAGGGTGAGTCGGAGTGAATCATTAAAATAGGACAGCGAAGTGGTGGGAGAAAATATGCCTAGAAGACAAGATTAAAGAAAAATCCAGGAGACTTTATATATTCTAGTAGTATCCTAGTGGCTATGAAAAGGGAAGGAACTATCAAGGACATCTGTGCGTATGTACAAAGAATTGTGTCATGTCGTAAATGAATATTTTAAGTTTGTATTCAGTGGGGAAACAAACGCTGTGTTTAAAGGTTCCAGGAAGTGGAACAAAGATATTCTGTGAAAGGTTGACGTTAATCAAAGGGTATGATTCTGTGCTTCAGCAAGCATGGAGATGATTGTGTCGTAAAGATCGAATGAGATGTGTCCCATGCTGATTTGAGAGGCAAGGAATAAGTGGGGACATATGTTGTTTCAGATCTGTAGTCTACAGGAGATACAAAATAAATGGAGTTCGAGAATTTAACAGCCTTTATACAAGAAGGACTAAGGGGAAATCCAGGTAATTGTGTACCTTTGTCTGTGTCAGGTAGCCTTTGAAAATTCCGTGCAGCTGGAATACTCTGGAATTAGCTTGTCAAACTGATTTCAAGAAAACTTGACGGGATGTTCTGTTTGTCAACGATTTAGACATTTGAAGAATCTAACGAATAGATTGAGATTGAGAAGTGCAGTTGGACTTCCCTGCATGAAAGCATCGTCTCCTACGGGGTGATCCAAAGGTGTTAATTGTCTCGTTTAATCGTATTTTTTACGATAGCAAAAATCTGCTGGACAGTAAGAACTTAAAGTACTGCATGTCTACCGCATAAGGTAGTTGCTCGTTGGCGGAGAAACAGAAGGAGCTGATCTAGTGCGGATCGTGCTGCTGCCTGCGACAAAGAGGCATCGGTGCTCAAGGAGGTGTGCAGTTGGACAGCGGGTTATTCTCTTAACCGCTTTCCTTATGTTGCAAGTCAAATTTATTGGTTTGTTGCCGAAGGCCGGGGGCGGACGGCCAGAGAGCTGCATGTCCTCGATCGTCGTGATGACTAGATCTTCAGCCGCCGAGTAGCCTGTTTGAAGCTTCCTAGCAGTAGGTGATCCACAGTAGTGACGGGGCCGGTGTAGGGCGGCGTCCCTGCCGAAATCGGTGCTGCTTCCCGATGTTCACTCTGCAGAAGACAAGCTGTAACGTGATGGACTGCAGACGCTGCGACATTTATGAAATCAGGGACATGGATTTTTCTGTGACTGTGTTTCAATGCTATCTTAGATGTGCTTGCTATCGTATACCTGGTTGCTACCTTATATGCGTTTTCTATCTTATATATGCTTTCTATCTTATATGTGCTACAGGTACCCTGTGAATTGTATTACTTTTAAAACTATGTTTTGCACCTTGGCCCCGGAGAAACTTTGTTTCATTTGGCTATATTCATCTGTATTTACGTATGGTTGATTGACAGCCAAACCTGAACTTGAACTCGAACTGGTACTGATGTGGTATTCACAGAGCTCCCAATAAAGACTTGCATTGCTGGCTCAGTGGTAGAATTCTCAAGGGGTTCGGGGGTCGATTCCCAACGAAATCAGAATTACAAATGCAATCACATCTTTTCTTCCGAGAACTAGTCATGGCACACATCAAATCCAGCGTCCCAGAAAACCTCAAGGAACGGCAATTCGCCGAAATTGTTCTACCATAGACGCCATCTCCCTCGTCCTGTGCTCATCCACGGAGCATCTGGAAAATAACACACCCACTATTTAATAACTGCAGTTTGGCGTTCGGTACTAAAATTCCAAGCACACTCGTAACCAAACTGTTAGACCTCTGGTTCAGAAACAGCCTTTGCAAGTGAGTACTTGATTACCTGATTTAAAAAAAAAAACCGCGTTCAATTAAGATACACAACGATAACCCCGCTACACCAATTCTCAGCTGTAGTACCCCAACGGGGCACTCTTCCACGGCGAATCCCATTCATGTTTGAAATCTGAACTACTTGAATATCTCTTCATTGATTGTGAAAATGAGGGCACTGTTAAATTTGCTCATAAAAGTGAGTGGCAGGGATTGATGTATCTACAAACAACAGGCATTCTGTAAAGGAGCTCCGAATTACACCATACAGCCAGAACAGAAGGGTGGCTGGAAGTTATTCCTTCAATAAGGCGGAAAGCGGAAACATGTTATATACTTAGAAACAAAAAATATTAAAATAAAGAGATGTGCACAGTTGCATCCCAATCACACTTTGCTGGTCTGTCTTCTATTATGTTTACTGTATGTGATTTGGAGTCTCTTTCTATCTCAATCTCTGACGCATCTGTCTTTTGTGTGAGAGATTGTCATCCTTTCTTGGTGTTAACGACATTCACGTTTATTTGCCCATCTGTGCTGCTCGGTGCATTTGTGTTTTCCTATCTCGATGATTCAAATTGGTTGTCTATCCATGGAACTCTATCATTCATGACACCTCCCTGGCTCTGTAGCTGTTTGTATGAATATGTGTTTCCTTGTTCCAGTTTTGCCAGTGAGAGCAGTTTCCCCCCTGGCTCAGTACTTTATCCCGGTTTTAAATGTGCATATACCAGTCTTCTTCCAGCGCGCGAGGTGTATAAAAGAACACATGAAGGAGCTGAAGGGGTATATAGGTCGAAAGGACTTACTTCCCGGCTGGGAAGATAGAACGTTCATCTGATGAAAATGGTTTTATGCAAGTGCAGCTATTCACCGCACCTTCAATAAAACAAAAACAAAATTCGCAAAAAAGAAAAGAAAAGAAGAAACAAACAGAAGTCTTCAAAACGGCTGCAGATCTCGCGGTATCTACATAGTGAGAACCAGCGGGAACGGTTCAGGTCGATGACATTGATGACGTTTCCTATCATATCGTTTGCAATATTCTTGTTAATTATTATTAACATTATATTATTAAGGGTTTGGACTATTAAGATTATTAAGGGATTGAACAGGCCGAAGCATGTTCCCGCTGATGGGTGAGTCCAGAACTAGAGGCCACAGTTTAAGAATAAGGGGTAGGCCATTTAGAACAGAGATGCGGAAAAACTTATTCACCCAGAGAGAGGTGGATATGTGGAATGCTCTGCCCCAGAAGGCCAAGTCTCTGGATGCATTCAAGAGAGAGTTAGATAGAGCTCTTATAGATAGCGGGGTCAAGGGATATGGGGAGAGGGCAGGAACGGGGTACTGATTGTGTATGATCGGCCATGGTCACAGTGAATGGCGGTGCTGGCTAGAAGGGCCGAATGGCCTACTCCTGCTCCTACTGTCTATTGTCTATTGTCTTTCTGCGAAATTACATTGGTTTAGAGTTTCAGTCATCTGCAAACCGCGCACGGGTCCTGTTATTGTGGACTTGCCTGCTCCTGCTGACAAATCATTTCAGCGGTATTGTTCTTTTGAGGGGTCATCTGTGTGTGGCATGACAGTGCTTCCACCCGGGTTCAGTTCCGTCGCGGTCTTTAAGATTACAAGTTTTCCCCGTGCCTTGCTGGGCTTCGATACAAAATCGCAGTTGTTTATTATTATGTCAATGGATCAGCCGGTGCTGCTCAGGTATTTTCTACTCTGAAACTGGGTGATTCACTGTGTATTTGAAGAAACTGCTCTGGATAATTATATCTGAGGAAAAACGGACAATATGGAGGTATCCATGGAAGTGTACCAGTTCACAGAAATGGAGGGAGTTTGGATGGGAAAACTGATAAGATCTTTTATTACACCCTCTCAGAAATCCCATTATGTTAGTAATCCCCCTGTTTGCTGGAGAAATTGTGGAAATCAAAATTCGAATCATTATCATATTTTTTGGGGCTGCCTGTTATCAGAAACTATTGGAGGGGGATACACAATGTCCTACAAGACATCTTTAAATATGAAATACCTTTAGAGAGTAAGACCATATATTTTGGTTATATACCTCAAGAATGGTTGAAAAGAGATAAATATTTAATGAATATACTGTTGGTGGCTGGTAAAAAGACTCTTACTAGGAAATGGTTATCACAGGAGAGCCCAACTTTAAATGCATGGATGGAAATTACAATGGACATTTACAAAATGGAGAAGATAACAGCATCTGTTAATCATAAGCTGGAACAATTTGATTCATACTGGGAAAAATTGTTTAACTACATAATGCCTCATAGGCCTGATTTTATTCTCACAGATCAATGAATATGTTGTAAAAATAAAGATCACTCCCTACTTGTACATAGTTTATTTTCCTTTTGCTTGCTTTTTCTTTCCACTCTTTTCTATAAGTGTATACCTCAGATAAATACTTTGTGGAGATTTGTGATATATTTGATTATATGATATATATGTACAATGTCTGAAATACATCTTATGGAAATGTTTGTTTGATGATGAACTTCAATAAAAAATAAATTTAAAAAAGAGGAAACCGGTCTGGAGCGTTTACAGATATAAGTTCGGATGTTTACAGGGATTAAACACCTTTACACTAAATTCGTTCTTATAAATGATTTCCTGATGTTTTCTCTTGCCCCGAAGTGTCCACAGTTTACTCTCTGCATATGCTCCTGATTACCTAATTCCCCGCGCCCCTCCAGCATTTCAGAGTTTGCGGAGTCTCTGATTAGTTGAATAAATTCACTTTAAAACTGTTGTCCAATCCGTGTGACCTTTGAAACTCTCCCACAGATCATTGTGAGGTTTGATGCGAGTTTCCTATTTATTGGATGCTTCAAAGCTGACTGAATGGACTAGAGATAAACGGTTGTCATGTGAGACCGCAGCGTGTAAAACAACTGGATGTTCCAGCCATTATTGCCGCGAAGCTAACTTTCACCAATATTCGCAGCTTCTGGATTGAATTGAAGTGTAACCGATACCGTTCCAGTGGATCCAAAATATGAACTCACTATCTCTCTATCTTGTCATATTGGTCATGTAGAAGATGACCATGAAGGGGCTTGTCAGTATAAGACTTCCAGATGAAGCAGTCCCAGCTTCCACAACCTAACCCTGCAAAGGAAATCGCTCACACTGCCAACGATTCTAGAAAACATGTTCTGGATCCTCTCTGAGAAAAATAGAACTACTCCATTAGAGCGAGCAGATAGGTACATTAACGGAAATATTGGCCAAGACCGATTTTATAACGGCTTCATTATTTAATGCAGTTGATCAGCTTTAGCTGGTTGTGCAGTCAGCTGAAGATGCGCCGCAACGAAAGCTATTTCGTTAGAAACTGTCGTGAAACTTGTTGTTTTGCGGCAGCAGTACATTGCAACGCATAATAATGAAAAAAAAAATACCAATTACAATAAAATACACCTATATGTACAGTATATAGTTACTTCCGGAACGTACCCAGATGATCCGTCATTTGTTGTACTTCCGGATGATCATACTTAAATCCTTGTTCCCACCAAAGCGGTAACCTTTGTTTTTTGACACTATTATCCCGTCTCAGAAATAATCAAAGACTCAGTGGCACCATTAGTTTTCCAGAAGATTTCCACGGACTAGTACATTTTTAGCGACTTTCTTCCCGTTTTAAGTGAATGAATTGTTTATTTAAATCCATGGCCTGTTTCTCCAGCTTCTGCGGCGTTACTGGACGTCATCGGTCATTGGAATTCTTACAACGATTGTCGTTATAAAGGAATCGGGACAAAATAACGACTCTGGTGGGACTCGAACCCACAACCTTTGAATTGCTTCATTACATATCACTAGAAGTCCAATACGCTATCCATTGCGCCACAGAGCCTACTGATGAATATTTAAGGGCAGATGGAGGGAAATCCTTTAGCATTTGCTCTTTTGCTCCCTTTCATCCTTTCTTAATCATTCTTTAACAGAGGAACCGACAAAACCAGTCCATCGCTTCCCATCGTATTGCAGCAGTGGATTGGTCAGGAACATTTAGAAGGACCGTTGAGTTGGTCGAATGGTTAAGGCGACAGACTGTTAATCGGTTGTGCTTTTCAAATTGGATTCAAATCGCAGCCTCGTCGTCAGTTGTTCTTTTGAGGGGCCATCTGTGTGTGGCATGACCGTGTTTCCACTCGAATTCAGTTCCGCCGTGGTCTGTAAGATTACAAGTTTTCCTTGCTGGGCTTCGGTACAAAACCGCACTTGTTTTTTTATTATGCTAATGGCTCGGATGGTGTAGTTGGGTGGTGCGCGCTCACTTTCTCTGAAGGACCGTGCTGTGTTTGTATATTAATAGAATACATTTGAAGGGAACCGTACGGCGTGAATTTCTGCTCTGCTCTGTATTTTTTCTCCTGTAGAGGGAGCAGCGGTGAAACGCTTCTCAAGAACTGCCCCCTGAAGAAACCCACTGCGGCTGTCCGATGGACTGTGCTGTGTGTCGCCTGGGCGCTGACAGTAAAATTCGGGAATTTTAATTTCAAATCCGCAGGATTAAATTCAGAATAGCACCCAAAACACATCGTTGCTATTGGTTCCCACTGTCTGACGGAGTTTCCTTGTTGTATTTTCGAGCGAGGCTTCAGTTAGGGTCTTTGCCTGTAAGTACTTTCTCAGATCGTACACTTCAACCAATGGAACAATTATCATGCTCCACGTTTACAATTACAACACTATGCAAAAGTCTTAGGTGTGTGTGTATATATATATATATATATATATATATATATATACACACACATACACACACAAACACACACACACACACACACACACACACACACACACACACATACACACACACACACACACACATACACATATACCCCCCCCCACACACACATACACCTATCTATCTATATAGATATGGATATATACCTAAAACTACACAATGCAGGATTTTTCCACATTACATTTTGCTTAGCCCTCTTCCCAAAAACTTTACGTCCTTGTAACAGCCAGATAGTATAGCCATCCTCGTCCTACTTGCTTCTGCATGCACCAAATTGATGGTCCTGATTATGTATCCTTATTAATATTGTACCATAAAAGCAAAAAATAGTAGGAGCAGACCTTTGTGCCTACTCCAACATTTAATAATTTCTAGATCTTTTAAAGAACATCTAGCTTCTCTTTAAACAGCTCTAATGATTGATCCTTCAGAGGAATATAGGCTATAGAATTCCTATCAACCTTTAAGATAGAGGAGAATCACAATGTGGGGTTTAAAGTTTAAAAAAGGCAAACTTTGAATGAATGAGAAATAAATTGAGTGTCATAAACTGGGATAATATTAAGCAAATAAATCTACATTGCAATTGTTCAACAAAAGTATCTTGTATAATAAAGAAAAACAAGTGAAATGGTAATTTAGAGTACACCAGGACCAGAAATTCATGTCCTAGCATTATACTTATTAACTACAAAGAGTCACAAACTTTAAAATATCATTGGCCCGCCATGGTATATGCTGTGCACCACCGGCAGTAAAATGCAATGTTGAAATAATGTACTGTAAATGCTCACTTGGGGCAAATTGACTGTTCAGTTGGGTCGTCAATGTCAGGGGAAACAATATGTGAGGAATGACTCGGTTTTTAAGAAGTATAGGAAAAATAAGGAAGAATAAATCTAATTTGAAAGCTGTAGACTATTTTTGCATTCGATAAACCAATCACACTATCTCACTATCACTCACTGCATCTAATCCCGGCTTGTTTTCTTCCATTCGACTTTCAAACATACTTTCTGAAACCCGAAATAAAGTTTTTTTTTAACCTTTTAGTAATACAGATCTGTATGTTATAATTACAGAAATTCACTTTGGTAAGTCAATGTGATATTGTTTAGAACATTTGAGATTATAAAGTCCAAACAACGTAATCAAGTTTTTAAAATTAAAAGTGAGTTATAATACATCAGGTGAAAAATGGAAAAAACTGCTGGAGGAACTCACTGTTCTCCTATTTACTGTTGGTGGACATCGTGGCGCAACGGTAGCGCGTCTGACCCCAGATCAGAAGGCTGCGGGTTCGAATCAAGTCGGGGTCACTAGCGTTGTATTGCGTTTTGTCAGCATAGTGTTCGTTACAACTGACAGACGCACAGCTATTTCTCAAGTTTAGCTAAGCTGAGCAAGGAATTGTTGATATTTTGCGTTGTCTAAATACAAAATCCCCTTTTTATTAGAAAACTTGCGGGCGCTGGAGTCCGATAAAAACACAGAAAGCTGTGCAAACATTCAGTAGTTCAGGCAGCATCCACGGAAAGAAGTAGCTATATTTTCAAGACATTCTGCCTTCCCTTCATATTTTCATTATTATTTATCCTCCTTCAGAAAGCCGAAAAAAGACGTCATTTAGCTGATTGAATTTTCAATGTTCACATTTTCACCAGAAACACGCAAGTTTTAAAGATTGAGAAGGATTAAGCAGTCGAAAAGGGGTCACAGGAATTTCTTCTCCAGGTTCTTCCCTTTGAATCACTGCTCAATAGTCTGGAATAACAGACCACTGGCAGTGAAAATCAAAGGTTGCTCTGCGCTTCGTGAAGTCTTTCGTTCTTTCCATCTTAAGTGATAATTGTAACACTGGGATGTCAATTGAAGTAAACAATTCCATAAAGTGCCTCTATGCAGAGACCTTTACTGAAGCTTCACTAGAAAATAATGATAATAATAGTAATAATATAAATACATGACTGATCCAGTTTTAGAGTCAGAATACCACCAATTACATTCTGACCGATCAGTAACTACAAATAGGGCAAACCTGAATATCCATCCGGATATAATAATGAAGGATAATCAAGGAAAACAAATTATTTAATAGATACAGCCATTCCAAGCCCACATAACTCACGGAAATCAATAAACGAAAAACATCAGACACACGCTGAATTGAAAGAGGAAATTGAAAGACTTTGGAACATGAATAAGATACACATTGTTCCGATAGTCATATCTACATCTGGCTTCATCCCAAACTATCATTAAACTATTAGGGCGACGCAGTAATATATATGCAAACCTTTAGAAAACCAGAATGCTAAACACCACTAGAATAGTCCGAAATTTCCTCGCAATTGACACATCAGTATGCTTGGAATGCCCGCAGCTGAGCTTTTACCAGATTGTGCTGAGGGGAAAGAATGATAATAACGCAGCAGCACGACCACTGTGGACTAGACGTGACGACAACACCGGACTCCGGCAGCAAGAGGCAGAGTCCGGACTGTGAACCTTTCAGCCGAAGGCCAGGTGCGGAACCGGGGCTTGGTTTCGATCTCTGCTGGGCTGTCTGGTATCTGAGATGTCATGTGCAGAGTGGAGACATCCATCCTTGTAAAATCAGCTGCGCCCACAATCAACAGTTCGACAACCCCTTCCCGCACCGGTCCTGAAACAAATCCAGACACGTCTGTACCCAGATTGGGCGGTGCTCCTGTCAGCGTCTCTTCTCCATGGCTGAAACGAAAATGTGACTGTAGGTATAAAACGCAATGCACTTTCGCTTTAGAACTGAGAGGCACGGAATACCAACAAACACTGAGAGCATGAACTTTTGGTCGAAAAGCTGGCCATCAGAGTGACTCACAATAAAGACTTGATTGGCGAGGAAAACGAACGCACACAAAAAATTGAAGAAATCCAAATTCCTGAAGTTGCAATGGATATGCACAAAGAGGTTATTTAAAAACAACCATATTTGGAAAAGTACTGAAATTGATATAATTCACAATTATTGGAATTAAAATATACTTGCCTTCACGGTATCTACCAAGGCATATCAACAACTTTCTTGAAAAATCCTGAAAAGGTGCCTGAATTTTTTAAACAGAAGGTAAAACATATCTTTATCCTAAACGGGAAATCATAAGTTTCTGGCAAAGTATCGTCCTATTATTTTACATAGAAATGTAACATGTATCTTGCAACTAATCACCACTCACTTAGATAACCACAATATACTTTCAGAAGAGTAGAAAGCAGGCGGTAAAGGTATGAAAGGATGTAAAGAACAATTGAAATTACATTCCGTAACTCTAAATCAAGTTCGGCGGAATAGCAGAACTGTTCCATGTTCCTAAACCGAGAACCCAAAGGAATTTGATTCTGTCCTCCACTCATGGCTAATCGAAATTTTAAATATATATGAACTACACCCAATACTTGTGAAATTAGAAACATAGAACATAGAAACATAGAAAACCTACAGCACAATACAGGCCCTTCGGCCCGCAAAGCTGTGCCGTACATTTCCCCACCCCAGATCCACCCATGCCTACCCATAGCCCTCCAGTTTTCTAAGCTCCATGTATCTATCCAGGAGTCTCTTAAAATACCCTGTCATTTCCACCTCCACCACTATCGCCGGCAGCCGATTCCACGCACTCACCACTCTCTGCGTAGAAAACATACCCCTGACATCTTCTTTCTACCTACAGTACTTCCAAGCACCTTAAAACTATGCCCTCTCAGGTTAGACATTTCAGCCTTGGGGGGAAAAAAAACACCTCTGACCATCCACACGATGGATGCCTTTCACCATTATCCACTTCTCATCCTCCGTCGCACCAAGGAAAAAAGGCCGAGTTCACTCAACCTATTCTCATAAGGCATGCTCCCCAATCCGGGCAACGTCTTTGTAAATCTCCTCTGCACCCTTTCTATGGCTTCCACATCCTTCCTGTAGTGAGGCGACCAGAATTGAGCACAGTACTCCCGCAACATCTGATGAAGCATTGGCGAACCATAATCGCCCTATAAACAACAACAAAAAAATTAAACAAACACCGTTATCAAAATAAGCTGATGCATCTTCCAACGTGACTCTTTTATGTCCAATTCTGTCTAGCTTTAATTCCGCTGTCTCATTTGTTGAATCATACGAACATTGGATAACAAATCAGAAACAACGAAATAAGTTATACCTTAACTCACCTGCTATACGTGTATGATTTGAAGTTATACGCTCTTTTATCAGTTAAGCAAAAGCATCAAGTTGGATAAGTCTCCAGGATCGGATGAGATGTACCCCAGCCTACTGTGAGAGGCGAAGGAAGAGATTGCTGACCCTCTGGCAATGATCTTTGCATCATCAATGGGGACGGGAGGAGTTCCGGAGGACTGGAGGGATTCAGATGTTGTTCCCCTATTCAAAAAGGGAGTAGAAACGGCCCAGGAAATGACAGGCCAGCGAATCTTACTTCAGTGGTTGGTAAGTTGATGGAAAAGCTCCTGAGAGGCAGGATTTATGAACATTTGGAGAGGCATAATATGATTAGGAATAGTCAGCATGGCTTTGTCAAAGGCAGGTCGTGCATTACGAGTCTGGATTGAATCTTTCGAGGATATGACTGAATACATTGAGGAAGGTAGAGCAGTAGATATAGTGTATATGGATTTCAGCAAAACATCTGATAAGGTACCCCATGAAAGGCGTATTGAGAAATTAAGGAGACACGGAATCCAGGGGACCTTGATTTGTGGATCCAGAATTGGCTTGCTCACAGAAGGCAAAGAGTGGTTGTAGACGGGCCATATTTCTCCTTGGAGCGATGGAGGACGAGAGGTGACGATAGAGGTGCAAAAGGTGATGAGAGGCGTTGATCGCGTGGATAGTCCGTTGCGTTTTCCCAGGGCTGAAATGGCTAACACGAGAGACCATAGTTTTAAGGTGCTTGGAAGTAGGTACAGAGGAGATGTCAAGAGTAAGTTCTTTTACACAGGTAGTGGTGAGTGCGTTGAATGGGCTGCCAGTAACGGTGGTGGAGGTGGATACAATAGGGTCTTTTAAGACTCTCCTGCATAGGTACATGGAGCTTAGTAAAATAGAGGGCTATGGGTTACCCTAGGTCATTTATAAAGTAAGTACATGGTCAGTCGAGCATTGTATTCTGTTGCAGGTTTTCTATGTTTCTATATGAACATATACGTTTGTCATAGTATCTTGCTTTGAAACAGATCTGTACAATTTACAAAGAGAATTTAGACCATGAGACCGTTAGACATAGGAACAGAATTAGACCATTTACCCACCGAGTCTGCTCCGCCATTCAGTCATGACTGATCCCTTTTCTCCCCCTCAACCCCATTTCTCAGCATTCTCCCCGTACCCTTTGATATCGTTTCCAATCAAGAACCTATCAATCTCTGTCTTAAGTACAGCCAACAACCTGGCCTCCAAAGCTGCCTGTGGTAACAAATTCCCCAAATTCATCACCCTCAGGCTGAAGGAATTTCTCTGCATTTCTGCTTTAAATGGACGCCCCTCTATCCTGAGGCTGTGCCCTCTTGTCTTAGACTACTCCACCATGGGAAACACCCTTTCCATATCTGCTCTGTCTAGGTCTTTTAACATTCGAAGCTTTCAATGAGATCTCCCCTCATCCTTCGAAATTTCAGCGAGTACACACCCAGAGCCATTAAACGTTCTTCGTATCATAACCTTTTCATTGCCAGAAACATGTTTGTGAACCGCTTTTGAACTCTCTCCAAAGCCGGCACATCTTTTCTTAGATGAGGAGCCTAACACTGTTCACAATTGTCATGACGCGACCTCACCAGTGCCTTGCACAACCTCAGGGGCACACCCGAGCTCTTGTATTCAAGACGTCTTGAAATGAAAGTTAACATTGCATTTGCTTTCCTCACCACCGACTCAACCTGCAAGTTAACCTTTCAGGGAATTTTACACAAGGACTCCCAAGTCCTTTTGCATCTGAGCTCCTAGGATTTTCTCCCCGGTGAGAAAATAGTCTGCACATTTCTACTAACAAAGTTCATGACCATGCATTTTCCAACATTGTATTTGCTTTGCCACTTTCTTGCCCATTCCCCTAATCTGCCAAAGTCCTTCTGCAGCCTACATTTTCCTCAACGCTACCTGCCCCCACCCACCAATCTTCGGATCATCTGCAAACTTGGCAACAAATCCACCAATTCCATCATCTAAATCATTGATATACAGCATAAAATAGCGTTCCCAACTCCGACCCCTGTGGAATACCACTAGTCACTGGCAGCAGACCAGACAAGGATCGCGTTATTTCCTACCAATCAGTCAATGCTTTATCCATGTTAGTAACTTGGTATCCTGTAATACCTTGGGCTCTTAACGTAGTAAGCAGGCTCATTTGTGGCACCTTGTCCAAGGCCTTCTGTACTCCAAATATACAACATACACTACATCCTCTTTAAGAACTAAAGTGGCAAATGTATGAAAACGCTATGGACACACAAATGCTCTAGATTTACCAATACCTTGGACAGCGGAGGAAGAGAAATAAAAGAGTTTAAAAAAATTTACGCAAAAGTCAGATACATCTTCTGAGGATATATTTTCATCAAGGTTACAAGATACAGCCCTCCACGTGAGCATATGCAATTCTCATAAGACGTACACGGCATTAAACTTAAATGAGAACACAAACGAGAAAAAAATAAGAAATTATCACTATTGAAAAAATGGTTAACTAATGGAACAGCATGCCCTACCATGAAAGACATTCCCAAAATCTGGGCAGACTAGATATCGACAAAGATTCGTTGAACACCTGGATCAAAGTTGGTGACCTCTTCCCAGAAACAGAATGGTTCCACGTGGCAATACAGAACTAGGGGGTTAACACAAAATATATCAAAATACATAATAAAAGACCAACAGAGTCCAAACGATAAATGCAGAAAATGCCAATGAAAGTTAGAAGCAATCCAGCATATTGCAGGATCCTGTCGAGGCTTAACGCGATCTTTCTCGTCAGCATGTGAAACTGTACCGGTAATAGTTGTGCCATCGGCAAATTGATCGATGGCGTTTGGCCTGTGCCAACCCACACAGTTGTGGGTGTAGAGCATTGGCCTAAGCACGCATACTTGTGGTGGTCTCCCGATGCGGAATTCAGGGATTCAGTTGTAAAGGGAGGTACTGAGACCCAGGTTTTGGAGCTTGTTAATAAGTAACGAGAGACTGAAGCGGTTGATCATTCTGCTCTCATGGATAAATAGTAGCCTGACACAGACATTGATATTGTCCAGGAGAACCAAAGCCAAACGGACATCAGTGAGATTGAATCCGCTGTAAACCTCTTGTGGAGGTAGGCGAAAGGCACCAGCTCCAGATCCTTACTTAGACAGGAGTTTTATTCTGGTCATGACCAATCACTTTAAGCGCTACATCAGAGTAGATGTAAACGCGACTAGGCGATAATCATTGTGCACGCTCGCCCTGTCTTCTTGGGCACTGGGCTAATATAGTTGACGCCATTCCGAAGACTGCAGCTAAGATATTACAGATGTCCTTGTCGCCATGCCAAGTAGTAGGGAAAGGTTTCAGTGCCCTACCAGGTACACCATCAGAGCAAAACACCTCGAGAGGGTTCACCCTATTGACAGATGTTCTGAAGTCGGCATCTGAGACAAAAATCACAGAGTCACCAGATACAGCGGGGATTCTCACAGGTGTAGTATTATACTCTCTTACAAAGCTTGCATGAAAGGTGTTGAGCTCATTTCGAAAAGAAGTATCACAGCCTTGCTGGAATTAATGGCTTACAAGCCCTGCCAAAGCTGACGTGCATCCAATTTGGTTTGTAACATCAATCAGAATTGCAGTTTTGTTCTCAAAATAGCCTTCTGTATGTCATACCTGGATATCCTGTATATCCTTGAAAACCTACGCTTGGTCCGCCAGAAAAAGCAGAATCTCCCAGTGGCCACACATTTTAATTCCACGTCCCATTCCCATTCTGATATGTCTATCCATAGCCATATCTATTGTCAAAATGAATCCAAACTCAGGTTGGAGGAACAACACCTTATATACTGACTGGGTAGCCTCCAACCTGATGGCATGAACATTGACTTCTCTAACTTCCGTTAATGCCCCTCCTCCCCTTCTTACCCCATCCCTGACATACTGAGTTGTTTGCCTGTTCTCCATCTCCCTTTGGTGCTCCCCCCCCCTCCTTTCTTTCTCCTGAGGCCTCCCGTCCCATGATCCTTTCCCTTCTCCAGCTCTGTATCACTTTCGCCAATCACCTTTCCAGCTCTTAGCTTCATCCCACCCCCTCCGGTCTTCTCCTATCATTCCACATTTCCCCATCCCCCCACTACTTTCAAATCTCTTACTATCTTTCCTTTCGGTTAGTCTTGACGAAGGGTCTCGGCCCGAAACGTCGACAGCGCTTCTCCCTATCGATGCTGCCTGGCCTGCTGTGTTCTACCAGCATTTTGTGTGTGTTGTTGTTTGAATTTCCAGCATCTGCAGATTTCCTCGTGTTTATCCTGTATAGTAATGGGTCACCGGTTTTGAATGCCACAGATCTAGCTTCAAAAGACCACGAAACTCCAGGTTTATCCACGGCTTTTGGTCTGGGTTTGCCCACTGTGCTTTTCGAAATCACGCACTCAACCACACAGGTCTTGATGAAATCGGTGATAGCTGTGGCATATTCATTCAGATTCAAAGATGAATCCCTGAATATTGTCCAGTCCAGCGACTCAAAGCACTCTAATTAACGCTCCTCCGCCTCCCTTACCATATCTTCTTGGTGCTCAGCACTGAAGCTGCGATCTTCAGTCTCTACCTGTACGCCGGGAGCAGAAGTACAGACAGATGATTGGACTTTCACAAGTGCGGGAGTAATATTAACACTGGTCGTTAAAATTAAAGAAATAGATAAGATTTATTCAGTGACCCCTAGTAAAGAACTTTATAAAGAGTGAGTTGAACTTTAAATGGAGCAAAGTTTGTTATTATCCTCTTCGATTGAAAATCAGTTAATTAAATCTAGAACCCAATTTATGTACATGGAGATAAATCTGGCAAATTATTGGCTAATTAATTGAAAACTGCTTCGGTTCAACGACAAATCACTAAGATTCGTAAACAAGATAGCACTTCAACGATTGATCATAAAAAGATAAATAAAACCTTTCAAGATTTTTATAACTCTTTATATCAATCAGAATTTGTTGAAGATTCTTCCATAATGGATGAATTTTTAATAAAATTGAATATCCCGAAATTAACAACAGAAGACAGTGTACTTCTAGACGCACCTATTACGGAAACCGAAATAAAAGAGGCTATTTTTTTCAATGAATTCAGGTAAAGCCCCTGGTCCGGATGGTTATACTGCAGAATCCTTTTCTTCTATACTCTCTCCTTGGCTTTGTAAAATTTTTAAGGATGCGTTAACTGTAGGTAAATTACCCAATCTTCTTATGATGCCTCAATTTCTCTAATTCTTAAAAAAGGTAAAGACCCCACTGAATGTTCATCCTATCAGCCTATATCCTTGCTGAATACCGATTCTAAGATTTTTACTAATATTTTGGCCACTAGATTAGAAAATATATTACCTCAAATTATCTCTGAAGACCAGACCGGATTTATTAAAAATCGTTATTCATCTTTTAACATTAGAAAATTAATTAATATAATTTATACTCCTTCATCTAAAATACTAGAATGTGTCATTTCCTTAGATGCTGAAAAAGCTTTTGATAGAGTTGAATGGCCATATTTATTTAATACATTGCATAATTTTAATTTTAGTCTGAAATTTATATCATGGATTAAATTAATATATTATAAACCTTTGGCTTCGGTTCTTACCAATAATTAGAGATCTCTTTTTTTTCTGTTATCCCATGGTACGAGGCAAGGCTGTCCATTAAGTCCTCTATTATTTGACATTGTTTTGGAACCTTTAGCCATTGCCATTCGTGAATCACCTAATATTTTTGGTATTACCCGTGGGTAAGGGACTTATGTTATCATTATATGCAGATGATTTGTTACTATACACATATGACCCTGAGAGATCTATTCCTGTTATTTCGTCCCTGCTTGCTCAGTTTAGTAGCTTTTCTAGTTACAAACTGAACTTCAATAAGAGTGAATTATTTCCATTAAATATGCAAGTTCCAATTTATAAACATTTACCATTTAAAGTTGTCACAGACCATTTTACTTATTTGGGTATTAAAACTACCAAGAAACATAAGGATTTATTTAAAGTTATTTTTTTACCTTTAATTGACCAAATCAAGCAACTTGTTACCAGGTGGTCCCCATTATCTTTGTCATTGGTTGGTCGAATTAATGCTATTAAGATGATAGTATTACCCAAATATTTATATTTATTTCAAGCATTACCAATTTTTATTCCTAAATCTTTTTTTTGATATTATTGACTCCAAAATAACCTCGTATGTGTGGCAGAATAAAAATCCTAGATTAAGTAAAAAATATTTACGGAAGCCTAAGAAGGAGGGTGGTTTTAGCTTTGCCAAACCTGAGATTTTACAATTAGGCAGTTAATATTCGTTATTTAATATTTTGGACACAAGGATCGATTATAGCACCTTGACCACAATGGGTAAATTTGGAATGTAAATCTCTACAAGGCTTTTCATTATTTTCTATTTTAGGATCTTCGCTTCCTTTTGCTTTATCTAAATTGAATAAACAAATAACTAATCCTATACTTAAAAATACATTAGGAATATGGTTTCAATTTCGTAAATTCTTTGGCTTGAATAAGTTTATCTCATCAAGCCCTATTATATCTAACTTTTTTTTTTCGGCCCTCTTTTATGGATCAAGCCTTTGTATTATGGAAAACAAAATGTATAACTTGTTTTCGCGATTTTTTTTAGCCAATAATTTTATGTCCTTTGAACAGCTATCTAATAAATATAATTTTCCTAAAACTAATTTTTTTAGATACTTGCAAGTTAGAAAAATTTTGAATAATACGTTACAGTTTTTTCCGAAATTATGTCCAATGGACATTACGGAAAACTTTTTGGCTCTGAATCCTTGCCAGAAGGGGTTAGTAGACATTATTTATAATATGATCATGAAAATACAGCCAGAAGTATCAGAAAAAATTAAGACGGAATGGGAAAAAGAACTTCATTGTCTTATAACCACTGAGCAGTGGGAGAAAATTTTACAATTAGTCAATTCTTCTTCTATTTGTGCTGAACATGCCTTAGTACAATTTAAGTTTGTACATAGGGCTCACATGTCCAAGGATAAATGTGCTTGATTTTATTCTTATGTTAATCCAACCTGTGACAGATGTCATTCTGAAGTTGCTTCATTGATCCACATGTTTTGGTCTTGTCCTTGCTTGCAAAATCATTGGAAAGGTATTTTCGGTACTATTTCAACAGTTCTGAATATAAAATTGCAACCGCATCCTATTACTGCAATTTTCGGTTTACCAATGGTGGATAATAGTTGTTTATCTCCCCACCCCCCCGCTCGGCAGATGATTGCATTTGTTACATTAATGGGTAGAAGATCTATCCTATTGAATTGGAACGAAATTAATCAACCAACTATATTTCAGTCGTTTTCTCAAACTATTTCTTGTTTGAGTTTAGAAAAAATTAGAAATGTCGTCTTTGACCCTTCAGTTACATTTGAAGAAACTTGGAGACCATTTATTCAACATTTTCATATGAGCTGAACTGACTTTTCCTAAACATTACTTTTATTATCCTTAATTATTTGGATGGAGGTGCGGAGTTATTGGCGCTACTGTGTATATTTGACATAATGCAATTGGCCCATGTTGGTTAGGTTTTTTTTTCTCTTTTTTTGTTGTTTTCCTTAATTACTCCATTTTTCGTAATTACTATGAATTTCGAAGGTTATTATATATGGATTATCATCTATTTGTATTTATACTTTAAACTATTAATTATGTACTCTCAAACTCTCTGTATTCATGTTTCATTTATGTTTGTTTAAAATTAATAAAAAGATTTAAAAAGAAAGAAAGAAAGAGAATGTTTCTTGATTCCCATTAGAGGTACACGCATTTCGATGCCATCCTGCTGGAGAAAATTTTCAGCGTGGCTCCCATGCGGAGAAGAAACGCATGGGGTCTTTCAGAGGAGAAATTATTTTAAAAAATATTTAGAGCTACAGCTTCCGGTTCAATGAGCCTCTGCCGCCCAATTACATCCTTGTGGCCCATTAATATGTTAGCTAACTGGTACGACGTTGGAAATAGAGTCCACCTAGCCGCTGGGTGTGAACTCCTTTCAGAATGCAGCGGAATTGAACCGGATGGATGGCGCTATACACAGCGTGCTACCAAACCAGCACACGGCGACGGTGGGAAATCTCATCCTTGCGTGAAATGCCGAGTGGATTAGCAGCCATCGCCTAAACCCCATCGGCCAACATATATGTCCTTCTGAGGGCGTAGGTACAAAATTAAGGGAGGGAAGTTTAGGGGGGACATCTGGGGTAAGATTTTTACACAGAGCATTGTGAGTGCCTGGGATGACTTGCCAGGGATGGTGGTGGGGGCTAAAACATTAGGGGTATTTAAGAGCCTTTTGGACAGGCACATGGATGAAAGAAAAATAGAGCGTTATCTGGTCGTGTGGGTTTAGTACTTTTTTAAAAGGATTATATGGGTCGGCACAACATGGAGGGCTGAAGGGCTTGTACTCTGTCGTAGTGTTCTATGGTTCACACACAAAATGTTGGTGGAACACAGCAGGCCAGGCAGCATCTATAGGGAGAAGTGCTGTCGACGTCTAGGGCCGAGACCCTTCATCAGGACTAACTGGTTGCTATATTTTCTTTCACAAAACGTCGACAGCGCTTCTCCCTATAGATGCTGCCTGGCCTGCTGCGTTCCACCAGCATTTTGTGTGAGTTGCTTGAATTTCCAGCACCTGCAGATTTCCTCGTGTTCTATGGTTCTATGGTGTTATGTTCTTGAGGAATTTACTGCAGCATTATAATGGGAATATTAATGGATTGGTTTTGTCTGTACTTTATTTACTTACAAATGAAAATGGTCGAGGGTTTGCAGTTGGCAGATGTCAATTTCCTGTTGAATAACTTTAATAAACATCATTAGTGTGGCCTGTGGCGTAATTAATAGCGTGTTGGTCTTTAACTGGCATGTGACTCAGTAATTCGAAAGCTTGGGTTCGAGTCCTCCAGTGTCGGCGTTTTGTCCGAATTCGTTCTTACAATGTAAACAAGTTCGAACTGGAGTGGCTGGTGACGTCACCTGACGGAGGAGAATCAAGAAATTCAGCCTGTGCTTTAAATTTATCAGCTCGTTCAATTCACGCATCGAAGAAAACCTTTAATTGCGTCATAGTCCATGGAAAACTTCGGGAAAAGATTATAGAAACGCTAAATCTTTGATTATATCGGAGACGGGAAGATAAACTCCTGGCGGGAAAAAAGGTGTTGTTAGCCTAACAGGTTTCGTGGGAAAATGAAGTTAAGGAGGCAGCCCGCAAATACATTGAATAACAGAGCGACAGTTTTATCAACGTATGCTGATGTTTGTGTGTACGTGTACCCTAGATTTGACATTATTAGTTATCTTTAATTTAACTTCTTACTTCCCTTTCATGTCGTAATTGTGATAAATCATTTGCATCCTATCTACGAAACACAACCATACCCTGAAGATATGTCTTTTATTTTTCAGGAATAACCAGCCAGTTTTCTTATTCTAACTTTGTCCAATCCATTAAAACAACCAGTTTTGGAGCAGACCACCTCTACGCGGTCTGAGATGGTTTATCATCAGGTCTAGGGCATCGAGATAGCAGGAAGAACCCGCTGTTAGCAAACGATTGTCTCTCTCTAAACCAACATCACACGGCAAAACGCAAGAAAATAGCAAAGCATATAATGAGAAATACCATTTACATCATCAACCTGAACCTTCCCTGCTGGTTCTCGCTCCACTGATACCGCCCGATTAGCAGCGGCTTTGAGGGCATTTTATTTGTTCGTTTTAAATTTGCGGTTTTCGTTTTATACTTGCAGGTGCGGTGGATGGCTGCTTTTGTATTAAATCCGTCATCACTACACAAAATTATTCCCATAAAGTTTACGCTGCGCTTTGAGTTCAACTCAAGATCTCCTTTGCAACATCCAGCACATACATTTTAACCAGTTAAGCCACGAAGCTTTCGGTGCCGTCGCACATCTTATCGTCTGTAACAATAAGAGGAAACTTGCTCCGTGTCGTCTTATAGCGAAGGAATTGCTTCAGATTCCAATTGGCAAACATTGTATCCGTATTTAGGTACGGAATCTCCGCAGTGTCATTTCTGCCTGACTTGCTAAATAGTTCATTCGCACCATCCCATCACATTCCACTTAAAATGTTTGATGTCCCGAATGGTTCAGAGTAAGTTCTCATCGGACACTTGCAGCAGCTTTACTTTTATACAGATTTTTCGTCATTCCCCTCACGTTGACGTGTCAATTGTATATCTATATCGACCTTAAATTTTTGTAAGATCAGCTCTCGATTGCCATCGCGAGCATACAGGTCCAGAGATGCACTAACCCCATCTACATCACAGTAAGAGTGTGACAGTGGGCGGTCGAGGAATAAGGACCGTCTTCAGTCGCAGACACCCAGTTCGCTGCCTCCTCTGTATCACACTAAACCTTTCAGTACAGGTCTGAACCATCCGACTGTCGTATTTGACCAGTAAACCCGCATTCCCACTGGAACTTCGGAGACATGAATCTGAATTACTTTGCAACACACACAAGATGCTGGAGGAGCTCTGCAGGCCAGAAGACATCTATGAAAAAAAGTACAGTCGACCTTTCGAGCCGAAACCCTTCGGCAGGACTGAAGTAAAACAAAGCTGAGGAGAAGATTTAAAAGGATGGAAGATATAAGGTGTTGTTCCTCCAATCTATGTATGGTCTCCTTATATTTCGTTTGCGTAACCTCCGACCTGATGACCTGATGAACATTGATTTCTCAAACTTCCGGTAATGCCCCACAACAATCCCCTCCCATTTCCCATTCTGCTTTCCGCTTCTCTCAGCTCATCTCACCAATCAGTTTCCCAGCTCTGAACTTCACCCCTCCCCCTCCAAGTTTCACCAGTCACCTGGTGGTTCTCTCTCCCCTTCCTCCACGTTTTAAGTCTACTCCTCGCCTTTTTTCTGCGGTTCTGCCGAAGGGTTTTAGCCTGAAACGTCGACTGTACTTGTATCCATACATACTGCCTGGCCTGCTGAGTTCCTCCAGAAATTTGTGTGCTCGAGTTTCTAGCACCTGCAGATTTTCTCTTGTTTGTGGCTGAATTACTTTGCCTCCGTTACAATCAGTTAATCCAATGAGAATAGCAAGTGCATTATGGAGAATCTGAACTCTTTTTTTCCCCTTTGGGTTGGTTACGAGGCACCTGTGGAAATCATCGTCAGCACATTAAGTATGGAAATAACCACAATTTTGCGATGCTTCAGATGACCCAAGCTGAATGGAGTGTTATGTCTGCCCTTATTGCCTGCTCCATTCATCATTAGTGCCGACCCAAAAACAGTTCATTTCATAGATTTCAGCAGGCGAACATATCCATATTGCACCTGTCTGTGTGAAGGGGCGGAGCAGGAATGGTGAACGTTGTATCTTCACAGCACGGAAGAAACCTCTGTTCCAGATGTTTTGTGTTTTAGTTACGTCACAGAATTATGCCAAATGTGGAAACACTGGATAGTCAGTCATTGCTCCACTCTACCGCGAGATGTTGGTCATTGCAGATGATCGGTACCTTCATTTTGTGTTCTTAACGGGTTGTGACAAGTGGCCTAATGCATAAGGGGACTGACATCGGTGTTGGATGCAAAATCATCAGGCGATTGTCGGCTTGAGTAGAGTCAGGGTTGTTCAACAGTCTGAAAGTTTTAGATTCGTTTTGTCACACACACTCTTCACCACATTTGTCACGGTTGCTGAGCGGCATATCCGGTCAGTAGCTGGCTACGATCGCCGAGAATGGAAGTTCTCTGGGAGCATGAACTTCGTCCGCAAAGGCATCCCTGAGCTCTGAGTTGAGTTTGGAGAGATGCATATCATCTGCGGCATCGGGGTGGAAACAACAGGGACAAAGGAGCATCTGAGCAGTTAACAGTGAGACAGGCAGGCTCAAACATACAGCCATATAGAGATTATTACAGGAAACAAAATTCACGTTTTTGGAATCTGAAGTTCAAGAGGATAATGCAGGAAACAACGAAAGTGTAGCACCACAGGAATAGGCATGAAAACTTTGTCACAGAAAGACACAGGAACACTGAGAAGCAGAGACCGAAAAACGCTCAGAAGCAAGTTCGTATTGACGAACGACAAGGAAAATACAAAAGTAACCTGATGTGTTCAGAAACACAAGTACAGACAAAGAAACACACACACACACACACACACACACAGACATTCACACACTCAGGAAGAAGACAGAAGGGCGCTCATTTAAAACCAGAAGAAAACACTAAGCCAGGGAGAAAACAACTCTCACAATTATAACTAGAACAAGTGAAGACACGTTCATGCAAACCGCAATAGAACCAGGCACAGGAATGAACAGTGAGCTGCCGATCTAATTTTAGATGTAGTTAATAAATAGTTTTGTGTTAGTCTTCAGATTAGCATAGGACGTTGGAGGTTGCATCTCCCAGTTTCGGCGAATTTCAGTTTTCTGCGATACTGGTGTTGATGTGTGCCATAACCAGAAAAAGCTATAATGCATTAGCCGAGAATTGATCCAGGGTCTCCTGCGTTGCAGACGAGAATTCTACCACTGAACCACTAACGGAAGCTCGTACGAAAATTAACGTACATTTGAAACAGTATCTTGACCTTTCTGAGATTTGAATTGTTGTCGACAGAATTTTCCTTTCAATTTCCCTCGATACGCTTTGATTAGCGAAGTGTAGATTATTCCGGGAGTATTTGTATTCCGTTCAAATACAACTGTTTCAAATACATAGATAAGGCTTCTAATTGCCTGGAGCTTTCCTGCTGTTTTTATTTGATAGCAGCTGAACATTTTCTGAACTGCTTTCATCCGGCATTTCATCTTGTGGCCAGCAAATATCAAACAACTATATAATAATTCATTTTCGAAATGAAGCAATTTCAAATTCGGGTCTTGAAGGGCCCTCCTGATTTTCTGATTATCAAATTGTTAGAATAGATAAAGAGCTGCCCTGGGACGTTTTTAACCTTGCCTACCCACGAATATGTTCACATACTATTTTGGTCTTCTATTTTAACTGATTCACTCATCTTAGCCTGTACTCTTCTCTTCGGTTGTCCATCGGAATCCGATGACGACGTCCACTCCTTTAACGGTGAGACCTTTGATGACTATACAGTCCTATCCTGGACACACAAGTTCTATTGCAGGTTCTATTGCAGCCTGTACACATTACATATGTCAGAAGGCTTCAACTGTTTTCCGTCCCCTATACTGGTTTAATGAAAGTCTTGATAATCTTACGCCACAGATCTAGCCCTCAGCAGACCACGATTCTGCTGGTTCATCCACGGCTTTTCGTTTGGGCATGACCGATATGTTCATTCTGATTCGAAGATGAATTACTGAAGATTGTCCAGTCCGCCGACTCAAAGCAGTCCTGTACACGCTCGTCCTCCTCCCTTAACAAAATTATCTAAGCCCTGACGACTGGTTCTCCCGTCTTTTGTCTCTTTCTGCACGCCGAAGTAGAAATGCAGCCAAATAATCGTACTTTTCAAAGTTCGGGGGTGAGATGGCATGGTCTTGATGTGCTATAACAGGTACCAAATGTGTTGGTTCCTCTGGTTACACAGTTAATAAGTTGGCGGTAGTTTTTCAGAAAGTTCTTAAATCTAATCTGGATGAATTTTCCCGCAATGATCGGGACGGCATCAGGATACACTGCTTCGTGAAATCTGATCATTATTAAGGAAGGTGGACGTTGTGGAATGTGGAATATACAACGCTATCAGGATGATGACAAAAATATCCGTCGGCAGATAAAATGGACGATATTTGAACGCTAGATGTTCCAGGTCGAATGTGCAGGAATGAAACGAAACGCTACGTCTGTGCCCAAAGATGAGTTAATCATGAAACATACTCCTCCTTCTCCTCCTCCTCCTCTACTTTTAAAAGGTAGAGCTATCCTGTCTTTGCGAAGAATGATGAAGTCATCAGGCTGCAGCGTTGAGTCCGAAATGACGAAGTTAAGCCATGTTTCACTGACGCAAAGCACAGAGCAGTCCCCGATATTCTGCTGGCATTTCAATCTTCCTCTGAGGTCTTCAGTTGTATCTTCCAGACACTTCACTTTCACTAGCAGGACAGCCAGAATTAGGGGTGTAAGGCCTCGACGTTTCCAACGTACCGTTCCGTCCGAATTATTTTTTCTCCAAATAAGCAAGGTCAGAAATTGAGTGGCCGGTGATGGCGTCTGATGGTGAAGATCTGGAAAAACAGCCCATGCTTTGAAAAAATCAACTTGTTTACTTAATACGACGAAGAAAATCTCCAGAAGCGTGGTAGCCCGTGGAATCTTCCACAAAATTTACAGATGCAGTGAGACTTTCATTATTTCAGAGTCGGGAAGACGAATTCCTGACAATATAATGTGCTGCTGGCTTAATGTGTTTGGCAGGAAAATGCAGTTAATAGGCAGTCCACAAATACATTGAATGACAGACCGTTCACAACTCTTGATCTAAAACTACGGAAGGCGATTTTAAGAACAACGAAACAGTTACGATTCATTTTAGAGGTGGAATAGCATGTAACTCAGTTCTAAAAGGGTTTTCAGGCTATTACTTCCAACAAGAGGAAACGTAACATCATGACTGGCTGTGATGGGCCACTCCCAGACAAGCTTTACGTTTTTTATGCGTGTTTTGAAAGGTAGAATAAAATTACAACTGTGGGAAACCCTGCATCATTTAGACCCTGTGATCTTAGTCTCAGAAGGTGAACATGGTAGGGTTCTGACACTTGTCCGAACCAACTGTTGAGAGTGATCAACGACATCTTTAGTGTCTCATTGTTGCAGTCAAAGGTCCCCATCTGCTTCAAAAGGGCGACAATCTTACCAGTGTCCAAGAAAAGCAGGGTTTACTTCCTCAAGGACTATCCCCAGTCGCACTCCTACCCACTGCGATGAAATGCATTCAGAGGCTGGTCATGGCCAGAATCAGTTCCTGCCTAAGAAAGGGCATGGAGCTGCTGCAATTTGCTAACACCACAAATGGCCTACAGTGCATGCAATCACACTGGGTCTCCGCTCGGCCTGGGATCACCTGGACAACAGCAACAGTTATGTCATTGTCGGGAAAACACTAACTAAGAACACCAGAGTGACCGAGTTTCGTTTTAAGAGTTTATTAACATGATATCATGGAGAGTCTGCAGCAGTCTCCACACTTAAACCCACATTTGTGTGACTAGGCACACGTCACACGCCCTGTGTAAATATGCCGATGACACTACTACTGTTGGCAGAATTTCAGATGGTAATGAGGAGGCGTACAGGAGTAAAATAATGAGCTGCTTGAATAATGTCTTAACAACACCTTTGCAATCAACATCAGTGAGCTCCAGATTTGATGGTACACTTCAGGAAGGGGAAGTCGAGCGAATACACAGCAGTCCTCATCGAGATATCAGCAGTGGAAAACATGAGCAGTTTCAAGTGCCGGGTGTCAATATCTCTGAAGAACAGTTCTGGCCCAACAAATTAATGCAATTTCAAAGAAGGCACAACAGAGGTTATGTTGCATTAGGAGGTTGGGGTGACTTGGTATGTCATCACAGACGCTCACAAATATTGACAAGTGTATCGTGGAGAGCATTTTAATTGGATGTATCAACGTGGAGATATCACTGCACAGAATCGGAGAAAGCTGCAGAAAGTTGGAAACTTCATGGGTACTAGGCCCTGCCGCCAACCTCTAGCATGGAGGATATATTTCAAAGGCGATGCCTCAGAACCGCGGCATTCAACTGTAATGACCCGCATCGCCAAGGAAAAGCCCCCTTCTCATTGCTACCATCAGTGAAGAGGTACAGGAGTCTGAAAACACACACTCAACATTTCGTAACCGCTTCTTCACCTACGTCATCAAATTGATGAAAGAATAATGAACCCATGTACACTGCATCTTTTTGCTCACTTTTTGGACTACTTGTGTAATTTAATTTCCGCATAAATTCTTGAAATTTACACGTCTTTATTATCATATATTGCAATGTACTGATGCTGTAAAACAGCAGGGTTTACGACAAATAACAGTGATATTAAATCTGATTTTGATTCCGATTATGAACCAGCATATTTTCGGAGCTGTTCAATGGACATTGCCGTGAGCACTCTGACTGCAGAATCATTTCATATTCTCCTGCTTTTATGGAGTTTCTCTTTCATATTTACGCATTTATATCGAATAGATTACATTACTGCAACACACTTTTTACTGGCATTCCAAAGAAATCTATTGACAAATTCCACCTGATTCAGAACGCCGCTGCTGGACTTATAACTAAAACAAATATTAGGGAAGTTGTCACTCCCGTCCTATTTACTCTGAATTGGTTTCCTGTAGTTTTTAGCAATGATTTTAAAGTTCTCTTATTTGCTTTTAAAGCTCTCCGTGGTCCGGGACCCGAGTACATCACAGAAACACTTTTGTTTTATAATCTTGCACGAATTCTCAGGCTTCTTCCGCCATCTCTTAAGTTTATACAATTTCGATTAAAAGATATTTCGGCAAGTCGGCTGTTTTGAACTACGCTCTTAAACTGTATAATTTATTACATAGAATTATAAGCAATGCAGACTCAGGTGAAACAGATCAAAGTCTATTGATTTAAACTTCCTTGTTAGTAAAGACAAGTCACTTTTTATTGTCATTTCGACCATAACTGCTGGTATAGTACATAGTAAAAATGAGACAACGTTTTTCAGGACCATGGTGTTACATGACACAGTACAAAAACTAGACTGAACTACATAAAAACCCAACACATAGAGAAGAAAAAAACACACAATTACACTAGACTACAGACCTACCCAGGACTAGATAAAGTGCACAAAAAGTGCAGGCATTACAATAAATAATAAATAGGACAATAGGGCAGTAAGGTGTCAGGCCAGGCGCTGGGTATTGAGGAGTCTGATAGCTTGGGGGAAGAAACTGTTACATAGTCTGGTCGTGAGAGCCCGAATGTTTCGGTGCCTTTTCCCAGACGGCAGGAGGGAGAAGACATTGTATGAGGGGTGCATCGGATCCTTCATAATGATGTTTGCTTTGCGGATGCAGCGTGTAGTGTAAATGTCCGTGATGGCGGGAAGAGAGACCCCGATGATCTTCTCAGTTGACCTCACTATCCACTGCAGGGTCTTACGATCCGAGATGGTGCAATTTCCGAACCAGGTAGTGATGCAGCTGCTCAGGATGCTCTCAATACAACCTCTGTAGAATGTGATGAGGATGGGGTGGGGGTGGGAGATGGACTTTCCTCAGCCTTCACAGAAAGTAGAGATGCTGTTGGTCTTTCTTTGCTATGGAGCTGGTGTTGAGGGACCAGGTGAGATTCTCCACCAGGTGAACACCAAGAAATTTGGTGCTTACTGATATATTTGGTCATTTATTTTCATGTTTGCACTTTATCCCATTGTAAAACACTTTGAACTACATAGCTTGTATGAATATTCTTCTATACATAATTTATATTATTATTGTTGTTATTATTGTAATTATTATTGTAGTTTTCTTTCTCAGATCAACCTGGTGAAACCTGAGTTACGGGCATAACTAAATACACTAATTTCTCAAATACTAGGAACTTTTGGATTATTCGAATGGTGTTTTGTATTATGGCTTTCTGAAGATTTGCATAAATATTGCTATGTAGGCCTAATTTCTAATGGTATTGTGCAGTGACTTTTGGATGGTGCCAGTTACAGACCAGGTATTAACATAATGAATTATCAAAAGTACATCTTAAAAGAATAACAAATTGAAGACGATAAATGCAGAAGATGCCAGAAGAAACCTGGAACAATTCAACACATTACAGCAGTTTAACTCAATCTGATTATTTACACAGGCACAATCAAGTGGCAAGTATCATTCACCAAAATCACAGTGAAAAACACAAACGGATAAAAGGCACCTTACTATAAATGCAAGCCAGATCCAGTTTCAGAGGTAATGTCCTACAATTATATTGCTACCGATCCATTATTAAACATGGGAGAATCCATAATAATCGTCTGGATATAACATTTACAGGGTAAACAAGCATGAACATTTACTTAGTAGGCATCGCCACTCCAAATACACATAACAGACAAAAATCAATAAATGAACAACAACAGAAATATAATGAATTAAAAGAGAAAATTGCTGGACAATGCGACATGAACAGGGTATACATTGTCCCAATAGTAATATCTATAACTTAAACAAGGTCATGCGTTTGAAATGTACCACGTAAGTCAGAATCCGCGTGTAGTCTTGTGAGCTCCTTCCTGGGTGTGCGAGACGGCGCTTTCAATCCAGAAGGTAAAGCCAGAAACTAGCCCAAACGGCACCTACTCGGCAAAAGGGCACAAGGAAACAATGAAAACATGGGAGGGGCTATTAATTTTGTTCATGCCAGGTGCGCGGCATTGAACGGGTCCGGTGCTTTGTCTAACCGAAGGTGGGAGTAGAAGATTCGTCGGACTCTTTCAGACTGTAGGAGTATTCCTATGTTTCTGGAGCAAGAACTTCGGGCAGATGTTGTCAAGGTGAATGGGGATGACCAGAACGTCTTCTCACTGCGTCAGAATCTCTCTTTCCGCCTACTTTCAGTTCTTCTTTTCCTTGTGGATTTCTATCTTGCTGCCTTCTGGCCTTGATATAGCCTGCACTAATTTCAGTTGCGGCGGCGTTGTTGGTAAGGTTGATGACAGCGGAATGGCTCACTGGATTGTTTTTCATTGATACCAAAATGATTTTTAAAGGTAATTTACCCGTCGGAATCGTGGGCCAGAACCGAGCAATAATCTGTCTGTGCATTGTGCATAGAGCCGTTCGGATGTGCTGCTACGTTGGTCATTGGTTGTCTTTCAATAGTGTAGTTGTTATCATGTTCGCTTAACACGAGAAAGGTTCCTAGTTCGAAACAAGGCAGAAATATTCCAAAATACTTTTGTTGAAATTAGATAACCGGAAAGGAAAGCAACGGGACTAAATGCAGCAGTCGTCCCTCAAATAACCGACAACATCCACTCAAAACCTCCACCCCCCTCCCGTTTCACTGCACACATCATAAGACGTTCCTGTATTCTACATTATCCTGAAGAACACAGTGTTTGGGGCTGGTCTGCGAAATGCTTCCACATGAAATCATCGTCTTTGTGTAACGGCTTCGGCAAACAACTGACGTATGTATAGCTATGATTAATCTTCACACAAACTCAGCAATGAAATGCAAATACATTGCGCTGCATCGAAGTACAAAATCATTGTTCATTGGAAAAATAACCTGCGAACTCTAAAATAAAAAAATCCAGAAAATTATGCAAATGTTCAGCAGCTCAGGCAGCATCTGAGGATGAAAGGAAATACATTCCGTGCACATTCTGCGGTTTCCTCCATCTTTACGTTATTATTTATTTTCCTTCGAAAAGCTACCGAAAGCCGCTGCCTGACCCGCAGATGTCGTGGTCTATCGATGTGTGGTCCGCTGTGGAAGGCGGGTAGGCCTCTCTGTCCCTCTTTACAGATGAACGTTGGTGATGTTGTGGGATGGTATCGTGGTTCAGCGTTCATAGATTGGACAATTGCCTTTATGGACTTTGGACTTTTTCCAGACATGGTTTTTATATTAAGTGTTTTTATCGTTTCTTTTCGGTTTTGTTGTGCGAGGGGATGCTGTTCGGGGGTGTATGTTCTGTCAGTGTGAGTGTTGATATTTGTGGGGGGCGTCGATGTTTATTATTCCGTTTTGTGCGTGGGGACGAGGGGGGTTTGGGAGTGGGGGCTGGTGATCGAGATGACTGTCTATTTTGTACAGGGGTGGAGGATGGATTTGTTGGTTCTCTCTGAACGACTTTCTAGTTCTTTCTTTATTTCGTGGCTATCGGAAAAAACACAAATTTCAGAGTGGTTTATAGATAGATACTTCGATGATAAATGGATCTTTGCCCCTGATAAATGGGGCAATCGAGCACATTGTTCCTTCTGTCTACTTTGTGGACGGGAATTATTACGGGAATATTGCGGCATGCACGGAGGCACGGCCTCCTCCGGCCAAGCCAGAGGTGTAATTGTACATCGTTTACGGGTTTTTTTTACGGCCAATAGACAGTGATGGATACTAGGAACTTCAAGAACTGCCGTTCTACCCCATTAGTGAGTGGTTAGCGATGAAGCTGGACTTGCGCGTACCGCTGATGGTGAATAGTCCAACAAAAAGAGTAAATGACTGTCTTGGGCATTTTTATCGTGATCGCAAGATCGTTGTTGCACATCGGAAATGTGCAAAACTACAAGTCCGGTTCACTGGTTCATTGGTAAGACCGACCACGGCGTCGACTGTTGCAACCGCACAGGAGAGGAAACACCAGAGGGAGAGGGTAGAAGCTTCTGCAGGCGCGCAGCAATCCATGGTGGGTCGGGGTTTGAACACTCGCATCAGTACTGTTCTCCAGTGTTTGCACGGTGGTAGGCAAGCTGGATTGTATTCGGCTGAGTCTGCACTACCGCGTTATGAGGAACTGCTGCATGTAGAAACGTGGCTACAGGACAAGATTTCACGCAGCATCAATCTACAGAGCATGCCAGGGAATTGAGCTACAATTTTTGTATGATTCCTCCTATTATAACTATATCTACAATGGGCTCCGTTTTATGTGTGACTGATCGTACTAAGTTTGTACTAAGACACTCGAAGGATGGCCTGTTTCGTTTGGCGCATTCATGTGAATGGTCAAATGACCATTAAACGTGAACTTGTGAACATTGACCCAGAAATTCTAGTGGAATTCACGGATGTGCTTGTATGAAAGCCATCTTCACCAAGCTGAATTCACTCCATAAACTAAACATCCCTCTCGGAACTGAGTCCGCCAACTCGTTTTCACTTGACAGCCGATTTGACCATATAAACCACGGAGCCTTCGCACCATCCTACAGCTGTAATAAGAGACAATTACATTTGTATCATCTAATAGCAAAGGAATTACTTCAAATTCTGTTCATATCTTCAGATTCATTGTTCCCTGTACTTCAGATCGCTGCATCACCTTCCTTATTCAGGAACAGATTCCCAGCAGTGTCACGGCCGCCCGATTTTCTAAATACTTCGCTCGCATCACCACAGCCCAGCTCCCGCCATCTAACGATGATACGTGGGTAGCAGATGGGGTATGAACTGATAAGTTGGAAGGATTCAAGGTTGACTTAATCTCATTTCTAGTGCAGAAATGTAAAGGAGAATGAAATAATTGTTACTCAGGATTCGATTCAGCACAAAAAGCATAATAGAATAAAGAACACCATAAGAAAAACACAAAAAATAAAAATACATGAGATACCTTATATACCTACATTGATTGAATGTCCTTAAGGTGGGACTAGTCACAGGAGTGTCTGCAAGTAAGAGGACTTTGACAAGAAGTAACAAACTAGTTGTGGTAAGGGTTGTAGATGTGTGGGTTAGTGACTGTAGATGTTGATCAGCTTTAGTGACGGGAAATAACTGTTTTAGTGTCTGCTGGTCTTAGCGTGGCTGCGACTTGGCATCCAACTTGATGAGAGTGGTATAAACAGTCTATGGGCAGGTAGGTGGGATCCTTCCTGATGTAACTGGAATTTTCCGGCATCTTCCTGGATATATGTCCTTGATGGCGGGTAGGGCGATGCAGGTGATGTGTGGGGCGTTTTGATGACCCTTTTTAGAGCCTTTCTGTCTGCCCCATTGCAGCTTCCATACCTTACAGTGATGCAGCATGATAAGATGCTATTTACTGCGCATCTACAGAAGGAAGTTAATATAAATGAGTATTGTAGGGCTCCCGACAGCATCCTCGGAAAGTAAAGATGTTGGTGAGCTTTTCTGATTGCATAAGATGTCTTCTTGGACCAGGATAGTTTGTGTAAGAGGTGCACCCGCAATTTGAAACTACTCGCAAATTACACCATTGTGCCGCTGATGTAAAGAGGAATGTTGGATTTCTCCTGAGAGGATAATCATATCCTTTGTCTTGTTGACATTGAGGAAGAAATTATTTGCCTGACGCCAGGCCTCGAGCTACTGTGGCTCCTTTCTGTCGGCCATCTTATCGTGTTGGTGATGAGTACAATGAATTTTTTCACCAAAGTCTGTGGAACAATATCTGTTGAATGCCGAAATTCAACCCAGAAACAGCATTCTCACATAAGTGTCCTTGCTTTAGGTGTGTCAGTTCCAGGATCACGTACCTGGCATCGAACTGTCCGAGGCAAGCAGAGATCACAGAACAGAACCGTTGTGAGAGGGCCTCACTGAACTCACGTCGAATTCACTGCAACTCCACTCCCACCCCTCCGACTATCTTCCCCATTACCTATTACAGTCCTATTCTGGCTTCTCTCCCTTGCCGTCCTGATGAAGGTTCTCGGCCGAAACGCTGACTGCTTATTTCTCTCCACAGATGATTCATGATTTCAATCCGGAAGTGAAAGTAAAAAAAAACCAAAATCATAATCATCGCAAAGGACATCTATGAGGAAACGGGAAGAAAGAACCGGAGGGGGATTTGAGACACAGCGAAGCACATGGTGTGATAATTATGCTCATGCCAGGTGTGCGACATTGAACCAATCCTGTTCTCCGTCCATCCTGAGATGGGCATTTAAGATTGATCAGTTAATTGCAAATTCCGAAGTGACCTCAGGATAGCTGTTACAACCAGAGAACCATAGAACATTACAGCACAGAAACAGGCCGTTTGGCGCTTCTTGGCTGTGTCGAAACATTTTTCTGCCTAGTCCCACTGACCTGCACCTGGACCATATCCCTCTGCACCACTCTCATCCATGTACCTGTCCAAGTTTTTCTTAAATGTTAAAGTGAGCCCGCATTTACCACTTCATCTGGCAGCTCATTCCACACTTCCACCACTGCCTGTGTGAAGAAGACCCCCCCCCCAATGTTCCCTTTAAACTTTCCCCCCTTCACCCTTAACCTATGTCCTCTGCTTTTTTTTCCCCTAGCGTCAGTGGAAAAAGCCTGCTTGTATTCACTTTACCTATACCTGTCATATTTTTATATACCTCTATCAAATTTCCTTCCATTCTTCTACGCTCCAGGGAATAAAGTCCTAACCTATTCAACCTTTCTCTGTTACTCAGTTTCTCAAGTCCCGGCAATATCCTTGAAAACCTTCTCTGCACTCATTCAACCTTATTAACATCCTTCCTGTAATTAGGTGACCAAAACTGCTCACAATACTCCTACAACACACACAAAATGCTGGTAGAACACAGCAGGCTAGGCAGCATCTACAGGGAGAAGCGCTGTCGACGTTTCGGGCCGAGACCCTTCGTCAGGACTAACCGAAAGGAAAGATAGTAAGAGATTTCAAAGTAGTGGGAGGAGGGGGAAATGCGAAATGGTAGAAGACCGGAGGGGGTGGGATGAAGCTAAGAGCTGGAAAGGTGATTGGCGAAAGTGATACAGAGCTGGAGAAGGGAAAGGATCATGGGACGGGAGGCTTCAGGAGAAAGAAGGGGGGGGGGAAGCACCAGAGGGAGATGGAGAACAGGCAAACAACTAAATGTGTCAGGGATGGGGTAAGAAGGGGAGGAGGGGCATTAACGGAAGTTAGAGAAGTCAATCCTAATTCGGCCTCACCAATGTCTTATACAACCTTACCATAACACTTCAACTGTTAAACTCAATACTTTGATTTATAAAGGCCAATGTACCAAAAGCTCTCTTCATGACCCTATCTACCTGTGACGCCACTTTTAGGAAATTACGTATCTGTATTCCCAGATCCTTCGGCTCTACTGCACTCTTCAGTGTCCTGCCATTTACCTTGTATGTTCTACCCTGGTTCGTCCTTCCAAAGTGTTGTCAACATTTATAGGAAAGCTACGCTCTTGTAAAGCTGGAGCGCGTCAAAATTATTTCCCCATCTAGGATGGAACTCCGGACTCTGTCATGTGACTCGAACCTGTTAATCACTGAAGCACAAAACCCAATGGGCTTTTCAGCACAGACCATAGATTATATGAACCATGAAAACTAACTGAACGTTAAAGAGGAAATGGAAAGATCCATTTCAGTCAGATGGTCTGCTTTTGGACAAATGTAGAAGCTGATGCATTGCTTCAACACGTTCCTCACGGTTTCAGGATGTGAATTTTCGTCACACCGCAGACAATATGCCGGAGGACCTCAACTGTTCATGCAGCAGCTAGAGAGAGAAATAAGATGTCAACGTATCGAGCCGAGACCCAATATCCCGACCATGATGTGTTGAACGTGATCGCTTTTGAATCAGGCGATGACTTTGTCGGGGTCAAGAGGGAGCGATCAGAGCAGCGGCACACTCACTACCTTTTCATCGCAAAATGGGGTCAGTTTCAAAACAGCAAGCCGACAGCCAATGTTGTGCAACTTAAACAGACCGCAATAGCTACCCTGCAAAGCGTAGCTCCCAACATCAGCGCAAATGAAGTCCCGTCGAAGCGTCTTGGCATGAAACGACGACTGCTTATTCACCACCTCCACCCCATAAATGGTACCGATTTGCTGAGTCCCTCCAGCATTTTGTGTGTGTCGCAGAACAAAGTAGTGAAAGACAGAACGGAGGAGAGGAAGGTTGAATCTAAATGAATATTGAAATGATATTGAAATGTGACAGGAAACTATGTAATTACTACGTGTGGATCGAACTGCTTCCAGGAATGGCTCAGTGAGAGATTGGCAAACGTCTGGCGGCAGCGCCTGGGCGAAGGAGCGGAAATACGGCACTCTGGCTCTTGAGGTTCTCCTCGACAGTAGTTCATCAAGATGTTTGAATGACGTGTAACCATGTACCGGACTTCATGGCGCAACGGTAGAGTAGCGCTCCTGACTCCATATCGGAAAGCTGCATGTTCGAATCAGGTCGAAGTCATAAATGTTGTGCATTTTGTTTCATTGTAATACTCCCTCAATGGTTCCTTCCGAAATTCAGCGGATTTTCCTCTTCGGTGTCAAAGATTCGGCAAATAACTGGCAAAGGCGCAGCTATTTCTTGTCTGTGTCCGAGCTCAGCACTGAAACGTCGCTACTTTGCGCTCTCGAAAATCAAAACACGCTGTTATTGAAAAGCCTGCGGATTCTGGAATCTTAAGTAAACACGGAAAACAGTAAACATTCGATAGCTCAGTCAGCCCGCATGGAAGGAAGGAGCTACATTTCCAGCACATTCTGCATTCCCTTCATCTTTATGTTATTATTTATCTTCCTTCGGAAATCGGGTGAAGGTCGCCGTCTGGCCAATGAACATTGGATCCTAAACACAGTTCAGGACCCTGCAGCAGTTTAACTCAATCTGAGCAGTTATACAGGCTCAATCAAGTAGCAAACATCATTCAACAAAATCATGCTTTAAAATACAACTCATAAATAACACCTTATCTCGCAATAAATGCAAGCCTAATCCAGTTTTAGAGTCTACAAATCATAGTATGATCGATCCATTATTGGAGAATGAACAACCCGTAATATCGAAAATAAAAAAAGGTGAAATTAAAAGAGAATGGACACGAACAGGGTATACATTGTCGCAATAGTAATATATACAAATGTTGTCATCCCAAAGTCACTATACAAGAGCATTAAACAATTAAGCCGACACAACGATATATATTTTTGTAAATCTCCAGAAAGTTATAATAGCAAACACCACAAGAATTGTCCGAAAGTTCCTAGTAATTGAGAGGTGAAGGTGCTAGGGTATGCCCGTCCCTCAGGTTTTACCAGCTTGAGCTTAGAAAAATAACGAATAAATAAATAAATAATGCATTTACCAATTACTTGCACGAGATAATATTTGAAATCGGTAAGTACAGAACACTAAACATAAACAAAGATGCAAAACAGAATATGAAATAGAGCAGCAAAATACCACACAACCGATGATGAATATGAAACATATAAGTATTTTGAATGTCACCAAGCAAAGAAAATTTAGCATAGTGCGATTAAGGGAAAATTTTCGATATAATTTACTTCAGGTTGAAGGAAATCTCCAAAAAGCGCTGAACAATAAATATATAACAAAGCAGACGAACACTTTCGCTATAACCTTATTTATGTATTCCTCTGGCATAATACTTTGGTCCGAAACTGATGTGGAAAATTTACAAGAAAAAAAGAGCTGAAATCACAAATCTCAGAAAACACTACATACACTCCAATGCACTTAGATTATCTCTACCGAGGCAGGATAGAAGGAAGAACAAGCATAACAGGGGGAAACCTGGGAACTATAGACCAGTGAGTCTTACGTCGGTGGTATGCAAACTACTGGAAATGATTCTTAAGGATAGGATCTACGAGCATTTGGAAAAGTACTGTCTACTCATGGATAGTCAACATGGCTTTGTGAAGGGAAGATCGTGCCTCACGAGCCTGATAGAGCTTTTTGAAGAGGTAACAAAAGAAATTGATGAGGGTAGGGCAGTGGATGTGGTCTACATGGACTTTAGCAAAGCATTTGACAAGGTCTCTCACGAGAGACTCGTACAGAAAGTCATGCGGCATGGGATAAGTGGAACCCTGGCTGTTTGGATAAAGAATTGGCTTAAAGGTAGAAAGGAAGGTACTTGTAGAAGGAAAGTGTTCTGCCTGGATGTCGGTGACTAGTGGAGTGCAGCAGGGATCTGTCCTGGGACCCCTGCTATTTGTGATTTTTATAAATGACCTGGATGTAGAGGTGGAAGGATGGTTGAGTAAGTTTGCGGATGGCACGAAGAATGGAGGAGTTGTGGATGGAGCTGTAGGTTGTCGAAGGTTACAAGAAGATATAGACAGGCTGCAGAGTTGGGCAGAAAAATAGCAGATGGAGTTCAATCTGGAAAAGTGTGAGGCGGTGCAGCTTGGAAGGACAAACCAGAAGACTGAGTACAGGATTAATGGTCAGTTACTTAAGAGTGTGGATGAACAAAGGGACCTTGGGGTTCAAATCCATATATCCCTCAAGGTCGCTGCACAGGTTGATAGGGTAGTTAAGAAGGCCTCCGGGATGCTAGGCTTCATTTGGACAGTGTCACTGATCTGGTTATTTGGACAGTGTCACTGATCTGGGTATTGGGACAGTGTCACTGATCTGGTTATTGGGACAGTGTCACTGATCTCGTTATTGAGACAGTACATGGGTCGGCACAAAATGGAGGGATAAAGGGCCTGTATTGTGCTGTAGTGTTCTATGGTTCTATGGTTCTATATAACAGAATAAAATTACAGTGGAAGTATAGTTACTGATGTTTCAACATGAACAGGCAGTTAACAGAAAAGCAAAAGAAAAAGGATCCAGTACAGCTAAACCAGTCTAAATGTGCACAGAGCTTTCGAGTTTGTTTCTGTAGCAGTTTGGTGTATTGACGGCCATCTACCAGTCACTGCTCAAACTTACACCATCGCAAGCAAACTGGCTAACTCAGAGGTATAGGCACATGCTCCTTGGATCTCTAACTGCACAAAGCATTCCTTGCTATTCGGTCTGCACTGCGGGTAGGATCCTCTGAGCGTCTTCTCTTGTGCTCTTCCCCATACCTCGTAACAAAAGACCCCACATCAGACTACCGTCCATCAGAAACCGGATTCCGCCCAGTTTTCTCAATTCTTCCATGGATTTCCACTGGGTAGAGTTCTCAGAGGAAGTAAATATTCCTGGATTATTATTCTCAATATTCCTGGATTTCAGTGCTTTAAAAGGGATAGAGAGGGGGGGAAAGGGGAGGAGGGGTGGCATTACTACTCAGGGATACTATTACAGCTGCAGAAAGGTGGATAATGTAGCAAGATCCTCTTCTGATGGGTATTTCAATATGGGTAGAAATCAGGAACAGGAAGGGAGCAGTTACTCTACTGTGGGTATTCTATAGGCCCCCCTGGTAGCATCAGAGATACCGAGGAGCAGATTGGGAGGCAGATTTTAGAAAGGTGCAAAAATAACAGGGTTGTTATAATGGGTGACTTTAACTTCCTTTGTATTCATTGGCACATGTTTAGTTCCAAGGGTTTAGATGGAGCAGAGTTTGCTAAGTGTGTCCAGAATGGATTCCTGTCACAGTATGTTGACAGGACGACTAGGGGGAATACCATACTAGATCTAGTATTAGGTAACGAACCAGGTCAGGTCACAGATCTGTCAGTGGGTGAGCATCTGGGGGACAGTGATCACCGCTCCCTGACCTTTAGCATTATCATGGAAAATGATAGAATCAGAGAGGACAGGAAAAATTTTAATTGGGAAAGGACAAATTATGAGGCAATAAGGCTAGAACTTGCGAATTGGGATGATGTTTTCGCAGAGAAATGTACTATGGACATGTGGTCGATGTTTAAAGAACTTTTTCAGGATATTAGGGATAAATTTGTCCGGGTGAAGAAGATAAAGAATGGTAGGATGAAGGAACCATGGGTGACAAGTGAAGTGGAAAATCTAGTCAGTTGGAAGAAGGCAGCTTACATGAGATTTAGGAAGCAAGGATCAGATGGGTCTATTGAAGAATATAAGGTAGCAAGAAAAGAGTTTAAGAAGGGGCTGAGAAGAGCAAGAAGATGGTATGAGAAGGCCTTGGCGAGTAGGGTAAAGGAAAACCCCAAGGCATTCTTCAATTATGTGAAGAACAAAAGGATGACAGGGGTGAAGGTAGGACCGATTAGAGATAAAAGTGGGAAGATGTGCCTGGAGGCTGAGGAAGTGAGCGAGGTCCTCAATGAATACTTCTCTTCGGTATTCACCAATGATAGGGAACTTGATGACGGTGAGGACAATATGAGTGAGGTTGATGTTCTGGAGCATGTTGATATTAAGCGAGAGGAGATGTTGGAGTTGTTCAAATACATTAGGACGGATAAGTCCACGGGGTCTGACGGAATATTCCCCAGGCTGCTCCACGAGGCGAGGGAAGAGATTGCTGAGCCTCTGGCTAGGATCTTTATGTCCTCGTTGTCCACAGGAATGGTACCGGAGGATTGGAGGGAGGCGAATGTTGTCCCCTTGTTCAAAAAAGGAAGTAGGGATAATCTGGGTAATTTTAGAGCCTTACGTCTGTGGTGGGAAAGCTGTTGGAAAAGATTCTTAGAGATAGGATCTATGGGCATTTAGAGAATCATAGTCTGATCAGGGACAGTCAGCATGGCTTGGTGAAGGGCAGATCGTGTCTAACAAGCTTGATAGAGTTCTTTGAGGAGGTGACCAGGCATATAGATGAGGGTAGCGCAATGGATGTGATCTACATGGATTTTAGTAAGGCATTTGACAAGGTTCCACATGGTAAGCTTATTCAGAAAGTCAGAAGGCATGGGATCCAGGGAAGTTTGACAAGGTGGATTCAGAATTGGCTTGCCTGCAGAAGGCAGGGGGTTATGGTGGAGGGAGTACTTTCAGATTGGAGGGTTGTGACTAGTGGTGTCCCACAATGATCTGTTCTGGGACCTCTACTTCTCGTGATTTTTAATAACGACCTGGATGTGGGGGTAGAAGGGTGGGTTGGCAAGTTTCCAGACGACACAAAGGTTGGTGGTGTTGTAGATAGTGTAGAGAATTGTCAAAGATTGCAGAGAGACATTGATAGGATGCAGGAGTGGGCTGAGAAGTGGCAGATGGAGTTCAACCTGAAGAAGTGTGAGGTGGTACACTTTGGAAGGACAAACCCCAGGCAGAGTACAAAGTAAATGGCAGGATACTTGGTAGTGTGGAGGAGCAGAGGGATCTGGGGGTACATGTCCACAAATCCCTGAAAGTTGCCTCACAGCTAGATAGTGTAGATAAGAAAGCTTATGGGGTGTTAGCTTTCATAAGTCGAGGGATAGACTTTAAGAGACGCGATGTAATGATGCAGCTCTATAAAACTCTAGTTCGGCCACACGGAGTACTGTGTCCACTTCTGATCGCCTCACTATAGGAAGGATGTGGAAGCATTGGAAAGGGTACAAAGGAGATTTACCAGGATGCTGCCTGGTTTAGAGTATATCGATTATGATCAGAGATTAAGGGAGCTAGGACTTTACTCTTTAGAGAGATGGAGGATGAGAGGAGACATGATAGAGGTGTACAAGATATTAAGAGGAATAGACAGAGAGGACAGCCAGCACCTCTTTCTCAGGGCACCACTGCTCAGTCCAAGAAGACATGGCTTTAAGGTAAGGGATGGGAAGTTCAAGGGGGGTATTAGAGGAATGTATTTCACTCAGAGAGTGGTTGGTGTGTGGAATGCCCTGCCTGAGTCAGTGGTGGAGGCAGACACACTAGTGAAGTTTCAGAGACTACTAGACAGGTATATGGAGGAATTTAAGGTGGGGGGGGGGGTTATATGGGAGGCAGGGTTTGAGGGTCAGCACAACACTGTGGGCCAAAGGGCCTGTAATGTGCTGTATTGTTCTATGTAACAATGAGGGTGAACAAAAGAGAGGCAGTGAATGTCATTTACTTGGATTTTCCGAAGGAATTTGATAAGGTGCCACACGTGCAGCTGCTGAACAAGATAAATTCCTATGGCGTTAAAATAAAGGTACTGGCATGGGTAGAGGAATGGCTGACAGGCAGGAGACAGCGAGTGGGAAGAAATGGCGCCTTTTCGGTTTGTTAATCATTTAGGTAATGGAATTGAAAGCTTTGTGGTATAGCTTGCAGATGATACCAAGATAGGTTGAGGGATAAGTAGTGCTGAGGAAGCAATCAGTTTGCAGTACGACTTATGCAGATTTGACGAATGGACAAAAAAGTGGCAGCTGGAATACAGTGTTGGGAAAGTATGACAATGTTTTTTGGTGAATGGAACAAAAGTGCAGACAATCATCTAATTGAGCAGAAAATTGAAACAGCAGAAGTGCAAAGCAATTTAAGAGTCCTCGTGCAAGACTCCCAGAAGTTTAAGTTAAAGGTTGAGTCTGTGGTAAAGAAGGCAAATGCAGTTTTGTCTTCTTGCAGCCAACAGAACTTACCAACCAAAGAAGTAAATCTCACTGGTCCATAATTTGGTCCTAGACACCTCACTATTGGAAACACAGTCTCCATATCCACTCTATCTGGGGCTTTCAATATTCTCAGCGTCGTATAAGTTACTTTGAGGGTTGAACTTAAACATTAACAATTCCAAAAATAGTTTTATGCAGTTTTGAAATGCCAAATAACGTGCGCACGATGTGAGACCATAGTTCCTGCGGTGAAAAGGTGCCGTTAATTCTTGATCAACAGAAGACAAACTTTGAGATTTCTGTTCAATTTGGTGAACAAGCACTTGTTACAGGAACCATATAAAAGGAATAGAAGAAGTAAAGTAAACTGAAGATAACCAATAGCATGAAATATATACGACATGCAAACATCCATGTAATTTGACAGAACGTACGAGCACCAAGAGCCTCTGTCATTGAATGTATTTGTGGGTAATCAGGCAACCTAATTAACTGTATACTCCCGCGAAAGTCGTTAATCCAGCACTTTTGTTTTATTGTCAAGAATACATCTCCTTGTCCCTGAAGTAATGGAAAACTCAGTACGTCGATAATTGTTCTGCAGAAATTCAACGAACCATTACGCCTTTTGAGATTTTTTTTTACAAATTTCTTGCTGAATGAACTCATTAATTATTTCATAACGTGGTCTGGAATTACAGGTTCCCCTCCATCAGGTGACGTCATCAGCCACTGGAGTTCTGACCTTGTTTGTTGTTTTAAATGCAAATCCAGACAAAACGTCGACTCTGGTGGGATTCGAACCCACAACCTTTGAATTGCTTCATTTTTGGTCATTAGAAGTCCAACACGCTATCCATTGCGCTACAGAGCCCACACTCCGCAACTTGGGTGCATGCAAATTAAACTCATTCAACAGGAAATTATCATTTGTTAACTACAAGTATTCATGTGTTGTTGTTTTTGGCCCAAGGAGCTGGGACATTTCTCTTTTCATTCGCTCACTAGAAACTTCACAGTCTCCCAGCTTACTCTGTTTCTCTTTAAACCCTGTGTTTCCAATGGAAATGCTAACATTGAAACTGTGAAACTGGAGTACCACATTCTCTCTAATTTGTTTTTACAGACCTACCACCTCTCTGAGCAGAATTTTTTTTAATGTGGCCTATAAACTCCGCGCACTTTAATTGTTCTTAGTAACGTGCATACAATGTATGTTTAGAACGAAAAATGAAAAATCACAGACTTTCAATTTCATTTAGTAATTGAAGGGCATAATGAAGTATAGTACGATAAGAAAATATTTGGTGTTTCGTAAACCTTCAAACTTAGAAGGCGACGGCCGTTTATTAACAATGATTTTCAAAATATTGTAAACGTTTTGGCATATTTATTATTTTGAATTTTTTTGGATTATATTCATTAACGTGTAAATATTTCACAATTATATGAACATAATTTCAATATTATATAAAAGAAAATTCCAGCTGTACAGCCACAAAGGCTATCTGCGCGACAGGATTTCAGTCACTGCGCAGCCGCGCACCTACCCTGCTTTGAGTAATGGTTTTAAACTTTTTTATATGGCTTAGATTTCTTTGGCACTCTGGTGAAGCCTATGGACCCCTCCTCAGAATAACCAGAAGCCCATGCGACCATGAGACACAAGAACAGAATTAGGCCATTTGGTCTATTGAGTCTGTTTAGCCATTTCATCATGGCTGATCCATTTTCTGCTCAGCCCCAATCCTTGCTTTCCCCTCGTATCCCTTCATGCCTTAACCAATCAGGAATCTATGACCCTTTGTCTTAAATATACATAAAGACTTGGCATTCACTGTTACCTGTGGCAACAAATTCCATAGCTTCGCCACTTACTGGCTAAAGAAATACCTCCACATCTCCATTCTAAAAGGCCACTCCTCTATAACTTGAAGCTTTAACCTCTTGTCGTAAACACTCCCACCATAGGAAACTTCCTCTTCACATTCACACTATCAAGACCTTTCACCATTCGAAAGGTTTCAATTAGGTCACCCGTCATTCTCCTGAATTCTGGTGAATACAGGCCCAGAGTCATCAAGTGTTCTTCATATGACAAGCCGTTCAGTCGTGAAATCATTTCTCTGAACCTCATTGAACCCCCTCCAGTTTCAGCACATCTTTTCTAAGATAAGGGGCCCAAAACTGCTCAGAATAATCCAAATGAGTCCTCGCCAGTTCTTTATAAATTTTCAATATTACATTGCTTTTATATTTTAGTCCTCTTGAAATGAATGCTAACATCGCATTTGTCTTGCTCATCACAGACTCAACCTGCAAATTAACCTTTAGGGAATCGTGCACAAGGACTCCCAAATCCCTTTGCACCTTATATTTTAGTATTTTCTCCCATTTAGAAATCAACCAAAGTTCTAGCAAAGTGTATGACTATACACTTCCCGACACTGTATTCAATCTGTCATTTCTTTACAATTCTCCTAATCTGTCTAGGTCCTTCTGTAGTCTTTCTACTTCCTTAAAGCTGCCTATCCCTCCACCTATGTTTGTATCGTCTGCAAACTTTGCAGCAAACCCTCAATTTCATCATCTAAATCATTCACATGTAATGTAAAAAGAATTGACCTCATCACAGACACCACTGTGGAACAAACAGAAAAGGCTCCCTTTATTCTATTCTATTCTTTGTCTCCTGCCAACCAGCCTCTGCTTTATGGGTTCTAGAATCTTGCCTGTAATACCATGAGCCCGTGGCCTGTCAAGCAGCATCGTGTGCGGCACCTTCTGAAAATCCAAGTACACAACATTGACCGATTATCTTTTTATATCCTGCTTGTTATTTCTTCAAAGAATTCCAACAGATTTGCCAGGCAAGATTTTCCCTTGAGGAAATCATGCTGACTGCGGCCAATTTTATCACAGGCCTCCATGTTCCCCGAAACCACATGCTTAGCCATTTATTCCAACATCTTCCTGACCACTGAGGGCAAACTAACTGTCCTACAATTTCCTTTACTTTGTCTCGTTCCCTTGTTGAAGAGTAGAGTGAGATTTCAAATGCTCCAGTCTTCGAAACCATTGCATAATTTAGAGATTCTTGAAAGATTTTTCCTAATGCATGCACAATCTCTTCAGCTACTTCTTTCAGAACCCTGTGGTGTTCACTCATTTGGTCCAGGTGAGTTATCTACCTTCAGACATTTCAGTTTCTTAAGAATCTTCTCTCTGGTATTAGTAACTTCACACACTTCATGACCCTTGACACTTGGAACTTCCACCATACTGCTATTGTCTTCTACAATGACGAATGATACTTAGGAGAAGACAATGGCGCCTAACGGCGATTCCTTTGTTTGCATCTTCGGAAACTGCTCGATTTCTATATTTAATATCTCTATTTTTTCCATTTCGGGGGTCATTTGCAAACTCCGACCTGTAAGTAAACGCTGACTTCGGTTCTTCGCGGGAATGGGACCCGCTCTCGGGGTTTCACGACTGGCCGTTATTCAATATACCAAGGATGCGTCCAACGAGATTAGCTCGCCTTCAGAGTTCCGAGATCTCGTGGGTCTGGAGACCGGCGGTGTCTCTGCAGGAATCCGGTGTGTCGCGGGAGATAGAAGATCGAAGCAGCGAGCTGAATTCTGGCTGTTCGCCCAGAGACGCGGGTTCTTTGGGCACAGAGCTAGGAAAAAGCGATGCAACGTACTTTTAACATCGTAAATCAGCGAGTTGTTTGTTATGTGTCCCCTCTCGTTTGTGAAACGGAGAGAGAAAGCCTGTGGAATGTCGAATTACCGGGTGAACGAGTAGTCTTTGGTGTAGTGTAAGTGTGTGTCTTTGCTGATGCTTCGTTGTACGCTTGAGTGCTGATACTTTATTTTTGCTGGTGAGGAAGGGGAGTTTGTAGCTTTGCTGCTGCTTACGCGTGGGAGGGGGTAGCTGGGGGCGTCTTTGAGGTTCTAACATTTAACTGTCAGTCATTCTTTGAGAGCACTCCTCTGTTTCGTGGATGGTTGCTAAGAAAATGCATTTTAGGATGTATATTGTATACATTTCTCTGACATTAAATGTACATTTGAAACTTTTGAAATCCTTTTTCAGTTCGTTCTCCATTTTTTCGAACTCTATTACTACCTCTCCAGTATCATTTTCTAGCTGTCTGATATCTACTCTCGCCCCGTCTTTTACACATTATATATCCGAAGAAACGTTTGCCATCCTCTTTAATATTATTGTCTAACTTACATTCGCATTCCGTCTTTGCCTTTTTTTTTACTGTTTAGTTGCCTTCTGCTGGTATTTAAAAGCTTCACACTCCGCTAACTTCTCCCTAGTGTTTGCTAGATTATGCCCTCTCTTTGGATTTTACGTTGGCCTGTGCCTTCCGAATTGCTTCCAGAAATTCCAGCCATTGTTGCTCTGCCGTCATCCCTACCAATGTTCACCTCTCTCATGCCTCATACAGTAGAGTGAAGAGTAATTCTCTTTACTCTACTATACAACTGACTTCAACTTCTCCTTCTCAAGTTTCAGGGTGAAGTCGATCACTTGCCTGAAGTGTTCTTTTACTTTAAGTGCTCTAATTATTTTCGCTTTATTGCTCAACACCCAATTCTGAATAGCTGATCCCCTAGCAAATCAATCACGGCTGTTCTAAAAGGCCATCTCGTAGGCATTCTAGAAATGATCCCTCCTAGAATCCCACACGGACCTGATTTTATCAATCTACCTGCATATTGAAATCTCCCATTGTAAGATTGCCCTTTGAGCATTAATTTTCTATCTCCCGACTTAACTTGTAGGGACTCTCGTGTCAAGGGTAGTTACCTCAGCACTTCTAAGCCAAAGACCCACACTCAGTGCCAAAGACTGAGTCATTGTGGCTCGCTAGTGATCAAATCTGAATCTGAATCATTAGTAGAGTCAGGTTTATTATCACCGACATATGTCGTGTAATAGCAGCAGCAGTACAATACGATACATGGTAACATAGAAAGAAATTATAGCTAAATTAATTTCAGTAGATGTATATGTGTGTGTGTGTGTGTGTGTGTGTGTAAAGAATAGACTAAAAAGTGCAAACACCGAAATAATATGTAATTTTAAAAGAAGTGAGGGAGTGTTCATGGGTTCAATGTTCATTTAGGAATCCTATGGCAGAGGCGAAGAAGCTGTTTCTGAATCCTGTACTGTAGCAGCCCCACCCAACAGACAGGCAGACGAGACAGATTCAACCTGTCAGAATGCTCTCCAGGTTACGGCCGAATATTTTCATACTCCTAAGGAAATATAGCCGCGATCTTCGCGGGCCAGGAAGCATCTATGGAAAAAAGCACAGTTGACGTTTCGGTCCGAAAGCCTGTGGCAGGATTGGAGAAAAGAAAACTCTGAGGAGTAGATTTAAAAGGTGCGGGGAGGGTAAATAGAGACACCAGGCGATACGGGGAGGGATGAAGCCAACAGATCAGAAGATGACTGGTGGAAGAGACATCAGGCTATGGAAGGATAAAAGGAGGAAGATCACCGGAGGGAAGGGATGAGCGGGCAAGAAGATTACATGAGAGAAGAAAAGGGGGATGGGGCGGCATTACTGGAAGTTTGAGAAATTAATATTCATGCCATCAGTTTGGTGGCTACCCAAACGGAATGTAAGGTGTTGTGCCTGCAACCTAAGTGTGGCCTTCTCACGTTAATGGAGGAGACCATGGATAGACATATCCGAATGGGATTGGGAAGTGAAATTAAAATGGGTGGCCACTGGGAGACAGCACTTCACCTGCGAGTCTATTGTGGCTATATACTGAGTTCGGTCCTGCTGGCGTGGCCTCCTGAGACGCGACGTAGATTGGGAGACCGATTCGCCTTGCAATTACGATCCGTCCGCCAGAACAAGCAGGATCTCCCAGTGTCCTGCCGAAGGGTTTCGACCGGAAACGTCGACTGTACTTTTTGCATAAGTGCTGCCTGGACTGCTGAGCTCCTCCAGCATTTTGTATGTGTTGCTCAGATTTCCAGCATCTGCAGATTTTCTCTTGTTCGGAGAGTTAAGAATCCTCATTTGAACTGCCCAGTTTTGCAAAACTTTAAGAAAAAGTGAGAAAAAAACGACGCACTTCCTTCTACATATAGATCAACAAGAAATTGCAGTACGGGAATGTGGACAGCAACATCTGGGTCACAAACATGAGAACACGCTATTTCACCGTTTGGTGGCTTAACGTATACTAGGCACAGGGCTGCCTGATATTTGGTCAGCTACTTGCATGAGCGTCAGCTGACAGGGAGATGTCGATCACGTCTAATATAGCGGCGGATCTAATAACTACTGTAAGCGGTGATGAAGTAGTAAACTATATTGTGAGATATTTGCATGACTGTATTGTGATATGAAAACATCTGTAATTTTACTTGGTGACAAAGTAATATGTACTGCTAATACTACTGTGGTTTGTTGCTTACATTCATAATTTTGGAGATGTTGTATTTCAGTTAGAGGTTACTGAAAACTGAGAAGTAGTGTTTTTCCCATCCAAGTTCACTGACCCCTGGAATCTGTCCGAGGTGTCCCTGGAACCACTAACTTAGTGGTGCAATTCAAACGCCTTTTCACTGTACTCATCTACCTTATGTCATATATGAAAACCCCTTTGTGTTCGCTCTGTTGTTGCCATTCTTCCCGGTGTACATACCTGATTTGTAATCGTTCAAATTGCCACTTCACTTCCGATCGCAAGTTGGAGTGTAATAGCTTTCACGTGTTCCATGTGTTTCGCATGTCTGAATTGATTTTAGTGGGATTTCGTCATACGACCGATTTTTTTTTAGAGATGCTGGTGTGTTGAGATTGCAATAATTTCTCGATTAAGACGCGTTCTCCTTTCACCACAGCGGTTGCCTGACATAAAGACAACAATAATGTTATGATCTGCAACCTCACTCTTTCTCTGACTCGCTCTGTGCTCTCATACATTCGCACTTTGAAGAGTAAGATGCTTCTTCTGTTTGGTGCCGTTCCTACATTGACTGAGAATTTTGTGACCTAGCATTCTATCTTCATTTTGTTTTTGAGGTCACTACGTCCGTTGACTTCGTGGTCTTAATGAAAAGAATTGAGGAGAGTGTGAACAACAGTCGATATGGTGACGTGATGTCACCATAACAACAGACTGATTTTTTTTCATTATTCCTGCTTTATTTACACACCACTGCGAACATTCCCCTACTGAAAAGGGGCCAGATGACGGTCAGATATTGTGCTTACTGCTTGGTCAGCGGACGTGGTATTCATTGATGTGCAGAGGCCCCTTAACGGCGCAGAAGGGAGTGAAAGCATGGCCGATATCATCCAGTGAATCTTCCCGTGGTATCTGAAAGGTCGAGATTTCAGATCCTTCTTCCAGCTAAATGATTCGTACTTCAATCTTGCGCAGGAATAATACTTCAGCTTCGGCTTCGGGCTGTGAAGAGTTCGATTCCGGTCGTTCCCGTGAAACTTTCAGTATTTCTGCTGCAAGCATGAACAATAACATTGCAGCTTGTAAACAACTGATGCTGTGCCATTCCATGCGGTGGTCGCAAGGATCGGCTCCGTTCCGGCTGGCATTTTCACCAGATATTCCCGTCATTCTGTTGCTATGCCGGTGGATTTTCGCCCTTTTTCTGTCTAACTCTTTCACACTTTGACTTTCCGTTCACATTTCCCTGTTCGTTCCTGTTTTTGTAACTCACTGCTGTTTGACAGTAAGCCGACTCGTAAAGAAAATCTGCACCGAAGTCTGTCCGTCTCAGTCACTGATCGGATTTGTACCTGACGACGAAATTTGGAAAGGATTGGGGTGGGCAGGGAAAGAGCGTTGAGACGTAATGTTGCCCACATCTTGTTGAAAGACCATCCCAGCGCCCCGGCACGTGACTGAACGGCCGACTTCTGTCTACTACCTTCTAGTTTATCTCTTACAGGCTCTTTCTCATTTAGTACTGTTACGAATGTGCCACAACTCAGAGGGGCCGAAGGGTACAAAGTAGCCCCCTCCTTTTTGAGAATCGCAAGATCGCTATTAATTCGGGTCTGGGACCCAGGAAATGAGAGAGAGACACACAGAATCCTCAAGGTTTGGAATGTGTCCTGGGCCTCCGAAAGACAAAACCACGGATAACGGCCATTGCCTCTTGGAGACGGAATTGTGTATTGAGTACTGTACTATTTATTGAAAACCCTCACGGGATGACCAGAGCGGGCTGGTTGAGGGATTGCATCATCCCAACCTGATTGACATCTGAGACCCCGTGAGTAAGGATAAAAGAGGGGTCTGGGGAACAACCCCTTTAGACGCACCAGGAGAAACGCTAGAAATCCCGTGACAGCGTTTAATAGCGACAGCCGGTGGGCTCGCGGGCGTCCTTTTCCTTTGTCTAGGAATTGGCGGGCTTCCACGAAACGGCTTAGCTAAAGGACCGACTTCAAAAACGGAACTCTCGAAGGATCAACATCATAAAAAGGAAAAGCTGGCAAGTTTTATAAGTCTCTCTCTTGACTCCAACCAAAGACTGCAGCCCGAATGAACTAAGTGACTTTGATATTCCCATCGGACAATACGTTATCCCCTAGACAACGATAGAGCTTATTTCTTATTGATTATTACTATACCCGCACTTTTAGAGTAAGTATTGACGACGTATATTATCTGTATGTTTGCATTGATATTATTTTTGTGTATTTTTACCAATAAATAATGTTAAAATAGTACCATCAGACTTCAACGGACCTCTCTATCTTTGCTGGTAAGTGACCCAGTTACGGGGTTCGTAACAGTACCGCTCCTGTTTGAACATACGACGTAAAGTACAGAACAGAACAGAACAGAACAGTGCAGGTAATTCGGCCCAAGGTCAATCTCTTCCTTCCACCAACATAATCCTTCCCACATTTTCTTTCAAACATGTGCCGAACGAAGAATTTCCTTCATGTCCCTAATATATATGCCGCTACCACAATCACTGGCATTGCATTCCACGAACTTGAAACCCACCCCTGAACCACCCTTTCGACTTCCACACTTTCCTCCATTCATCTGAAAATTATGCTTTGCGGTTCCGTCGTCTTAGCCATTGCCGATCTCAGATCAAGTCGCTTAATGTCCACTTCGACTATGCTTCTTAGCATCTTCTATGTCTCAATCTTCCTTCGCTACAAAGAGAGAAACCCTAGCTCACTCAACACCTTTAGACAAAAAAAGACGATTTTGAGAAGATGCAGAGAAGATTTACTAAATGTTGGCTGCATTAGAAAGCAAGTCTTATGAGAATAGTTTGAGTCTTCAGGATGATACTCCACACCTCTCGGATAGCGCGGTCGTGACCGTGAGAACGCCTTGTTGACTAACTTCGTTTAGGCCGCGGGGTCGGTTCAATCGTGAACAAGTGAATAAGGAGTTATAAATCTTGCGATTCCCGGTGAGTGTTGCAACGGCTGCAGCACAGGAAGCACTTTCTCTTCAAAGCGTATCCGTGTAAGAGCAAATCAGAAAGTGAGTAGGCCATAGAACGCTGGGCTGTAAAAACCGCCCTGTGACCATTGCTTCAGGAAACCGCTGTGGCGAAAGGAGTATGTTGCAATCTCAAAACGAAAGCAGCATCTTTGCAGACATTATTTTTCTGATAATATCCCACTAGAATCAAATCAGACAGGCGAAAGACGTGGACCACCTGAAAAGTAATTCATTCTTACTCGCGAAGTGGCAAGTTTCCTAGTACAGGGTCTAACCTGCAATGTGAACCGTGTGGATCAGGGACTTACACCGTGAAGATTGGAAGCGGTTGAGCGAACAGAAATGCGTTCTCATATTGCGGATAATGTGGGATACGGTGATATGCCACGATACCTGCTGTAAAAGGCGAGAATGAGAAAGGGAGGAGGAGAAGAGAGAAAGAGAGGGAGAGAGAGAGGTATTAAGATTTCACTGCTTCTGTGTGTTTTCCTGACTCTGTCTCTGAGAGTCCCAGCCTCTTTCTGTGGCACTCACCGATATATATGAGGCCACATCGGATACCGTACACAGTATATGACCCCCACCAGACCCACGAGTGAAGTGTCGCTTCACCTGGAAGGACTATTTAGGTCCCTGAACGGTAGTGAACGAAGAGATGCAGGAGTAGGTACAGCACCTGGTCCACTTGCAAGGGTAAGTCCCAGGACGGAAATCAGTGGCGAGGGACGAATGGATAAGGAAGTCGCGTAGGATCCCTGCGGAAAGCAGAAAGTGGGGGAGGGGCGGGAGGAGGGAAAGATGTGCTGGGTAGTAGTATTCGTTTGGAGGTGGTGGAAGTTTCAGTGAATTACGTGGAGTAGGCGGGGGCTGGTGCTGTGGTAGGGACCTTAGAAACTCGGCGATTCCTGAGGGTAACTATACTGTTACTGGCTATCGAGAGTTGGTGAGTTGGCTGGGTAGAAATATCTGCACTCAGTAACAGAGGGAGATTGCATGAGACAGACAGATACATTATAAGTAAATAAATCAGCAAATAAATGCATACAAACATATACACGTTTGCATATGTACATACAAATGTTTTTTTCGGCGGTTCCGGTGACGTCATCGTCCAGAATGGCAGCTTAAGTCACTAGCTCCTCCGGAAAAACGCATATTTTGCCTCGTTAATCCATCAAATATAATATCTTCCGAAAATAACCGAATTGATAAGAGGGGTAAGAATGGGAAAAAGAATGGCGATAACAAAAGCATCACTGTGGAGCCTATGGACGAGAGTGGTGCAACGAGTGGCTCTCCTACCCGAACGCATGGTAGCGAGGCTGATGATGGGCCTTGTCCAGGCAAAGCGGCAAATATGATAAAAATTCTGGAAGAGATACGGCAGTTCCAAAAATATACAAAACAGCAACTAAATGATATCAAGACAGAGCTCGCCAAGGTCAATCTAAAAGCAGTGGTGGCAGAGTCACGAACTGAGAAGGTAGAATATCGCGTGCAAGGTAGGACCGATACTAAGTAAGACGATAAAAATATTAAATCAACAAGAAAGTAAACTGCTTGACCAGGTGGGAAGATCACGGCAGAAAAATATCAGGATATACAATGTTCCCGAAGGAGTGGAGGGTTTGTCTATGATGAAGTTTGTAGGAAAGTTGCTGCGGGACGCGCTGGAGATTCCTTCGACCATGGAGCTTGAAATAGAGAGGGCGCATCGTCCACTCGCCCCGAGGCCTACTGGAGACAGAGAAGATAAGGCACGCTCAATAGCAATTAGGTTACTTCCATACAATACCAAGGCGGAGATTCTACGAAACGCCTGGGGAAAGCAGAAGGTGTTTTCGGACGGGAAATTAATATATTTCGATCAAGATTAGCACCCCCGCCGGCGGTCTTGCAGAAACGTAAAGAATACGCTGAAGTAAAGCGAATATTAAGGGAAGGAAAGATTACATTCCAAACACCGTAAACTGCTAAACTGCGAGCGTTTTATGAAGATGGAATGCAACTATATCAGACAGTGAAAGAGGCGATTACAGACATGAAGGCCAGAGGGTTGCCCGTCAGCGTGATCAAACCTAGGGAAAGCCTGGCTGAGCAGTTATCCATTCTGCTTCGGAAGTAGTGAGAAAATTGAGAAAGCAGGGGATGGGAGGAGAGCGAGAGAAGTATATCAGAAAGAGACTGTGAGCTTTCCGAAGACAGCCATAAGGTTTGGCTAACTTTAAAAATGTTGATCAGCTAAACGGAAGCAAAAATAGACGGTGCTATACCTATCTCTGAAATACTTATTATAATGTGGATTTTATATTACTCAATCATTCTTTTTTATTTATTCATTCACTCCTTCCCCCACCTAAGTGAGAGTATATATATATATATATATATATATATATATATATATATATAGGAGGAGTACACAGGGAAATCTTTTCTGTGTAAAGGACATAGATTTGTTAACTTACTTTTATGGGTCTTGAAATGGGGGGGGGGGAGTCCTCAACTCACAGGTAGGAGGGGCTATCCCCCACAGCTAGATGTTTCCTCTAGTTCAACTGAAGGTCATCTACTAGAGACCTCAGGCTTGGAATCACACCTTCGTTGCCTTTTTTTTAATTATTCGCGTTTCTTGGTACTTATTTGTTCAGGGAGTAGATCAATTAAGTTTTATTCTGCTAATTTCAATGATATATTGATAGATAAATACTCATGGCTAAGGACAGAGAAATATCATTTCTTTTAATGTCACTGGGCTGTTAAATTCAATCAGAAGTAGTAGAATTCTATCCAAAGTGAAAAAAAGAACAAGCCTATATATCTATATATATCTATAGATTTTGACCTACAATCAAAGAATACTATTTGGAAACTAAATTCAAGTCTACTCAATGATCCCTACTTTAATGAACAAATTTCAAAAAAATTGGTCTCTACTTAGAATTCAGTGATAATGGAGAGCTTCACCTCTCATTTTATGGGATACTCTGAAGGCTGCTTTAAGAGGGAAAATTATAGCAATATCTTTATATATATAAAAAAGAAATAAAAGAGAGGAATTACAAAATAGGCTGAAGGAACTAGAAAAAAACACAAATTGAATTTGGTACAGAATACATTAGAGGAAATTTTTAAAAATTAGGAATTGTTAATAGTTTGGCTATGAAAGAAATCAGGAAAATTTGAATGTTTCTGAAACAGAGACATTATGAAGTTGGATCTAAGCCTATGAAAATACTGGCGTGGAAACTGAAAAAAAAGTAGAAAATACAATACATAGAATTAAGAACAAAGATGATAAAAAATAAGTTAAGTGAAATTCAAGAAGCTTTTTAAGTGTTTTACAAAACTCTATATTCCAAATTTCCAGGGGGAAGGATAACCCAAATTAACAGCTTCCTGAATTCTCTGGATTTATTCACTAAATCTAAATAAGAACCAAATAGAACGATAACTGCTGACATAACTGAACTAAAAGCTGCAATTAGTAGGCTTAAACTAAGCAAGTCACCAGGATCAGATGGGTATACAGCAGAATGGTACAAAGAATTTAAAAATGAGTTAATTCCTGTCTTACTCCCCACACTGAACTGGGCTCTAAAAAAGGCACAAATGCCACCCAGCTGAAAGGAAACGATAATCTCAGCTATACCAAAAGAAGGCAAGGATAAAATGGAATGCGGGTCATTTAGACCAATATCCGTTCTTAATGTAGATTATTGGTTATTTACCTCAATCATGGCCAAACGATTAGAAGAGTTTCTACACATACTGATAGATAGCCATCAGACAGGTTTCATACAACAACGCCAAACACAAGACAATATACGAAGAACACTTCACATTATGGATCACACACAAAAAGATAAAATTGAAGCAATAGTGATAAGCGTGGACAATGAAAAGGCATTTCATTCAGTTGATTGGAATTTTCTTTGCAGAGTTTTACATAGATTTGGTTTTCATGACACATTTATTAAAAATATACAGAAACTATTTGACAACCCTACTGCTAGGATTAAAATCAATAAATATTTATCAAATAGTTTTACCCTAGAAAGGGGCACGAGACAGGGTTGTGCATGGTCACCACTACTCTTCGCATTATATCTGGAACCGTTGGCTCAATATATCAAAGTGAAGATATCAGGGGAATTGCTATCACAGGGACAGAGCATAAATTGCTCAGTTACGTGGATGACATTTTGATCTATCTGGTGCAACCAACATACTCTTTATTGATGCAATTGTACAATGTCCTGTGTATGTTACTCAAAATGGGTTTTTTTGGTTTGTTAAGAGTAAAAATGCTTCTTTGTCTGATAAGTGTTTCTCTCGCAGTTGTTTTGCTTTATACGTGTTGATATGGTAATTGTATTCATTTGTTAACCAATGGGGAATGTTATTTTGTCTTGTGAGGCTGGGAACTTGGGGAGGGGTTTTTCGCGGGATTTTGGTAGAGAGCCGGGAGGAGGACGCCGAGGAAGGTGGACGTGCGCTGCACTGCTCGGAAGACCACCGGGCGTGGTCCTAGGTGCGAAGACGTGGAGGTCGGAGGCAAGCGACGAGGGGTCGGATGGTTGATGGTTGAGCTCCAAGGATGTGCACTAAACTGACTGAACTTTGATAAGTTGGCGCCTTTTTGTTTTCTTCCCTTGCACATATATTGTATTGCCTAATACTCTGTTAATTTTAGTAAACTCTTTAAAGTGTATTTCATAACGGTATTTGTTGTGGGTTTGATACTGTGGGCGGGCGCGAGGCATAAACTCGATTCTCACAGCACCTGCGTGTACGGGAGGTGGGGTTGGTGTGTGGCTGGATCTCCTTTTCCCCTAGACATATACCAGCCTGTTGGGCAAGTGTTACATTTGTGGGGGCTCGTCCTGCATTGGATTGTCAGGGGCAGTGGAATCGCGCAGGCAGCAGAACGGAGATGGACAGAGATAAGATTGTTAGCTGGTGCGAACTTGCAGGTGTACCGGTGCAATATGCCTGTGCAGTGAGCGGAGTGGATTTTCGAATTTCGGGAGATGCGTTAGTGCGGGGCTTAAGTTCGGTGAAGGGTATTGGGCAGGTAGAATTGGTAGCTAAATGGTGTGGTAAAGAGGTGGAGTCTAGCTGGGTGTTGGTTCGTACGAGTGCTGACGTCAGGACGTTGGAACTGCCGGCGACGGTCAGTGTTCCGGGGGAGGAGGGGCCATGGGAGCTCCACACTCTCTCCAAGGATGAGGCTGAGGAGCTAGAGCTAGAGCTGGACCCCAGACAGGTGCCTGGCACTAGTAAAGGGAGGTGGGAGGAGGGAGTCGTGACTAGGCCCCGCCCCCCAGGTAGGGTGGAAGCCTCGGAGCTGGCAGCCGCACTTAATTCCCTGGTGGGAGTGGCCGAGAGGCCACGGCTGAAGCTGGGTGTGTTCTCCGGAGCCAAGCCTACTCCGGACGGGGAGGTGGTCTATGAGACCTGGATCGAGCATGCGTCTTTGATGTTAGAGGAGTGGCCAGGCTCGGAGGAGGAGAAGAGGCAGCGATTGGTGGGAAGTTTGAGGGGTTTAGCAGCCAGAACAGCCCGGGAGTTGAAAGCTGAAAAGCCTGGGGCTTCAGTGGAGGAATGCATAGAAGTTTTGGAGGGAGTGTTTGGGTTGTCAGGAGAACCCTGGCTGCTTTTAGCAGAGTTCCAATGCCTGGAACAACGGAGAGGGGAAAAGCTCTCCGAGTACATATTTAGGATGGAGGGGATGCTCTCGGGGCTGCGGCGCCGGGGGGTAGTGAAGGCGACTGACGTGGCTAGCGTGAGGATGAGTCAGCTATTCAGTGGCTCTCTGGAGGAGGACAAGGTGGCGTGGACTATCCGCAGGCTTATAGGAAAGGCCCCCCTCCATCGTTCGGGCAATTGATTAGAGAGGTGCGGGAGGAAGAGAGAGCGATGGGGCGGAAAAGGGGCGCGGGCCTCCGGGAGCGATCCTCAGCGACACAGGAAGTGGTGGCTGGGTGGAGGAATGACAACCCCCCGGGGAGTAGGGAACTCCCTCTGGAGGGGAGGGACAGGGGAGGTACCCACTCCCGGGGGCGACCAGTGCAGTGGGTTGGGAGCGGGAGCCGTCCTGGGAGAGGAGGGGCGGCAGGCAGCGTGTGCTTTAACTGTGGGAAAGGGGGGCATTTCAGGCAGGACTGTGGGCGGCCGAGGGTGTGCTATAGCTGTGGAGAGGAGGGACACTTTAGGTGGGATTATGAGAGACAAGGAGTCCCGCGGAGAACAAGCCCCCCTGCGACTAAGAAGGGAGAGGTGTCGGGAAACTTAGGAGAGGCTCAGTGAGGGAACGGACTGGAGCGTCTGGAGGAACACGTTCCCACAGATCAGCCGGAAGACCACCGGGTGCCCACGCCTCTGTTCCGGATGGGCTGGTAGGACCCCGTGCCAGTGTGGGTCTACGGATAGAGGGAGTTTACGCAAAAGCCGTTCTTGATACGGGATCGAAGGTGACCTTATTGTACCAGTCTTTCTACACCAATATCTAAAGCATTTGCCCGTAACCCCATTTGACGCCCTGCAGATTTGGGGTGTGAGCGAGGGTGACTACCCGTACGATGGGTACCTATCGGTGAGATTGGAGTTCTTGGAGGGCGATGTGGGAGTGTCTGAAGCTATTGAGACGTTGGTGTTAGTGTGTCCTGACCCGGTGGAAACCGGTGGGTGCTGCCCTCCTGGTGGGGACTAACTCCCCTGTGGTGCGACGGCTCCTGGGAGCTTGTAAGGAGAAAGGGGGGGAAGACTTATTGGAGACCCTCTCAGTGCATCCAGTGTTTCGAGCAGGGTTCGAAGAAGGGGTTGCCTCCCAAGGGCTGGACCCGGAGTGTAAACGAGGGACGGTGTGGTGTACGCAGGCGAGGCCCAAGGTGATCCGACCAGGGGAGGTAGCACTAGTGATGGGGACCCCCAGATTCCCAGGAGTGCCGAAGGGCGAAGCCCTGTTAGTAGACGCCCCGGACGATCTTGAAGGGGAGACACGATTTCCGGCGGGGGCGCTGGTGAGGCCCGAAGTGCAGAGACCAGGGGTGGTACATGCGAGGCGTATAGCTATAAGTGTCAGGAACACCACGGCAAGAGAAATCACCTTTAAGAGGGGAATGCCGCTGGCACATCTGTTTCCGGTGACGGTAATGTCTAGAGCACCAGTGAGGACCCCTAACGGGGAGGGATCGGAGCATCGAAGGGAGCTGACCGCTGAAGCCTTTAACTTCGGGGATTCCCCAGTGTCGCCAAAGTGGAAACACCGGCTAGTGGAGAAGATGCTGAAGATGGAAGCTGTTTTTTCTCGGGGCGAGTTTGATGTTGGCTGCGCCAAAAGCACTCGCCACACCATCCGGTTGACGGAAGACACCCCGTTCCGAGAGAGATCCCGGCGGCTGGCCCCAGCGGATGTTGAGGATTTGCGGCAGCACTTGTGCAAGTTGAAGGAGGCCGGAATCATAGCTGAGTCTCGAAGTCCTTATGCGTCCCCAATAGTGGTGGCACGGAAGAAGAATGGGTGAGTGCGCATGTGTGTTGACTACAGGACTTTGAATCGGCGAACTGTCCCTGATCAATATACTGTCCCAAGAGTCGAGGATGCGTTGGCCTGCCTGAGCGGTGCGAAGTGGTTCAGTGTGCTGGATTTAAGAAGTGGGTATTACCAGATCCCGATGAGTGAGGGCGATAAAGAGAAGACCGCTTTTATCTGCCCACTGGGGTTCTTTCAGTTCGAACGAATGCCCCAAGGCATATCCGGAGCCCCAGTCACCTTCCAGAGGCTCATGGAGAGAACTGTGGGGGATATGAATCTGTTGGAGGTGCTGGTGTACCTGGACGATTTGATAGTGTTCGGATCGACTTTGGAGGAACATGAGGAGAGGCTGTTGAAGGTGTTGGGCCGGCTTAATGAAGAAGGGTTGAAGCTTTCCTTGGACAAATGCCAGTTCTGCAAGTCGTCGGTTAACTACATTGGCCATATCATTTCGCGAGAGGGAGTGGCTACTGATCCAACCAAGATAGAGGCCGTGACCACCTGGCCGAGACCCCAGAAAGTGGGCACTCCGCGCTCATTTTTGGGGTTCTGTGGGTATTACCGGCGATTTGTGAAAGGATACGCCAAAGTGTGTCACCCGTTGACTCAGCTGTTGTGTGGCTATCCCCCGGTGGGGAAGAAGAGGACGGGGAACCAGAGGCAGGATGCTGGAGGATACTGGAACCCGGCGGAACCTTTTGGCTCGAGATGGGATGATCAATGTGAAGAGGCGTTCCGATCTTTGAAAAGGGCACTGACCCAGGCCCCGGTGTAGGCTTTTGCCGATCCCCAGAAGCCCTATGTGCTGCACACGGATGCCAGCCGAGAGGGTCTAGGGGCTGTTCTGTACAAGGAGCATGGTATTGTACCGGCATTGTGGCCGGTAGCCTTTGTCAGCCGAAGCTTGTCGCCATCGGAGAGAAACTATCCCACTCACAAGTTGGAGTTCCTGGCACTGAAGTGGGCGGTGGTGGACAAGCTGGGTGATTACCTGTACGGAGCCAAGTTTGAGGTGAGAACGGATAACAATCCCGTCACTTATATTTTGACTTCGGCGAAACTGGATGCCACAGGACATTGGTGGTTGGCGGCCTTGTCTGTACATGATTTCAGTCTGAGGTACCGCCCCGAAAGCAAGAATATCAATGCGGATGCTTTGTCACGTTGGGAGCCAGGGGAACAAGAGAAGGACGACGAGTGGGAGAGTGTTCCTGCCCCTGGAGTGAAGGCGATGTGTCAGTTTGCTATCACCGTGAAGGACGAGGGAAGAGGGAGGATGGAAAGAGCCGTGGACCACTTGGGGGTTTTTGACGACGCCATACCCCTAGCTTACTGTGACCTGACCGCACTGCGGACTAAACAGTTGCCAGAACTGAGTCCGGGGGAAGTGGCAGCTGCTCAGCAAAATGACCCGGGCATTGGCACAGTGTGGAGAGCGGTCGAGAAGGGGGATGTGGCGTTGGCTGAGAAGGCGAAACACCCATTCGTGCCTCTGTTATTGAAGGAGTGGTCTCGGTTAAAGTTAAAGACCCAAATCTTGTACCGGGTAACGGCGCCTCCGGACCAACCCCGCGGTTGGCAACTGGTTCTACCGGAGGAGTATCGGCAGGCTGTACTCCAGGCCTTACATGATGATTCCGGACACTTGGGTGTGGAAAAGACTTGCGGATTACTCAAAGACCTGTTCTACTGGCCCCGGATGAGGGGGGAGGCTGAAGAATACTGTAGGGGATGCAGTCATTGCATCCGGAGGAAGACCCTGCCAGCGTCGGCGGCTCCACTGTCGCATTTGCAGAGTGCGGGGCCTCTGGACCTGGTATGTATGGATTTCCTGTCGATTGAGCCTGACACCAACAACACCGCGAATGTCTTAGTCATCACCGATCATTACACTCGCTATGCTCAGGCATTTCCCACTAAGGATCAGAAGGCTACGACAGTGGCGAAGGTGTTATGGGAGAAGTATTTTGTTCATTGCGGCTTTACCAGGCGAATCCATAGTGATCAGGGGCGGGACTTTGAGAGCCGCCTTATCCAGGAATTACTGACTATGCTTGGGGTTGAGAAATCCAGGACTACCCCTTATCACCCACAGGGAGATCCTCAGCCAGAGAGGTTCAACAGGACCCTGTTGGATATACTCGGGACGCTGGAGATTGGGCAGAAAAGTAGATGGAGTCGTCATATTGGACAATTGGTTCGCTGTTACAATTGTACTCGCAATGATGCTAAAGGGTACTCGTCCTATTATCTGATATTCGGGCGGGAAGCGAGGTTGCCCATTGACGTGTGTTTTGGAGGTGGAGTGGGTGAATTACCCGGGAAGTCCCATCTAAAGTATGTGTCCGACATGGAGGGGGAGTTACAGCGGGCGTACGAGCTGGCCGAGGCGGCGGCTACCAAACAAAACCAGAGGAATAAGATGCGGCATGATCGAAAAGTGAAGTTTGTCCAATTATTGTCGGGCGACCGGGTCCTTTTACAGAATTTGGGACTCCCTGGTAAGCACAAGTTGGCAGATCGATGGGTGGCCAGCCCCTATGTAATAGAGAGCCAGATGCCGAACCTGCCAGTTTACCGGGTGAAACCTGAGGATGGAAAAGGGCCTATCAAGGTACTCCATCGGAATCACCTGCTGCCCCTGGGTCAAGCGGTGCAGGTGGATAAGGAACCCGAGTGGGAGGTTGCGCCTAGTACAAGGACTCTGCGAGGGCGCGGAGAACGGTAAGAGGCCGCTGCTGAAGAGCGGGGACGGGTCCCTCACCCAGGAATGGCTATCGATTCAGAAGAGGACGACTCAGATGAGTGGCCCCTGTTCCCATTCGCTGGCGCTCCAGTACCAGAAGAGGAGGCTCCTGGCCCTTCCCATACTGAGTTGGGTGAGAGGAGGGAAGGTCTTGAGGGACAGATGGAGAGGCAGCCTACATTGGTGGGAGAGAGGGTGGAACCCGAGCGTGAGCCGGAGAGATCTCAGGTGAGGGAGGACCCCTGTTAGGAAGGGGGTGAGGGTCTGTCAGGTAGACCTGGGGAGTCCGAGACAGTGGGTTCGCAGGTGAAGAGGCAGCCCAGTGGGGCAGAAGGGGTATGGAGATCTCAGAGAATTAGGCGCCCCCCGGAGCGATTGACATATGTGGTGCCAGGAGAACAGAGTGTGATTTCTACTGATCTGGGTAGTTATGTCGCTGTTTTCTGCACCTGGGTTGGGTTTTGTGTGTTGCAAGAAGCGTTGGGGAACTCTGGTAATGCTATGAGGGAATGACATTTGCTGGTGGGGAGAGAATGTACAATGTTCATAACAATTTGTGTACGTTACTCAAAATGGGTTTTTTGGTTTGTTAAGAGTAGGAATGCTTCTTTGTCTGATAAGTGTTTCTCTCGCAGTTGTTTTGCTTTATACGTGTTGATATGGTAATTGTATTCATTTGTTAACCAATGGGGATTGTTATTTTGTCTTGTGAGGCTGGGAACTTGGGGAGGGGTTTTTCGCGGGCTTTTGGGAGAGAGCCGGGAGGAAGACGTCGAGGAAGGTGGACGTGCGCTGCACTGCTCGGAAGACCACCGGGCGTGGTCCTAGGTGCGAAGACGTGGAGGTCGGAGGCAAGCGACGAGGGGTCGGATGGTTGATGGTTGAGCTCCAACGATGTGCACTAAACTGACTGAACTTTGATAAGTTGGCGCCTTTTTGTTTTTTTCCCTTGCACATATATTGTATTGCCTAATACTCTGTTAATTTTAGTGAACTCTTTAAAGTGTATTTCATAACGGTATTTGTTGTGGGTTTGATACTGTGGGCGGGCGCGAAGCATAAACTCGATTCTCACAGCACCTGCGTGTACGGGAGGTGGGGTTGGTGTGTGGCTGGATCTCCATTTCCCCTAGACATATACCAGCCTGTTGGGCAAGTGTTACACAATCCTTTGAACAATATAGTCAATTATCAAGATACAAGATCACCATAGATAAAACCTACTTACTTTCATATAACTATAGCCTACCAAGAGAAATTGAAAGTAGATATCCCTAGGCATGGCAAACAGTGTTTTTCAAATATTTGGGCATCATTATGCCAAAAGAACTGGCAAAATGATCAGAATGCAATTATCAGCATGTATATAAAAATTAAGGAAGAGATAACAAGATGGAACCTAATTCCAGTTTTCAGTCTCAGTTCAAGGATTGAATCTATTAAAATGACTATACTGCCCAGACTGTTATATCTCTTTCAGATCCTACCAATTGCGATTAATCAAATTCAATTCAATGAATGGAACAAAATGTCATCAAGATATATTTGGCAAGGTAAATTGCCAAGAGTTTGTCTCAAAACTTTGCAATTATCCAAGGAAAAGGAGGGATGGGGCCTACCTGCTCTTAGAGATTATTATTTTGCAGCACAGTTGAGAGCTGTGATAAGTTGGTGCAACCGATCATCTGAAGCTCAATGGAAAAACATTGAGGAGGGGATACTTCCCATCCCCATACAGGCAATTTTGGCTGATAATAACCTACAAAACTACATAAATACTATTGATAATCCATGGGTAAAATGGACTCTTAAAATATGGAAAACTATTATAAAATAATATAAACTAGAGGGAGATACTGCAATTCTTAAATGGTGTGCATATGACTCAGATTTTACACCGAATAAACTGGATGCTAGATTTAAGGACTGGACAGCTAAAGGAATAACAGTTCTTTGTAATATAATGAAGGAGAGAAACATTTACTAGAAAAACAAGATTTTTATCGGTATTTACAGATGCGACAATATGTTAATAGTACGGTTAAATGTAACCAAGGCAAGTACATGCTTGATAGAGCTATTTAGAAAAGCATATAATTCAGATAACGGTAGTACAATTATTTCAAGCGTGTATGAGGGTTTGTCAAATCTTAAAACACATTCGACTTCATACATTTAAACAAAATGGGAGAAGGAAGGAGGGATAATTGTATCTGAGGAAGAATGAATAATAATATGGAGGTATCAATGGAAGTGTACCAGTTCACAGAAATGGAGGGAGTTCGGATGGAAAAACTTGATAAGATATTTTATTACACCCTCTCAGAAATCCCATTATGATAGTAACCTCCCTGTTTGCTGGAGAAATTGTGGAAGTCAAAATGCAAACCATTATCATATTTTCTGGGAAAGTCCCGTTATCAAAGACTATTGGAGTGATATACACAATGCTCTACAAGACATCTTTAAATGTGAAATACCCTTAGAGAGTAAGACCATATATTTTGGATATATACCTCAAGAATGGTTGAAAAGAGATAGATATTTAATGAATATACTGTTGGTGGCTGGTAAAAAGACTCTTACTAGGAAATGGTTATCACAGGAGAGCCCAACTTTAAATGCATGGATGGAAATTAAATGGACATTTACTAAATGGAGAAGATAACAGCATCTGTTAATCATAAGCTGGAACAATTTGATTCATACTGGGAAAAATGGTATAACTACATAATGCCTCATAGGCCTGATTTTATTCTCACAAATCAATGAATATGTTGTAAAAATAAAGATCACTCCCTACTTGTACATAGTTTTTTTCCTTTTGCTTGTTTTTTCTTTTCACTCTTTTCTATAAGTGTATACCTCAGATAAATACTTTGTGGAGATTTGTGATATATATGATTATATGATATATATGTACTATGTCTGAAATACAACTTATGGAAATGTTTGTTTGATGATGAACTTCAATAAAAAATAAATTAAAAAAAGAAGAAACCGGTCTGGAGCGTTTACAGATATAAGTTCGGATGTTTATAGGGATTAAACACCTTTACACTAAATTCGTTCTTATAAATGATTTCCTGATTTCCCTTGGCCCGAAGTGTCCACAGTTTACTCTCCGTATATGCACCTATCACCCTACCAGCCTACAGATCCAACGTATAATCCTCCGTAACTTCCGCCACCTCCTACGTGATCCCACCACCAGCCACATCTTCCCCTCCCCCCACTCTCGGCTTTCCGCAGGGATCGCTCCCTACGCGACTCCCTTGTCCAGTCATCCCCCCCATCCCTCCCCACCGATCTCCCTCCGGGCACTCATCCCTGCAAACAGAAGAAGTGCTACACCTGCCCCCACACTTCTTCCCTCACCACCATCCCAGGCCCCAGACAGTCCTTTCAGGTGAGGCACCACTTCACCTGTGAGTCAGCTGGGGTGATATACTGTATCCGGTGCTCCCGATGTGGCCAGTTATACATTGGGGAGACCCGCCGCAGACTGGGAGACCGTTTTGCCAAACACCGGCGCTCAGTCCTCCAGCAGTGGCGGCATCTCCCTGTGGCCACACACTTCAATTCCACAGACCACTCCCACTCCGACATGTCTGTCCATGGCCTCCTCTACCGTCAAGATGAGGCCACATGCAGGTCAATGGAGCAATACCTTATCTCCCGCCTAGGTAGCCTCCTACCTGCCGGCATGAACATCCAACTCACAGACCTCCGTTGATACCCCTGCCCCCCTTACCCCATCCCTATTTTTTATTTTAGTCTGGTTCTCTTTCTCTCTCTTCCCCCCTCACTATAACCTCCCCCCAGCCCTAACTTTCTTTCTCTTTTATTTCCCATAATTCACCACCTTCACCCTTGCCTATTTCCCTCCAGCCTATCACTTCCCAGCTCTTTCCTTCATCCCTCCCCCCACTTTTTATCCCCTCTCCACCATCCAATGTTACTTCACTTAGATGCTGTCTGGCCTGCTGAGTTTTCCAGCATTTTGTCTTTTTATTTATTTCCAGCATCTGCAGATTCACTCGTGTGCATCTAATGGAAATGTTTGTTTGATGATGAACTTCAATAACAAATAACTTACAAAAGAAAACAATCCTGCAAAAGAGAATGTAGGTGGGTTTTTTCTTTCCTTTACTCAGTTGGTCTCCCGATTAGGCCCCGTTTGATTTTGCACATCCTGCCTGACGTTCACAGTGGAGTGGTTGCTTCATAGCCAGCTATGGTAACATCAATACCCAAGAAAGGGCTATACCAAGAGACAGATGCAGCCAAATTCAGCACAAGAGATGCCCTCCCACCATCCTAACACTGACAACATCTACAAGCGGCGTTGTCACAAGACTGTCAAAGACCCTCGCCATCTCGGCTATGATCTGTTCTCGCTGCTGCCACCGGAAAACACGTTCAAGAGTTTCAGGTCCCCTACCACCAGACACAGGAACAGTTAATATTCTTGAATCATCAGGCTCCTGAACGGCCGTGGATAACTCCACTTACCATAAAACTGATCACTTAACACAACTAATTGACTCACTTTCAATGACTCTACTGCTTATGTTCTCAGAACTTTGAACTTTGAATTTGTGAATGGAAAGTACCCAGACAGTCCGTTTTTATTCTCGCGACCGCTGATCTATCAAGAAGTTTCAGCTCAAAAGTCAGCGACTGAACTTTCGCGCTCACGGACATTGTGCGTGTCCCGGGGAGAGCTTTGGGAGACAGAGAGGCGGTTTCCGGAATTGGAGCAAAAAGTAGGCGCAGGATTTGAAGGTGCAAACCAAGTATTATAGACGATGGCCTGCCGGAACTCGGTTTCGAACCAAGGAGAAACAACGATGAGTACTAAACACTACACGATCATAGCCACACGCTTCGTCTGGTGCAGCTACTGATGTTCTAACATTCGGGCTGCATTGTTCGTTAAGTGAGATTCATCATTTTCGAAGTAGTGCGCATGTGCGCGCACTCTCTTATTTCTGCATCTCCCTCTCTCTGTCTTTCACTGACTCGTCATATTTCGGATGCAGGTAAAGATTTCTTTATTGGGTGTGTGTTGCTTAAAGATATGTGAGCTGGTGAAAACTGAGCCATTCCTGTTTCTGTTTCTCAGCCTCAGGTTGTCCTCCCCAACTCCTCCATGGACTGCATTTTCCCAGAGTGCAATCGCCATATTTGTTAATGCATTTACCTGTCTTTGTTTGCAACCAGAAATCACTTCCATCTCCCTCTTCTCTCGCTATCGATATCGTTAGCTCTCAGATATGTTTTCTTCTTCCGTCCATCATTGCATTCCTCCCCAACTCCTCTCACTCTCTCCTTCTTTCTCCCTTTCTTTCGTTTTTGTTAATCTCCCTGACTCACTGAAAAATTCTTGTCTCTCGGATATCTCCCACTATGTTGGTCCATTTCTCACAAGCAGCAAACCAGAATAAATGTTGTAGCCCGCTCGCCACCCCCCCCCCCCACACACACACACACACACACACACACACATACACGCACACACACACACGCACACACATACACGCACACATACACACACAAACACACGCACACACATACACGCACACACACACGCACACACATACACACACACGCACACACATACACACACACACAAACACACACACACACGCACACATACACACACACACATACACGCACACACAAACACACACACACACGCACACATACACACACACACATACACGCACACACACACGCACACACACACACACACACACGCACACATACACACACACACGCGCGCACACACACACACACACACACACACACACCCACCCTCCTCCCTCCCCCCCCCCCATAGATTCAAATCAGAATCAGTAACTATATCTGCGTTTTCTTTTGAAGTGGCGGTGTGAGGATGAAGGTTGAGACTGACGATGTGTGGGAGAGGGGGAAGGGGGAATTTCCTACATTTACTACCCAGCAAACAGCACAAGCTGTTCTGAGGACATATTGGCCAGCACTGAGTCCAGCTTTATCAGGAGATATGTGGAGGTTTGGGATGTATAAACATTTGGGGCCCTGTACCAAACCACGTCTCAAAGTCAGTCAAGGACTTCAGAAACACGACTATAACTGGACGTTTACTGGTTCCCGAGAATTGGTGAGTTGGCTGGGTAGGATACATCAGGCGCTCACTGACGTTTTATTACTGGAAGCTCATTTTTTGCAGACATTCACAGCAGAAAAACAATGGAATCTATGAAAAATTACACACAGACTGACAACAAATGTGCAAAAGAAGACAAACTGAGCAAATACCAAAAAGTAATTATTGTAATAAGTAAATACCTAGGTAAATGAATAATACTGGGAACTTGAGTTTTACAGTCCTTGAAGGCGAATCTCTAGTCCAGAGATGAGGTGAGTGAAAGTATCCAGGCTGGTTCTGGAATCCGAGGTTTGTAGGGTAACAGACTGGCAGTGATGCAGAAGAGCCTGGTCGGAAAATGAGCAAAACCAGGGCGATGAATTTGAAGACAGTGCCAAAAGCCTTTCGTGAGTCAGGGTCGAGACATCATTACTGCGCCATAACGCAGAGTACAGTACTAAGCACTATACAATCTCGGCCTCACACTTCAGCTGTGTGCTTCTTACACTGTCAAAATCTGTGATCTGTGATACTGGCGTGACCAATCCACTGATGTTCCTGCATTGTTGATCGAGAGTTTCATATTTGTTGATCGAGAGTTTCATATTGTTCACACATCTCTCTCTCCCTCCCTCCCTCCCTCCCTCCCTCCGTCTGTATAAATCACTCCGTCCCTCTGTCTCTCTCTCTCTATTGCTTCTCTCTCGGATACTAGCAAAAAATCCTACCTTGCTTAAGTATGAGATGTGTGAGCCGGTGAAAACTGAGCCATTCCTGTTTGTCTTTCAGCATCTGTCTGTCCGCTCCGGCTCTTCCTGGACTACATTTCCCAGTGTGCATCGCTCATCAGTGCATGTTCAGAACTGCTTGCGAAGATACCGATTGTAAAATGAGTGGACCTTCAACACACATTTCCTATGCTGCTCTACAGTGAGTATCAGTTTAACTGCCTCTGCTGGTCTGTCTGCGTATGAATGTGCGTGAGACAGTCTCTATCTGTGCGTGTGACCGGCTCTATCTGTGTGTGCTAGAAGGCCCTGTCTTCCTTGGGCCTACCTCAGTCCGTGAGAGTTCCTTTCTCCGGCTGGGAATGAACAAACTGCTGACTCTTGTTGCTATCTTTGTTTGTTTGAATTTGCTGAGACGCGTTTCATTGTAAATGTATTTTTCTACATCTTCGCATCAGTTTGAACGTAGTAGATTTACGTAATCTTCAATGTGAATCTTTGCCGTCGGTTTCCAGCCGTGGAGCGCCCCGAAGGCCCCGGTATTCGTGTGTTTCTGACCTCCATTTCTGTCTCTGAGCGTGCCTGGTTCTTGTTTTGTTTACCTGCCTCTGTATTCGAATATGTCCGCACTTTCCGCGAGAGTATCTATCTCTCTCTCGCTCGCTCTCTCTCCCCCTCTCTCCCTTTCTTCCCCCTCCCTCTTCCACCTCCCCACCCCCTCCCCTCCCCCTCCTTCCCCCTCCCCTACCCCTCTTCCCCTCCCTCTTCCCCTCCCCCTCCCTCTTCCCCTCCCTCTTCCCCCTCCACCTCCCCTTCCCCTCCCTCTTCCCCCTCCCACTCTTCCCCTCCCTCTCTCCCCCTGTCTCCCGCCACCCCCCCCCCCCCCCCGCTCTCTTCCACCCTCTTTCTCTTCCCCCCTCTCACCCTCTTCCTCTCCCTCCCTCGTGTATGAATTTGTTCCAGTCTCTAAATATGATCCTGCTTTTCTGTTTGAGTGCATGTCCATCCACTGTTCCTACTGAAATCTTTCAGCATGTATCACACTCTGTGTGTTGGTGTGATTTGTATATGGTCCTGCGGCTGTCCGTGAGCATGCTCACACTCTCTCTTAAATGTCCCGGCTGCTGTCTGAGACATTTCTGTTCCTAGACTGAGACTTACTTTCTTTTTTTTTGTAATTTATTTTTTTTATTGAAGTTCATCATCAAACATGTCTATAAGATGTATTTCAGATACTATACATATATATCATATAGTCATATTTGCCACAAATCTCCACTTAATATTTATCTGAGGTATACACTAATAGAAAGGAGAGGAAAGAAAGAACAAGAAAAAGGAGAAAACTGTACAAGTAGGGAGTGATTTTTTTTTACAACTTATTCATTGATTTGTGAGAGCACTGTTATCTTCTCCATTTTGTAAATGTCCATTGTAATTTCCCTCCATGCATTTAAAGTTGGACTCTCCTGTGATAGCCATTTCCTGTTAAGAGTCTTTTTACCAGCCACCAACAGTGTTTTCATTAAATATTTATCTCTTTTCAACCATTCTTGAGGTATATACACAAAATATATTGTCTTACTTTCTAAGGGTATTTCACATTTAAAGGTGCCTTGTAGGGCATTACGTATCCTACTCCAATAGTCTTTGATAACAGGGTATTCATAGAAAATATGATAATGGTTTGCATTTTGACTTCCACAATTTCTTCAGCAAACAGGGAGGTTGCTATCATAATGGGATTTCTGAGAGGGTGTAATAAAATATCTTGCATCCAGTTTATTTGGTGTAAAATCCGAGACATATGCACACCATTTAAGAATTACAATATCTCCCTCTAGTTTACATTCTTTTATCATAGTTTTCCATATTTTAGGAGTCCATTTCACCCATGGGTTATCAATAATATTTATATAACTTTGTAGGTTGTTATCAGCCAAAATTTCCTGTATGGGGATGGAAAGTATTCTTTCTTCAATTTTTTTCCCATTGAGCGTCATATGACAGGTTGCACCAGCATATCACAGCTCTCAACTGTGCTGCAAAATAATAATCTCTAAGAGAAGGTAGGCCCCATCCCCTCTTTCCTTGGCTAATTGCAAAGTTTTGTGATGAACTCTAGGCCTTTTACCTTGCTATATATGTCTTGTTCCATTCATTGAGTTGATTTTGGTTCATCTCTATTGGTAGGGTCTGAAAATGATATAATAATCTGGGTGGTATATTCATTTTAATTGATTCAATCTTTGAACTGAGACTGAAAAAAGGAATTGTATTCCATCTTGTTATATCTTCCTTATTTGAAAGACTCTGTTTTCCATGCCCAGGGGTATCTCAGACTGTGACTTTCAGTAAGCCAGTGTCTGACAGTGTACCACTCTATTTGAATTTATGTTTGGTTTGCACTCACTATGACTGTGCATGGTTATGTTTTCATTTCTTTCTGTCTGCCTCTGTTTATTAATGTTGATGCCTCTGTCTTTGAGTATGCATGCGTCTCTCTGTTAGTGTACATGTCCCATTCTTTGTCTATGTATGTACCAGATTATGAGTAACCTCGTCCAAACTCTTGATTGAGTTGGGCCTGGAACGCATATGATCTGTGTCCACTCATCTCTGTGTAACTGCTTTTATCATTGAATGAGACTGAATCCATCATTCAGTGTACCTGTTACAATGGCTGATACTATCTAATGTCCTGTTCTCTTTCTGTGAGTGCCACAACTTTGCTTTCACCTATGTATCAATCTCTCTCTTTCTCTCAGAAGATCTGTCTCAAAGGGAGATGAGCATTCTTGGCCTCTGTCTGCCAGTGTTCATGGCCCCCACCTGTTGGTGTTCTTCCCTCTGACTGTTGGTATTCTTTTCCTGTTCCTCCCTGTGAATGCCAGTGTCAGTGTTGCTGGCCTCTGCCTGTGAGTTTTCATGCCTTGGTCAATGTCTGTTAGTGCTTTTGATCTCAGTCTGTCAGTGTTCCTGTATCTATCCATCAGTGTTCTTGGTCTCTCTCAGTGTTCCTGCCCCTGGCTGTGTTCTTGGCCTCCATCTTCAGTCTTTCTGCATCTGTCTGTCAGTGTTCCTGCCTCTGTCAATGTTTCAGCATCTGTTTGTCAGTTATTGGCCTCTGTCTGTAGGGTGTTCTTGACCTCTGCTGGTATTCCTGCCTCTGTATGACAGTGTTCTTGGCTTCTGCCAGTGTTCCTGCATGTTTCTGTTAGTGCTCTAGTGCTCTTGGCCTCTGTCTGCCAGTGTTCCTGCCTTTGCCTATATGTAGAACAATGCAGCACAGTACAGGCCTTTCAGCCAACAATGTTGTGCCAACTTTATCAATCTAACTCATCCCTTGTACATAGGCCTCCTTTCTTTAATCATCTCTGTGTCTAACTAAGATTCTTAAATATCCTAATGTATCTGTCTTCATCAACACCCACCACTCTCTGTGTACAAAACTTACCTGTGACTTACTCATATAGTTTCAATCTAATCACCTTAAAATTATGCCCCACCATATCTGCAATGGGAAAAGGCCTCAAGCTATCCACTCAACCTTTACCTCTTCATTTCTTATACACCTCTATCAAATCTCTCTCAACCTCATTCGCTCCAAGGGGAAAAGTCCCAGCTCACTCAAACTATCCTGATAAGACATGCTTCCTAATCCAGGCAGGTATCCTCTGCAGCCCCTCTACAGTTTTCACATCCTTCCTATAAAGAGGTGACCAAAATTAATCACAATATTCTGTGTGGTATAACCAGTGTTTTATAGAGCAGAAACATCATTTCATGACTCTTGAACTAAATCCGCCAATTAATGAAAGTCAACCTTCATTCGCCTTCGAACCGCTCTTCTTAACACCTGCATAGAAACGTGTATTGCAACATTGCAACATTTGTCTGTCTCAGTATGTACTGCCTCTGTCATAACTGTACACCAATGCAAACCTTGTTCTTTTCCTTTCAGAAATGCCACTCGGATTTCCTGAAGCATATACAGACAATAAGGTGACCTATATTTGAATTCAGGTACAGTGACAGGTTCAATCTGATTCTCACATACAGAAGTTTCTTCCCAGTAACTCTCCACTTGCTTACCAACATTATGTCCAAAAAGAGGACGGCGAATTCAAGTCTCAGAGGCAAACCAAAACGACCTCGCAAAGGAATTTCACTGGACATGAAACTCGATATTTTACGAAGGTTTGATGCTGGAGAGAAGCTTAGTGCAATTGCTAAAACGCTGGTGCTTGCTAAGTCAACAGTGGGAACAATAAAAGAGAACAGAGATAAAATTAAGGCAATTGCCCAAGTTGCAGCACCATTAAGTGCTCGAACGCTTTATCTTCATCGTAGTGAAGTGATGCTGACAATGGAAAGACTGCTGAATGTGTGGATAGAAGAGCAGACACAATGTAACGTGCCATTAAATCCAATGATTATTCGAGCTAAGGCCAGGAGCTTATATGATGATTTGTTGAAAGAAAAAGGTAGTGGTGCAGGAGAGAAGCGTTTTGTGGCAAGTAAAGGTTGGTTTGACAGGTTCTGCAAGCGATTTAACCTGCATTACATCAAAGTAATCAGTGACTCTGCTGGGGCTGATGAGGAAGCCCTGATAAATTCTCCTAGTGCCTTGAACAAGATCATAGATGAGGAAGGATACCTGCCAGAACAAGTGTTTAATGTGGCCGAAACTGGTCTTTATTGGAAACGCATGCCTGACAGGACATTTATTTCTAAAGAAGAGGATTCTGCACCAGGTTTTAAAGCTTCTAAAGACCGTCTGACACTACTGCTGGGAGGCAATGCTGCCGGTGATTTTAAGTTAAAGCCCCTTTTAGTGTATAGCTCTGAGAATCCCAGAGCCCTCGATGGTTATGCAAAACCTCACTTGCCTGTGATATGGCATTCAAACAGGAAAGCTTGGATGACCACAACTATTGTTCATGACTGGTTCACCAACTACTTCTGTCCAGATGTGGAAAGGTACTGTGCCAAACATAACATTTCAAACAAAGCTCTGCTCATTCTAGATAATGCACCAAGCCACCCTCTTAACTTAAATGACCTTTCCAATAGCGTCAGGGTTGAGTACTTGCCGAAGGAAACATCAACCTTAATTCAACCAATGCATCAAGGTGTAATTACAAATTTCAAGAGGTATTATTTGCGAAGAACGTTGAAGCAAGTGGTTGATGCGACTGATGGTGAAGGAAAAACAACAGTCCGAGAGTTTTGGAAACGCTTCAACATTATGAATGCCATCGACAACATTGCTGAATCGTGGGATGAAGTAAAAGTATCTACAATGAATGGTGTTTGGCAAAACATATGGCCAGGGTGTATCAATAACTTCACTGGGGACCCAGCAGCAGAACCTGCAGAGAAAGTTACTGGAGACATTGTAGCACTGGCAAACCAGGCTGGGTTTGAGGGTATCATCAAGGAAGATGTAATTCAGTTGCTGGATTCACAAGAAGAGGATTTGTCAGATGAAGACCTTATGTTATTGGAGCAAGAGCGAGCGTCAGAAGAGATCAACGTTGCAGAACCTCCAGCCAGTCCACGTCAACTAACGACAAGCCACCTGTCTGTTACCTTATCATACATCGACCAGGTTGTGGATATCCTCAGTGCCAACGATCCAAGCCGGGAGCGTAGTCTAAGGGTTGTGCGTTTGCTGCATGATGCTATGAGCTGTTACAGGGAAATGTACAAGGAGAAAATGCGCCGTGAACAACAAACAGATTTTGATGCTTTTCTCATCTGCAAATCAGAGCCTCCCTCTCCCCCCTCTCCCCACATGTAAATCCACTCCACCACCACTACATCACGCTATGCTCCACCATGTCTCTGATCAACATTTCAGTATTTTTGTGTATCACTTCTCTTTTGTTCAGTGATTTTACTAGCTATCTTATCAATGATTAACATGCATTTCAAAGTGTTTGTATCTATTGATATATTTGTTATTATTGTTGAGACCATTTGGAACCCATCTTCCTTACAATATGCAAAAGTTTTGTGCTTGGGGAAAATGTGATTTAGATGCTTGTAACCACTCCATACAGCATGGTTGTATTATACCTTCATGTCACAGTCAATGGACAGACCAGCCAGCTGTAGATCTGGTGCTCACAGGAGTGGTGTGGAGAATAGGCATGTGTAAGCAACCCAGGACACAGTGATAGCCAATGTCTCAGCTTCAGTGTTCAAACTCAGAATTGTAGTGATTTTGATAATTAACCAGGCCTTAAGAATCCCCATATTGTTGCTCAGTGATTGTGTCTGGATGCCTGCACTCACCAACAGAGAGTGAGAGATTGAGACAGAAGCTCATTCAGAAGGATAAAGCAGAGCACGCTTCCATTGAATGTGGATTTGAGCTGTCACCCAGCAAAGAAAAAGGCATTCTGCTTTTCCTCTTAGTCTGGTCTCCACTAACAAATGAAAAACCAGTGCTGTCTGGTCCCTGTTTCACCTCAGACAACCTCACTCATAATTCTTTCTGTCTATTCCGAGTGTTTCACAGTCCACAGGACTGAAGGTTTCATATCAACAGTGAGGTATACAACTAGTGCAATAATATGGAAATAATTGACTATTTGGGGTCCCTCACTAAACATGGTTTAATGGAGTGAGTCTGTGAAGAGATGGGTCCTGAATTAGTGTGTTTCACCAGTACTGCCCCATTCGATAAGGAGAGTATGAGGCAGGCAGCTCCAGGCAAGTATGTTACGAGGAATGGTAAATCTGCCAGCAATGGCTGGTTCAGAGTGGAGACCCTAAGCTGTTGCTGAGGCAATTTTCCTACTTCTGTCTCTTGCACTCCACAGGTTGAGACCACGATCCATGTTAATTTACTGATGTTAAATACCTAGAGATCTTGTTTACATTCTTGCACCCACTAATCAAGAAGATTCAGCTCAAAATAGTCAAAATGATTCTATGTATATTAGTGCAAGTGTAAGTGTGTCCAGGAGAGAGCTGGTGGTGATGGATAAGCAGTGGCCAGAAATTGAGTAAAAAATTGTGTTGAATTTCAAGGCGCTGCTGAAAGCCAAATACTGAACTCCCTGGGAAATGTAATGGATAGAAATTCAAAGAAAAGTAGCACAGATTTGCAGACATGCCATGACTTGGATTTGACTGAGATTGCTGCGGCCACGATACAGAATATTAACCTAAATCATACATCAGCTGTGTACCTCCTGCACTGTTAGGAATTCTTCCCAGTGTGACTCAACCACTCATGCTCCAGCAATTAGCAGTAAATCTGGACTTGTACTGCTCAGCTGAGATTCCACTGTGAGACCCTTTTGCTTTTAAATCTGTGAACTGACTGGATGTCTTCCGCTAGTGGAGTTTGGAGAGCAAAGTAGTTTTAATTTCAGTTATCAAAACTGAGTTGCATTTGCAGGTGAATACACAATTAGCAGGCATTCTGTAAAACAGCATTGAAGATTAAAAGGAGATTAAACATTGGCTTTGTCATTTGTATATTGAAACATAAACTGAATTGTGTCATTTGTGTCAGTGGCCACCACAGTCTGAGAAAAGTGCTGGATGCAAGCCACAAGCATAGCCTGTCCAGATTTCACTGTCTCTAAGCCTAACTGTATGTCTGTAGAATGTGGGGGGAATCCAGAGCATCTGGACATAACCCCTGTGGTCACAGGAAGAACATACAAACTCCTTAGAGACAGTGCTGGGAATTGAACTCCAATCAATGATCACTGAAGTTTGTACTCACTGCTACGTTGCTGTGCCAGGTAGCAGTTTACATACAACTTCATTGTTCCCTTACCCTGAAAGTGCTTATCCCCAAGGTCCACAAATCTATCTGGGAAGGCCCATTTTTTTTGGGCTGCTCTTGCCCTATTGAACTCATGTCCACATACATTTATTCCATTCTGTTTCCCCCCCCCCCCCCACCCCCGGCTCCCCGGTTCAGTTCCTTCACTCCTACATCCATACCAATTCCCAAACTCTTGAACTCTTCAATCACTTTAATATCTCTGGATCAGATTGCCTCATTTTCACTATGGATGTTTCACGCCTCTTCCCCAGGGCAGTACTGCTCAGTACAAGAGGACATGGCTGTAAGTTAAGGGGAGGGAAGTTCAAGGGGGATATTAGAGGAAGGTTTTTCACTCAGAGAGTGGTTGATGCGTGGAATGCACTGCCTGAGTCAGTGGTGGAGGCAGATACACTAGTGAAGTTTAAGAGACTACTAGACAAGTATATGGAGGAATTTAAGGTGGGGGGTTATATGGGAGGCAGGGTTTGAGGGTTGGCACAGCATTGTGGGCCGTAGGGCCTGTAATGTGCTGTACTATTCTATGTTCTATGTCTAAGCCCTACACATTTCTGTCCCCCATCAGGAAGGCCACTTTCCAGCATTCAGGGTCCCAAGTAGTGTTTTGATGTGAGGTACACTACAATTGTGAGTCGTTGCGGCCATCTACTGTATCTGGTGCTCCTGGTGCACTTCATCTACATTGGTGAAACCCAGCTTAGATTACAGGACCAATTCATGAAAGACTGCTGCAAGAGATGGAACTCCCATTCAAACATTTTGATCTATGGACTCCTCTGTGCTGCAGTCATGATGACACCCTCAAGTTGGAGGAGCCGCACCACATATTCACTGTATGACATTGTAGCCATTAGAATTATGACATTATGGCCATTAGTGAAACTTGGCTACAGGAGGGGCAAGACTGGCAGCTTTATGTTCCAGGGTTCTGATGTTTCAGATGTGATAGAGGCAGAGGGATGAAGGGTGGGGGGTGGCATTGCTAGTCAGGAAAAATGTTATAGCAGTACTCAGGCAGGACAGATTTGAGGGCTTGTCTACCGAGGCCATATGGGTGGAGCTGAGAAATAGGAAAAGTATGATCACATTAATGGGGTTGTATTATAGACCACCGAGAATTGGAGGAGCAAATCTGCAGAGAGATGGCAGACAACTGCAGGAAACATGAAGTTGTGATAGTGGGGAATTTTAATTTTTTCACATATTGATTGGGACTCCCATACTGTTAAAGGTCCAGACAGGTTAGAGTTTGTAAAATATGTTCAGGAAAGTTTTCTAAGTCAATATATAGAGGTACTGACTAGAGAGGAACCAATTTTAGATCTCCTAATATTAGGAAATGAGTTGGGACAGCTGGTGGAAGTGTGTGTAGGGGAACACTTTGGTTCCAGTGATCATAACACCATTAGTTTCAACTTGATCATGGATAAAGAGAGATCTGGTCCTTGGGTTGAGGTTCTAAACTGGAAAAAGGCCAAATTTGAAGAAATGAGAAAGGATCTAAAAAGCATGGATTGGGACAGGTTGTTCTCTGGCAAGGATGTCATTAGTAAGTGGGAGGCCTTCAAAGGAGAAATTTTGAGAGTGCAGAGTTTGTATGTTCCTGTCAGGATTAAAGGCAAAGTGAATAAGAATAAGGAACCTTGGTTCTCTATGGATATTGGAACTCTGATAAAGAAGAAGAGAGAGATGTATGACAGGTATAAGAAACGGAGCAAATAAGGTGCTTGAGGAGTATAAAAAGTGCAAAAATATACTTAAGAAAGAAATCAGGAAGGCTAAAAGAAGACATGAGGTAGCTTTGGCAGTCAAGGTGAAGGATAGTCCAAAGAGCTTCTACAGGTATATTAGAGAAAAAGGATAGTAAGGGATAAAATTTGTCCTCTTGAAGATCAGAGTGTTTGCTTTGTATGGAACCAAAAGAAATGGGGGAGGTCTTAAAGGGTTTTTTTTGCAGCTGTATTTACAAAGGAAACTGGTATGGAGTCAATGGAAATAAGGCAAACAGGTAGTGAGGTCATGGAACCCATACAAATTGAAGAGGATTTGCTTGCTATCTTGAGGCAAGTCAGAGTAGATAAATCCCCAGGACCTGACAGGGATTTCCCTTCAACCTTGAAGGAGACTAGTGTTGAAATTGCAGGGGCCCTGGCAGATATATTTAAAATGTCTGTATCTATGTGTGAGGTACTGGAGGATAGCTCATGTTGTTCCGTTGTTTAAAAAAGTCTCTAAAAGTAATCTGGAAAATTATAGGCTGGTAAGTTTGACGTCGGTAGTCGGCAAATTATTGGAAGGAGTACTAAGAGATAGGATCAACAAGTATTTAGATAGACAGGGACTTATTAGGGAGAGTCAACAGGGCTTTGTGCATGGTATGTCATGTTTAACAAATCTATTCGAGTTTTCTGAGGGGGTTACAAGGTAAGTGGATGAAGTGAAGGCAGTGGATGTTATCTACGTGGACTTCAGTAAGGCCTTTGACAAGGTCCCACATGGGAGTTTAGTTCAGAAGGTTCAGTCGCTTGTCATGGTGAGGTAGTAAATTTGATTAGACATTGGCTCAATGGGTGAAGCCAGAGAGTGGTAGTGGAGGATTGCTTCTCTGAGTGGAGACCTGTGTCTAGTGGTGTGCCACAGGGATCAGTGCTGGGTCCATTGTTGTTTGTCATCTCTATCAATGATCTGGATGATAATGTGGTAAATTGGATCAGTAAATTTGCTGATACAAAGATTGGAGGTGCAGTGGACAGTGAGGAAAGTTTTCAAAGCTTGCACAGGGATCTGGACCAGCTGGAAAAATGGGCTGAAAAATGTCAGATGGAGTTCAAAACAGACAAGTGTGAGGTATTGCACTTTGGAAGGAAAAACCAAGGTAGAACTTACAAGGTAAATGGTAGGGCACCGAGGAGTGCAGTAGAACAGAGGGATCTGGGAGTACAGATACAGAATTCCTTAAAAGCGGCATCACAGGTAGATAGTGTAGTAAAGAGAGCTTTTGGTACATTGGCCTTTATAAATCAAAGTATTGAGTATGTCACATACCCCGTGATGGGTTAAAGAACCAGCAGAAATGGAAAACACATTGGAGTGTGGTATTGCTATTAACTAATAGTGTTTATTAGTAACTACGCAATACAGTGCTATAAATGCAAATATATTAAATGGTATATATATATATGTATATATTCATATATACATAAATGTGCAAATAGGAACAAAACTAGGCTCAATCCTAGGGGTGGATGATGAAGAGAGTTCAGTTCAGTTTGAGGTATTCAGTTGAGTAGCGTTGGAGAGAGAGAGGTGAGCGGTGAGCGGTGAGCTGATGCCGTTGATCTTCCCGTTGTTTTCTAAAATACCCGTTGTCCTCTGAAATCCTGTTGAAGTCACCGACTGTGACCATAACACGTACGACCGTTCTTCAGTGATGGAATTATCACCCAGGCGAAGGTGGACACACAAAGAATTCCCCACCGTTCGCACCTTTTCACACTGCTAGAGCCAGTGATCGATTTCCCCGAATCGATCCTCAAAAAACCCCACCTTCCTGTGGGTGCAACAAAGCTCGTTCAGTGCCCGAAACTGTGTGTCTGTCTGTGTAACAGTGGACCTGGTTTTTATCGCCACATGTCGGACACCAGCTGTCCATCAACCTGCTCTGTCCTCCCCACTCTGCAAGAACTTTGCAAGCTCGCAAGTGGCCTTGTGGAAAGGTAAACAACTTGTAGAGAAACCATAACATCAATCTTTCGAGCAGTTTCTGTCTCCATCGCTCTCTTTGTAACAGCTCAAACAGTGTCCAAAAGTCAGTCTCATTCTCCCAACATTTCAAAGTGATTGTCCACAGAAAATATGAACCCAGGTGTACATAACACCCCCTTCCTTTAAAGAAAATTTTTACTAAGGAATAATTTTTAGTTTAACTGTATATTACAATATAAAGCAATACACATGTGGTTATCATGTAGTACATTACAGAATCGTATACAAATACTAATCTCTATTTCACTTTTAAACTTAACATTCAGTCAATCTACCATGATATTGTCTTCATCTTTCACATGCTTTGTTACAAAAAAGTCAAATTCCTGCAAAACCAGATCCTGTTGTATTGAAAATGGAGTTTGATCACCCATTGTCCCTCGTCCACTTCACCACAGAACAAGTAACTGTCACGTGATCAGCATGCTTACCAGCTCAGATAAGGCCTTCATAGACTCCCAGCACAGGTGCTAGCTTATCACCAATGTTTTCCAAACTAAGCCCATTTGCTGAACTTCCAAACAAGTCATTAATTTCAAGCAAGTAATTAATTTTATCTCCAAGATCTTTAGTTCCATTATAATACCGCAGATGGTCTCTCCAAATCACAAACTTGAACAGCATCACCAAGATGTTTATCTTTAAATTCCAAAGTAGAGTTTAACAAATCAGCATGTACTGTCTTGGCCTTTTAAGCTTTCTTTAAGCCCGCAGGGTCTGGCATTGCCAGAAAATCCTCAACAATCATTTCTGCTGTTTTTCCACACAACCCAAAGCAAATAAGAGATTTTCCCCAATCAATTCAAACAAGCTCCCACACAATTTGTTCAAATCCCGGATGCAGGCCCCAATTTTGTCACGTACCCCGTGACGGGTTAAAGAACCAGCAGAAATTGAAAACACATTGGAGTCTGGTATTGCTATTAACTAATAGTGTTTATTAGTAACTACGCAATACAGTAATATAAATGCAAATAAACGGTTAGCAATGATATATATGTACATAAGTGTGGAAACAGGAACAAAACTAGGCTCTTTCAAACATAGGGGTGGATGATGAAGAGAGTTCAGTTCAGTTTGAGGTATTTAGTTGAGTAGCGTTGGAGAGAGAGGTGAGAGGTGAGCTGATGCTGTCGATCTTCCTGTTGTCTTCTGAAATCCCCGTTGTCCTCCGAAATCCTGTTGAAGTCATCGACTGTGACCATAACATGTATGACTGTTCTTCCGTGATGGAATTATCACCCAGACGAGGGTGGACTCACAAATAATTCCCCACTGGTCACACCTTTTCACACTGCTAGAGCCAGTGATCGATTTCCCCGAATCGATCCTCTAAAAACCCCACCTGCCTGTGGGTGCAACAAAGCTCGTTCAGTGTCCGAAACTGTGTGTCTGTCTGTGTAACAGCGGACCTGGTTTTTATCTCCACATGTCGGACACCAGCTGTCCATCAACCTTCTCTGTCTTCCTCTCTCTGCAAGAACTTTGCAAGCAGGCAAGGTAATCAGCTTGTAGAGAATCCATAACATCAATCTTTCAAGCAGTTTCTGTCTCTGTCTCTCTCATTGCGTTGGACACCCCTCTCTCTCTCTCTCTCTCTTTGTAACAGCTCAAACAGTCTCATTCTCCCGACATTTTGGACACTGTATGAACCCTCGGGGTACATAACAAGTATATGTTGGAATGTTATTATGAGGCTGAATAAGGAATTGGTGAGGCTGAATTTGGAGTGTTGTGTGCAGCTTTGGTCACCAAATTACAGGAAATATATTAATAAGGTTAAAAGAGTGTAGAGAAGATTTTTAAGGAATTTGCCGGGACTTGAGAAACTGAGTTATAGAGAAAAGTTAAATAGGTTAGGACTTTATTCCCTGGAGCGTAGAAGAATGAGGGGAGATTTGATAGAGGTATATCAAATTATGATGGGTATAGATAGAGTGAATGCAAGCAGGCTTTTTCCACTGAGGCTAGGGGAGAAAAAAAACAGACGGCATGGGTTAAGGGTGAAGGGGGAAATGTTTAAAGGGAACATGGGGGGTGGCTTCTTCACACAGAGATTGGTGGGAGTGTGGAATGAGCTGCCAGATGAAGTGGTAAATGTGGGCTGACTTTAAACATTTAAGAAAATCTTGTACAGGTACATGGATGAGAGATGTATGGGGGGATATAGTCCAGGTACAGGTCAGTGGGACTAAGCAGAAAAATGGCTCGGCACAGCCAAGAATGGCCAAAAGGCCTGTTTCTGTGCTGTAATGTTCTATGGTTCTATATTCCATCTATTCAGCTTCCAACCTGATGGCATGAATATCAATTTCTCCAACATCTAATGATTTCTCCCCACTCCCCTTCTCTGTTTTACCATTCCCCATTCTGGCTCCCCACTTATCCACTTTTTCTCCTCCACTGCCCACCACCTCCCTTTTGCCATGGGTCTCTTTTATTCCACTATCAGATTTAATCTTTTTCAGCCCTTTATCTCTTCTACTGATCATGTCTGAGCTTCTCCTTTGATACCCTCCCCCACTCTCCTGTAACTTTCCCTTCACCTATCACTTGCCACCTTTTACTCCTTCTCCTCCTACTCCACCTTCTAATTCTTCCCCCCTCCTTTCAAGTCCTGTTGAAAAGTCTCAACTTGAAATGTCAAATGTTTCCTTTTCTCCACAGATGCTACCTCATCTGGCAAGTTCCTGCAGTATTTTGTGTGTTCTGCTTCAGATTTCCAGCACCTGCAGAATCTCTTGTGATTATTGGTTCTGTAGATTACTGGTCAACATTGGAGATGTAACAAGCGGTTTAAAGCAGTGAGTCTGTCAGCACTGGGTGTCCTGATTCCTGAACACACGTTTGAACTGTGCAGGGGGTGGAGGGGGGTGGGGGTAGGGTGTTCAATGCAGAGTGGAAACATAGAAAACCTACAGCACAATACAGACCCTTCGGCCCTCAAAGCTGTGCTGAACATATGAATATGTCATTACCTTAGAAATTACCCAGCGTTATCCATAGCCCTCTATTTTTCTGAGCTCCATGGACCTGTCCAGGTCTCTTGAAAGACACTATCACATCCGCCGCCACCACCATCGCTGGCAGCCCATTTCATGCACTCACCACTCTGCATAAAAAAAAAACTTACCCCTGACGTCTCCTCTGTACCTACTCCCCGGCACCTTAAAACTGTGCCCTCTCGTGCTAGCCACTTCAGCCCCAGGAAAAAGCCTCTGACTATTCACATGATCAATGCCTCTCATCACTTTATACACCTCTAATGGGTCACCTCTCATCCTCCATCGCTCCAAGGAAAAATGGCTGACTTCACTCGACCTATTCTCATAAGGCATGCTCCCCAATCCAGGCAACATCCTTGTAAATCTCTTCTGCACCCTTTCTATGGTTTCCACGTTCTTCCTACAGTGAGGTGACCAGAACTAAGCACAGTACTCCAAGTGGGGTCTGGCCAAGGTCCTATATAGCTGCAACATTACCTCTCGGCTCCTAAACTCAATCATATGATTGATGAAGGCCAATGCCCTGTACGCTTTCTTAACCACAGAGTCAACCTGCACAGCAGCTTTGAGTGTCCTATGGACTCGGACCGCGAGATCCCCCTGATCCTCCACACTGTCTTACCATTAATACTATATTCTGTTATCATATTTCACCTACCAAAATGAACCATTCACACTTATCTGGGTCGAACTTCATCTGCCACTTCTCAGCCCAGTTTTGCATCCTATCAATGTCCCATTGTAACCTCTGACAGCCCTCCACACTATCCACAACAACCCCAACCTTTGTGTTATCGGCAAACTTACTAACGCATCCCTCCACTTCTTCATCCAGGTAATTTATGAAAATCACGAAGAGAGGGGTCCCAGAACAGATCCCTGAGACACACCACTGGTCACCAACCTCCATGCAGAATAAGACCCGTCTACAACTACTCTTTGCCTTCAGTGGCAAGCCAGTTCTGGATCACATGCCTCCTTACTTTCTCAATAAGCCTTGCATGGAGTACCTCGTCAAATACTTTGCTGAAATCCATATACACGACATCTATTGCTCTACCTTTATCAATGTGTTTAGTCACATCCACAAAAATTCATTCAGGGTTGTAAGGCAAAGCCATGCTGACTATTCCTAACCATATTATGCCTCTCCAAATATTCATAAATCTTGCCTCTCAGGATCTTCTCCATCAATTTACCAACCACTGAAGTAAGACTCACTGGTCTATAATTTCCTGGGCAATCCAACATCCACAACCCTCCAATCCTCCGGAACCTCTCCCGTCTCCATTAATGATGCAAAGATCATCACCAGAGTCTCAGCAATCTCTTCCCTTGCCTCCCACAGTAGCCTGGGGGTACATCTTGTCCAGGCCTGGTGACCTTTTCCAACTTGATGCTTTCCAAAAGCTCCAGCACATCCTCTTCCTTAATATCTACATGCTCAAGCTTTTCAGTCCACTGTAAGTCGTCCCTTCAATCGCCACGATCCTTTTTCATAATCAATGTTGAAGCCACTTCTTTTCCACCGTCACATTTGATTGGTTCTATTCTCGTATGTCTTATCCTTTTGCTCTTCACATGCTTGTGAAATGCCTTGGGGTTTTCCTTAATCCTGCGTGCCAAGGCCTTCTCATGGCCCCTTCTGGCTCTCCCAATTTCTTTCTTAACCTCCTTCCTTCTAAGCCTAGCCTTATAATCTTCTAGATCTCTACCCTCACTTTGTTTTTTTGAATGTTTTGTAAGCTCTTCTTTTCTTCTTGACTAGAGTTACAACAGCCTTTGTACACCACGGTTCCTGTACTCGACCATCCTTTCACCGTCTCATTGCAATGTACCTATGCAGAACTCCACGCAAATATCCCCTGAACATTTGCCACATTTCTTCAGTATGTTTCCCTGAGAACATCTGTTCCCAATTTATGCTTCCAAGTTCCTGCCCATTAGCCTCATATGTCCCCTTACTCTAAATAAATGCTTTCCTAGCTTGTCTGTTCCTATCCCTCTCCAATGCTATGGTAAAGGAGATAGAATTGTGAACACTATCTCCGAAATGCACTCCCACTGAGAAATCTACCTGACCAGGTTCATTTCCCAATACCAGATCAAGTACAGCCTCTCCACTTGTAAGCTTATCTGCATATTGTGACAAGAAACCTTCTTGGGCACACCTAACAAACTCCATCCCATCTAAACCCCTCACTATAGGGATATGCCCCAATTTATATTTGGAAAATGAAAATCTCCCACCATGACGACCCAGTTATTATTACTCCTTTCCAGAATCTGTCTCCCTATCTGCTCCTCGATGTTCCTGTTACTATTGGGTGGTCTATAAAAAACACCCAGGAGAGTTATTGACCCCTTCCTGTTCCTAACTTCCACCCACAGAGACTGTATTGACAATCCCTGCATGTCTTCCTCCTTTTCTGCAGCCGTGACACCAACTCTGATCAACAGTGCCACGCCATCACCTCTTTTGCCTCCCTCCCTGTCCTTTCCGAAACATCTAAAGCCTGGCACCCGAAGTAACCATTCTGAGCCATGCAGGTCTCTGTAATGGCCACAACATCACAAGCTTCAAGTACTGATCCACGCTGTAGGCTCAATCGCTTTGTTCATAATAATTTTCTTCGGCAGTTTAACGGGGGCACGACTGCACAAGTGCGTGTATGTCGGACCGTGAGGGAGCGGGAGTATTTAAAGAGAACAGTAGACGGAGCGGGCGACGGAGTAGAGGGAGACAGAGTAGGAAGGCTTTGTCTCCAGAGGCTTCGGCCAGCAGGGGCTGAGGACGAGCTTCACTCCAAGTGAGGTAAGACCGGGTAAGTTCCTTTCAAAGGAGGAAGTTTCAAAAGTTGAGGCAAGTATTGGGTAGGTCATGGCAGCTGAGATCGGCCCCGTGGTTTGTTCATCCTGCAGCATGTGGGAAATCAGGGATACTTCCAGTGTCCCTGCCGACTACGTGTGCAGGAGGTGTGTCCAGCTGCAGCTTCTGGCAGACTGCATTGAGCGTCTGGAGCTGTGATCGGATTGAGCATCCACGGTGCTGAGAAAGTCGTGAATAGCACGTTTAGTGAGTTGGCCACACCGCAGGTAAAGGCTACACAGACAGAAAGGGAAAGGGTGGCCACTAGACAGCGTAGCAGTAGGCAGGTAGTGCAGGAGTCCCCTGAGGTCATCTCACTCCTAAACAGATATACTGTTTTGGATACTGTTGGGGGTGATGTCTCATCAGGGGAAGGCAGAAGCAGCCGAGTTCATTGCACCATGGGTGGCTCTGCGGCACAGGAGGGAAGGAAAAGGAGTGGGAGACCTATATTGATAGGGGATTCGATTGTAAGGGGAATAGATAGGCGTTTCTACGGCCGCAAACGAGACTCCAGGATGGTATGTTGCCTCCCTGGTGCAAGGGTCAAGGATGTCTCTGAGCGGCTGCAGGACATTCTGGAGTGGGAGGGTGAACAGCCAGTGGTCGTGGTGCACATAGGTACCAACGATATAGGTAAAAAACGGGATGAGGTCCTAAAAGGTGAATTTAGGGAGTTAGGAGATAAACCAAGAAGTAGGACCACAAAGGTAAAACTACCTTTAAGCTATGTTACTACCAGTGCCACATGCTAGTCAGAGTAGAAATAGGAGGATATTTCAGATGAATACGTGGCTTGAAAAATGGTGCAAGGGGGAGGTCTTCAAATTTCTGGGGCATTGGAACCAGTTCTGGGGGAGGTGGGACCAGTATAAACAGGACGGTCTGCACCTGGGCTGGACTGGAACGAATGTCCTAGGGAGGCATTTGCTACTGCTGTTCAGGAGGATTTAAACTAATGTGGCAGGGGGATGGGAACAAGTGCAGAAGAGACACAGGGGTGTAAAATGAGGGTAGAAGCAAAAAGTAGTAAGGCAAAAAGTAAAAGTGGCAGGCAGGCAAATCCAGGGCAAAAAGCAAAAAGGGCCACTTTTCAACATAATTGTATAAGGGGTAGTGTTGTAAAAACAAACCTGAAGGCTTTGCGTGTCAATGCGAGGAGCATTCGTAACAAGGTGGATGAATTGAATGTGCAGATAGTTATTAATGAATATGATATAGTTGGGATCACAGAGACATGGCTCCAGGGTGACCAAGGATGGGAGCTCAATATTCAGGAGGGATAGACAGGAAAGAAAAGGAGGTGGGGTAGCATTGCTAGTTAGAGAGGAGATTAACGCAATAGAAAGGAAGGACATTAGCCTGGAGGATGTGGAATCGATATGGGTAGAGCTGCATAACACTGAGGGGCAGAAAACGCTGGTGGGAGTTGTGTACAGGCCACCTAACAGTAGTGGTGAGGTTGGGAAATTAAACAGGAAATTAGAAATGCATGTGATAAAGGAACAGTAGTTACAATGGGTGACTTCAATCTACATATAGATTGGGTGAACCAAATTGGTTAGGGTGCTGAGTAAGAGGATTTCTTGGAACGTATGCAGGATGGTTTTCAGAACCAACTAGAGAGCAGGCCATTCTAGATTGGGTATTGAGCAATGAGGAAGGGTTAGTTAGCAATCTTGTCGTGTGAGGCCCCTTGGGTAAGATATATGGTGGAATTCTTCATTAAGATGGAGAGTGACATAGTTAATTCAGAAACAAAGGTTCTGAACTTTAAGAAGGGTAACTTTGAAGGTATGAGATGTGAATTAGCTAAGATAGACTGGCAAATGATACTTAAAGGGTTGACGGTGGATATGCAATGGCAAGCATTTAAAGATCACATGGATGAACTACAACAATTGTTCATCCCAGTTTGGCAAAAGAATAAACCAGGGAAGGTAGTGCACACGTGGCTGACAAGGGAAATTAGGGATAGTATCAAGTCCAAAGAAGAAACATATAAATTAGCCAGAAAAAGCGGCACACCTGAGGACTGGGAGAAATTCAGAGTCCAGCAGAGGAGGACAAAGGGCTTAATTAGGGAAGGGAAAAAAGATTATGAGAGAAAGCTGGCAGGGAACATAAAAACTGACTGTAAAAGCTTTTATAGATATGTGAAAAGGAAAAGATTGTTCAAGACAAATGTAGGTCCCTTACAGTCAGAAACAGGTGAATTGATTGTAGGGAACAAAGATATGGCAGACCAATTGAATAGCTACTTTGGTTCTGTCTTCACTAAGAAGGACATAAATAATCTTCTGGAAATAGTAAGGGACCGACGGTCTAGTGAGATGGAGGAACTGAGGGAAATACATGTTAGTAGGGAAGTGGTGTTAGATAAATTGAAGGGATTAAAGCAGATAAATCCCCAGGGCCAGATGGTCTGCATCCCAGAGTGCTTAAGGAAGAGCCCAAGAAATAGTGGATACATTACTGATAATTTTTCAAAACTCCTCAGATTCTGGATTAGTTCCTGAGGATTGGAGGGTGGCTAATGTAACCCCACTTTTTAAAAAAGGAGGGAGAGAAAAACTGGGGAATTATAGACCGGTGAGTCTGACATCGGTGGTGGGGAAAATGCTAGAGTCGGTTATCAAAGATATGATAACAGCACATTTGGAAAGAGGTGAAATCATTGGACAAAGTCAGCATGGATTTGTGAAAGGAAAATCATGTCTGATGAATCTTATAGAATTTTTTGAAGATGTAACTAGTAGAGTGGATAGGGGAGAGCCAGTGGATGTGGTATATTTAGATTTTCAAAAGGCTTTTGACAAGGTCCCACACAGGAGATTAGTGTGCTAACTTAAAGCACACTGTATTCGGGGTATGGTATTGATGTGGATAAAAAATTGGTTGGCAGACAGGAAGCAAAGAGTGGGAGTAAACAGGACCTTTTCAGAATGGCAGGCAGTGATTAGTGGGGTACCGCAAGGCTCAGTGCTGGGACCCCAGTTGTTTACAATATATATTAATGATTTAGATGAGGGAATTAAATGCAGCATCTCCAAGTTTGCAGATGACACGAAGCTGGGCAGCGGTGTTAGCTGTGAGGAGGATGCTAAGAGGATGCAGGGTGACTTGGATAGGTTAAGTGAGTGGGCAAATTCATAGCAGATGCAATTTAATGTGGATAAATGTGAGGTTATCCACTTTGGTTGCAAGAACAGGAAAACAGATTATTATCTGAACAGTGGCCGATTAGGAAAAAGAGAGGTGCAACGAGACCTGGGTGTCATTGTACACCAGTCATTGAAGGTGGGCATGCAGGTACAGTAGGCGGTGAAAAAGGCAAATGATATGTTGGCATTCATAGCAAAAGGATTTGAGTAGAGGAGCAGGGAAGTTCTACTGCAGTTGTACAAGGCCTTGGTGAGACCACACCTAGAGTATTGTGTGCATTTTTGGTCCCCTAATCTGAGGAAAGACATTCTTGCCATAGAGGGAGTACAAAGAAGGTTCACCAGATTGATTCCTGGAATGGCAGGGCTTTCATATGAAAAAAGACTGGATCGACTAGGCTTATACTCACTAGAATTTAGAAGATTGAGGGGGGATCTTATTGAAACATATAAAATTCTAAAGGGATTGGACAGGCTAGATGCAGGAAGATTGTTTCCAATGCTGGGGAAGTCCAGAATGAGGGGTCACAGTTTAAGGATAAAGGGGTTGCCTTTTAGGACCAAGATGAGGAAAAACTTCTTCATACAGAGACGGGTGAATCTGTGGAATTCTTTGCTATATTTCATTGGCTATATTTAAAAGGAAGTTAGATATGGCCCTTGTGGCTAAAAGGATCAAGGGGTATGGAGAGAAAGCAGGTACAGGGTTTTCAGTTGGATGATCAGCCATGATCATACTGAATGGCGGTGCAGGCTTGCAGCCGAATGGCCTACTCCTGCACTCATTTTCTATGTTTCTATAATACTTCTTGCATTAAATAGGCACATCTCAAACCATCGATCTGAGCATGTCCCTTCTCTATCACCTGCCTATCTTCCCTCTGAAACTGTCTCCAAGCTTTCTCGATTTGTGAGCCAACTGCCCCTTCCTCCGTCTCTTCTGTTCGGTTCCCACCCCCCAACAATTCTAGTTTAAACTCTCCCTAACAGCCTTAGTAAACCACCCCTCCAGGATATTAATCCCCCTGGGATTCAAATGCAACCCGTCCTTTTTGTACAGGTCACACCTGCCCCAGAAGAGGTCTCAATGATCCAGAAATCTGAAATCCTGCCCCCTGCTGCAATCCCTCAGCCACACATTTATCCTCCACCTCACTATATTGCTATACTCACTGTCACATGGCACAGGTAGTAATCCCAATATAACTACCTTTGTGGTCCTGCTTCTCAACTTCTTTCCTAACTCCCTGTAGTCTGCTTTCGGAACCTCCTCCCCTTTTCTGCCTATGTTGTTGGTACATAGGCAATATGTACCACAACCTCTGGCTGTTTTCCTTCCCACTTCAGGCCATCATGGACATGATCAGAAACATCCTAGACCCTGGCACCTGGGAGGCAAACTACCATCAGTGCTTCTTTCCTGCATCCACAGAATCACCTGTCTGACCTCCTGACTATAGAGTCCCCTATCCTCTTCCTTTCCCTACCCTTCACAGCAACAGGGCTAGACTCTGCCAGAGGCATAGCCACTTTTGCTGCCCCCAGGTAGGCCATTCCCTCCAACAGTACTCAAACAGGAGTACATATTGTTAAGGGGGACAGCCGCAAGGATACTCTCTATCCTCTGACTCCTGCCCTTCCCTCTTCTGACTGTTACCCACTTATCTGTCTCCACTGGCCTTGACGTGACTACTTGCCTATAGCTCCTCTCTATCACCTTCTCACTCTCCCTGACCAGACGAAGGTCATCGAGCTGCATCTCCCGTTCCCTAAGGTGGTCCCTAAGGAGCACCTGGCACAGATGCGGCCATCCAGGAGGCTGGGAGTCTTCCGGACTTCCCACATCTGACACCAAGCACAGAACACTGGCTTCACCTACATACTTTCTGTCTGTAATCTACATAGGTAACCTAATTGGCCTTGAGCCATTATCGCCAAAGCCCTGTTGAGCCAAAGCCTTCCTACTCTCTCTACTCTGAGCCTGCTCTATAAGGTGTCTCCTATTAAACTCTTCTCGCTGTTCTCACTGGCTGACGTCCACACGTTTATGCAGTTGTGCCCTGATCAAACTGCTGAAGAAGGTCACTCCCAGTCATCAATATGTATCCTTATTCCTGAACCAGTATTTCAAATGTGTCACAAGAAGGGGTATTCAATGCAGAGCGGAAGGCCAGTTCCATTCAGCCCGAACCAAATGCTTTCCCAGTAGCGGCTGCACCTGAGAGAATTCTTGAGAATTCCTCAAGAGTTCTATGCCAAAGGACTGATATTCCAGAAACCAGGCTGCAATCCTCTTCATGTGTCAACTGTCAGTTCATTTGCTTTGACCCAATGATTAGTTTCCCATTAGAATCAGATTTAATATGACTGATGTACAGTATTTCATGAAATTTGTTGTTTTGTGGCAGTAGTACAGTGCAACATATAATAAAAAGAAACTTATTTTATAAATTTAAGAAACTTAAATTTATAAATTACAAGAAGAAATATATATATGTTTCCCATATTAGAAAGAAATAAGAAGTTGGGAGAAGAGGACGACCTCCTGGTGGTTAATGGATGGATCTATACTAGGAGGTGATAGGCGGATAAGGGCAGATGATTGCTGAAGCAAGGTAGTGAAAGATGGAAGTGACAAAGGACAGAATATGATGGAATCCAATAGGGGAGGAAGGTAGGGCATGGGAGAGAGATACAGGTTGGAAATTGAACTGATGGGAGTGCATGGAAAATGGACAATAGAGGGTGGGGAGGGTAAAAGGCATGGGTTGTCAGGGGCCAGTTGGTGAAAGATGAAAAAGAAAATACAGTAGTAATGGGACATTAGTGGATTGTGAATGCAGCATGTACCAGAGGAGGGAGGACAATCTGGAATATATATTTGCATTTTACCCCAAACAGTGGCTGAACGTGCAGGGAGCCATTGGATGGGAAGAGAGTTTGAACATCAGATGGTTGGGGTGCAGGTCACCGGACCCAGAAGAGCAAGAATGCAGAGCCCTTAGTCATTGGAGTGTTTGTCTTCCAATAGGTAGAAAAATTTCCTGCGTTCATTCATAGTAGAAGGATGTTGCCTGACATTTTGTACAGGAAGAAGCAGTAAACCGAGGACCAGCTATCCTCAAGACTAAGTCAGGACAGAGAACAAGACTCCACCTGTGCTGGGAAAACCCTTTGTACAGTGAGTATCATTGGTGGCTGTCCCTGTTCATCTGCAAAAACTCAGTGTCCAAAGGCAGCAGCAAACAACTACTCCCAGGCAGCCCTTCCTGTTGCAGCCATCCCATCCTCTGTTGCTCCAGGAGATGAGGCTCCAGTGAACTAACTCACTGTCCCTGGTGGCCACATCAACAGGAATCGCCTCCACTAGCTGAGGGCTCATGCCTTCAAACAAAGCAAAATTGTATGGTGCACAGAAGGCCTGGATAATGCAAGCTACCCTGGTGGGTGAGTAATGTAGGGTGCCTTCTGATCTGTCCAGGCACTAGTGGCATGGTTGTAGCTGGCTTAAAGTAGGAGCTCATCTGCCGGGATGTCAGAGTCTATCTGCAACTCCATAAATGCAACCAGTCCCCGGTAGGCAGGTCAGAATGCCACAGGAGAAAAGCATCAGATGTGCTTTCCAGATGGTCAACAGTCACACACAGGATCCATAGCTAGATGCCACAGAGGATCATCACATTCAGTGAATAGAAGCCCTTCCCATTCTGTTATGAATGAGTTTCATCGTCTAAGGTCTTAAGTGCAAAGTGGGTCTTGCCAATGACACCCAGCACAGGAGGGAAGGCAATGATTCAGTGGAAAGTGGTGGCCTTCTCTTCCTGCTGGGTGAACTGTTGCCATCCATCAATGGACAGCTTCCATTGCCTGGTGAATGTAGTTCCTCTCCGTGCTCCAGACAAAATTGCAGAAATCCCTGGTCCCTGCCTGAAATGTACCAGTGGCATAAAACTTGCAGTTGTTCATCTTCACGGTTATGGACAAGGCATTGTGACTGAAGGTCTCTGCTTAAAATGGTGCAGAGTCAGCCCATTACTTTTGGTGAAACAGAGCTTTTGAACATAAACCTCCTTTGTCAACACATAGGACACTCTGTACAGAGAGGGTGTGAGAGTACCCTTACAAACTGCGGGCTGTGGTTTCTTACCATTCTGTGCTGTTCCAGGCACTGGCAATTCACCAACAGAAACCCATACAGCAGTTGAACTGTATTTGCAAGAGTCATCTTCCATCTCACTGGTGGATACTTTCTTCAGTAAACTCAATGTACATGGAAAAGAAGACATATGTTCAGAATGATCACCTGTATGAGAATAAAAACAACAGTACGCACTTATTGGCAACTTTATTAGGAGAACCTACTCGTTAACGCAAATCATGTGGCAGAAACTCAATACATAAAAGCATGCAGACATGGTCAGGAAGGTCACTTGCTATTTTGACCAGTCATCAGAATTGTGATGAAATGTGATCTGTGACTTTGACCATGAAATGATCGTCAGTGCCAGATGGGGTAGATTGAATATCACAGAAACTTTTAATCTCTTGGGAATTTCATGCACAACAGCCTCGAGTATTTACAAAGAATTGCGTAGGAAACAAAAGAGACCCAGTGGGGGGTATTTTTATCTGAGGATAAAAATAAACGCAAAGTATACTGCAGATATTGGGGTCAAAGCAACACACACAACATGCTTGAGGAACTCAGCAGGTCAGGCAGCATCTGTGGAAACGAGCAGACAATGTTTCAGGCCTGACAAAGGGTCTCGGTACGAAACATTGACTGTTCATTTCCACGGATGCTGACCGACCTGCTGAGTTCCTCAAGCATGTTGTGCGTGTTGCTCTGAGGATAAAAATGCCTTGTTAATGAGAGAGATTAAAGGAGAATGACCAGACTGGTTCAAGCTGATAAGTAGGTGACAAGAACTCAAATAAACACGCACTACAACACTGGTGTTCAGAAGAGCAGCTCTGAATACATAACACATCAAACCTTGAAGTGGATGGCCTATAACGCAGATGATCGTGGACATACAGAAATACATTACCTAAATTGCCAAAAAAAGTGGTCACTGAATGTACAATATAATGAGTTGACAGGAAGGAATGGAGCAAGAGCTGGTGTGTGATACGTGGATACAGGTGAGTAATGATACAGGTTTGTGTCTGCAATATAATCCAACCAAGGAAATTGGACAAAACAGAATTGTGGTGCTGCCCCATGAGAACATGTGACACTTCTTGACAGTCTCTGCCTCTCTGTCAGCCTTTTTTTTTAACCTGTGCGGGTTCCTTCTTCATTCTGTGCAATATCTTCACAAAGTGCTGAATGAACTCAGCAGGTGAGGCAGCATTTATGAAGAGAAATTAAGACTCAGCATTTTAGGCTGAAACCCTTCATTAGGTCCATAGGCGCTGCCTGCCTGACCTGCTGAGGTCTTCCAGCATTTTGTATGGGTTGCTGTGGGTTTGCAGAATCTCCTTGCTTGTCTCTGTGAAATACCTCTGTTTGTTCTCCAGCCTCGTCATCTGAGTGTACTTCTGCTCCACTGTGTGTGCAACTTTCCTCTTCAATTTTTCACCCATTTCTTTTCTCTTCCTCTTTTTGAGCAGGATGTGTGTATGTGTGTCAGTCTGTTCTGTCTCCCTCTCTAATTCTGCATGACATCCATATGGTGTACTGCACCTGTCTTCGAGTCTCCCCCTCTGTCTCTATCTGTCTGTCACTTCCTCTCTATCCCTTCTCTCTCTCTCCCCTTAATTGTTTATATTTGTACCTGCCTCCTTCTCAATGGGGCCTTCCTCTGTCTGCCTCAGTCCATTGAGCAATGAACATGCACTTTCCGTATCTGTTTCAACCATACACTGGAATGTACATGCCTTGCTGGACTACAAAGACGTCTTCTTATGTTTGCCATCCCTTACAGTTAGTGTTCTTGCAAGAATTGTGCCTTTTTTTCTTAACATATTTGCTTTGTCTCTCTGTGTCAGTGCATGGCCCTTGCTGTGGTCCTGTTAGCCTCGTTGACTGAGAATTCCTTCCTTTGTGGA